>NW_004524767.1:4157212-4184879 GCF_000260255.1 Octodon degus | reverse complement strand
GAGCTGCATCCTGACTTCATCAATTATTAGTGGAATTTTTTTGGGAAAATTGCTTTATCTTCCTAAACTTCAGTTTCCCTATCTGTAAAATGGAAAGATGTACAACCTATAAAATGTAGATAGTGAGGCTTGAATTACAGCATCAGAATCTTCTCATTTCATATCAACCAGCTCCGTCAGAGATACATTATTTTCTGCTTTTAGCTTCTTTTTTCTCCATAGGCAACAAGAACACACTCATCCTAACTCAAGAAAGAGCAAATGAGGTAGAAGCCAAGGGGAAACCATACAAGAAAATATTTAATGCATGCATTGCAAAAGCAGACACTTTATTTTGTTTGAAACTAGTCACCTTTGAAATTACTTCTGTTACAGCTTTTTCACAAAAGGATGAATATAGTCAATGATGTCAAAGTACCAACTCTTTGAAACATGGAATCTCAAGTCAATATAATTATTCTTTAAAATACTTTATTATTTACAGATGTCATAAAATTACTTATCAATGCATTTTTCCACAAATATGCCCTATTTCTTTTGTTTTTCTAACTGTAAAAGGGCAGTGTTCTATTTATATTTTGACATTGTGAATCTAATTTTAAGCCCTGTTGTTGAGAGTTTTAAAATTAAGTTAGGAAATAATTACTTTTTTTTCCATTTTTAGTTAGACGAAATTGGTATACTGTTACTTTTTCTGTTATGAGAAGATTTCCTCTGTCAGATAACTATAGCCCTAGTTTACAGTTTTAAGCAAAAAGACCATTTGAAATTGCTTTACCTTGTAATTCATCGACACCTTCATTAATGTTTTTATTTGTCAGAGGGTCAGTCAGCTATAATTTTTTCCCTGTTTGTGGGTTATCATTTTACTCTCTTGGATATTTCCTTTGAAATGTAGAAATTTTCAAAAATACAACGTCCCAATTATTGATTCTTTGAAGTATTCCCCAGGCAGTTTGGTTTTTGTTCATGAACTCTGTACCTACCCCCTGTGTTTTTAAGATTTCTACCTACATTTTTCTCCAGAAGACTTCATTAGTGTTTCTGTTTTAATGTTTAAATATTTGATCCATTTTTACTTTTACTGTAGTTTAGTGCCCTCTGACAAAGTTCTTCCTTCTAGAACACATGAAGAATTAAAAAAAAATCAGGTCCTCCAAATTCAAAGTGGGCATCCGAGATGAATATACATTTCAGGAGGAAAAAAAATGTCAGATAAATATATGAAAAAATGTTCAACATCATTAGTAGTTCCAGAAATGCAAATTAAAACAATGCTGAGATTCCATCTCATCTCAGAAAGAATGGCTAACATCAAGAAGTCAGTCAATAACAAATGCTTAAGGGGCTATGAAACAAAAGGAGCACTTCTCCACTGTTGGTGCAAGTACAGACTGGTACAACCACTATAGAAATCAGTGTAGAGATACCTTGAAAAGTTAGGTTGGCTATTCCTCTCCTGGGTATTTTTACAGAAGAACTGAAAACATCATACCACAGGGATATTTGCACTCATGTTTATAGTAGCACAATTTCTCATAGCTAAATCTTGGAAACAACCCAATTGCCCATCAACTGAAAAAATGGATGAAGAAGATGTGGTATTTGTATACCATGGAGTATTATTCACCTACAAAACAGGATAAATTTGATTCTTTTGTTGGTAAATGGATGCAACTAGAAACCATACTCTTAAATGAAATAAATCAGACCCACATGTGCAAACATTATATTGTCTGCTTAGTGTGAGAAACTGAAGGAGAAAATAAAATTTGAAGTTTTCGATAGATACTGTGAAAAGGAAATTTACTCGTTCAAAAGGATGGAATTATTGATTTGAGGAAGGCAGGAGAGGTAGAAAATGAAAGAGATATATCTATGTATGCAAGCAGGATGGATTGGACAACTGTACTGCGGATATCTGCTGGTCTATGGGAAGGAGCAGTTAATGGTTAATTTGTTTTGCCTCTTCTTTTCAATTGTTTGTCCTTTTTCTCTTCTTAATTTCTTATCCATTTCTTTCTTTTTTCTTTCTTCCTCTTGCAATTCTGCATTCGTATATCTGGCAATATGAACAACTAGTTGGAAGACAACACTGCGCATCACAACAAATACTGTAAAATTCATATTATTTTATTAAGTACAGTTCTGTATTACTTGTAATTTTTCTGTTTTAATACTATTTTGTACTCTTTTTGCGAAATAAAATATTGAAAGTCTTTAATTTATTTGTTCTTCTCTGTGATATATGGGGCCTACTCTCTTTTGGGGTCTCTGATGCTTACACATGGTGCACGTTCCTTCTGTTTTACCGTCCTTTCTTATTCTTCTGTTGGACTCCCCACTTGCAGTTTTTGTTCCCCCCCCAAGAGTAGATAATCTGTATCCTTGTTTTCTGTAAATTATCTTTTATTTCGCTTTGCAATTTATTCATATTTTTGGTTTCTCATAGAAGACAAATCATTTTCTATGCTCTTCTGACCTATTTTTGCATAACTTCAGCAATAGTCACTATGGGGTCTCATCAGAATTGCATGTTCTAAGAAAATAATATACAAAATGAGCCTGAAATAAATCTTTTTTCTAGAAATTGTTACAATCTTTGGGAGAATCTGACTTAGCAGGAAACTTCAAATGCTCCTATATCTGAAACTCGATGCCTAGGCTCTTTTCTAGCACCACCATTATGGTCTGTTTTCCTTTCCTAGGTGTTTACCATTGAAGTTTCATTCTGTCAAAAGGCACTATAAAATCTTTACCTTGTGCAACTAAATTCTGTTTCCAAGAGCTTGAATTACTTCCCCTTCTCTTTCTCTCATTGTGCTTCTTCAAGGCTGCTGCCTCTACAAGAGCAGTCAAACCTACCATAAAGCACTTTATTTATGGCCATGAAAACTCATGTTCTGGAAGAAGTCACAGCCCTGCCAAGTCTGCTCCATTTTCGTTCTACATTTTGTCTTCAACTCAAGTTTTTATTCTTTTACCTAAGGATCCCTCATCACTTATCTTTTCAATTCATTTTCTTTTCCATTACTTAGAATTAGGTTTCCAAGGCTCTGCTGAAGACCGGCAGCATGGGGCTGGAAACTGCTTGCAGGAACACAGATACTCATTCTCTAGCTAAGCACTCCAAGACGATCAACAGATAAGCAGCTTGTCTTGCCTTTTACATAGTTTGTGTCCAGGGTTTTATGACCCATATGGCATTATATTACCTTTGCTTTTCAGTATCTGTGCCCTGTGATCACGATCCTTTCCATTTGTCCATCTCTGATTCTGCCATTCTGAGGATGCTTTCTCTGTCACACTGAAAACAATGACCTTTCATCATGAGTGTGTGAGGATTTAGGCTTATCTTGTCTGTCGTACACTCCCAAATTTGTTCCTTGTCTTACTCACTAGTTGATGTACTCTGCTGTAAGCCATGATGCCACCACAGCTGTTTTCTTTTTTTTTTTTTTCTTGCCACGGACTCTTTCAGTCTCCTTTTTGCTATTCTAACTTTGCCTGCAAGAAAAATCAACACGCAAACACTTACAACAGGTTGTTGAGATCAGTTAAGTAAAAGCAAGGTTATGGTTTTGATAATTTTCTCAACGTCTTGCTTATGTCTCAGGCTGCTGATTCTGGATAAGACATGGGGGTCTACATTTTGCAAAGGAAGCAGCATTGACTCTATAGTGACTTTGGACAACTGCAGCCATTTCTGTCTGCCTCAGAGTTCATGGCTCCAATGTGGGTTGACATAAGCCTGCTGTCAAACGTGTCGACATGAGCCCAAACTCCACAAGGCTAAAACACTTGAGAAATTTCAGGGAAAAAAAAAAGAACTATTTATTTTCATTGATTTGAAGAGAAATTTCAAGAAATTGACCAAAGTAAATTCTTCATAAAAACTTGTACTTCAATGAGTATCACATATCTAATGAACTACCGTTTAGACATACAAGCTTCTATCTTGCAAGGAACATTCCTTCTCCAGTGTGGTGAAAGAAAAATTATCTCATTCATCAATTGAAAAGTGTTTAGATCCTTAATTTTAATGATGTTAATTATCTTCAAACAGAAAAAATTAAGGAAATCTGTAAAAATAGTTTTGCATCTCTTTATTTTAAACTATGTAACAACCTCAGTAATAACTTATTGCATATTTATTTTATTATAATTATAAAGTTTGATTTTAATGTATAAACTATGAGGGCAACTAAAAAGCACTCGCAGTCTCACCAAATGTCACTGCATATTTATGACAGGAAATTAGGAGATGCATTGATTTCTCCCACTATGCTGATTCTATCTGCAGTGATAGCGTGAATAATGCCCTTGAATGGAATTCTTTTATTAACTCAGAATAATAACTAAGAATAACTGGTGCAATTGGAGAATTGCAAGTATCATTAAACTGAATGTTTGTTTATTCATTTGTTCATTCAGCAGTCACTAATTAGATTCTGGTCACCAGCTAAATACTGAAATAAGACGCAGAAATAGAAAAACATATAAATGGATGATATTCCTAGAGTGCCGTCACTCATGTTCTATTGAGTAGACACAATTATATGCAAAAATCACTCTATTATGAATAATATAAAACAGTTATGAGAGAAAAATTGTAATGTAGACCAAGGAAGAATATTATCATGGATAAATTGCTATTTGTCCTAGACTTTATTAAATAAGTGGAATTTTGCTAGACCGAAAAGAGTAATGCCACCGTCTATTGAAGGTTGGAAACATACAGTATGTTTATTGTTAATTTTGCTTGTCCATTTGATGAAGTTGAAAGATGCTTAAAGTGTTGATTGGTCTGAAAGAACACTAGCTTCATCAGTGGGTTAACCAGTAATAAATACATAGCTGAATGGAACATGAGGAGGTGGAGCCAGCTGGAGGAAGAGCCCGTGGGGAAGGACCTCTAGGGCATGGAGGAACGAACTTGCAAGCTATATCTGCTTCTTGACCTGTGTTTGTGACCTCTTCTCCTGCTTTCTCTCCCTGTGCATGAGCTGAGCAACTTTACTTCCTCCTTGGAGCAAGGCAAACATAGATTGAAATCTCTGAAACCAAGAGCTTTTCTCCTTTCATTTATTCCTCTCAGGTATTTTGTCCAATGGTATAAAAGTGACCAATGTAGTAAGCTTTAGTGCTTTAGCACTGGCACTTGTATGACCAGAATCTGCCATTCATGAAGGGCTTGCTGGAGAATAAGGAGACGGAAACTTGAGGTAGCTGTTCAAGGCACTGAGAGTCATGCTTTACAATTTTAAATTTTTTAAGATGCTGAAAAAGAGAAGCATATATTGAAAATTGAAACTTTTAGACGAACACATACTGACTTGATCTGACTGCTGTCTTTTTCAGTCTACTTACTCAGGTTCATCCATAAGTAACTTCAGTTTAAGCACACTGAGCTGCGTTCAGTCTCCAGCACATCCGTGACTTTAACTGTCCTGACTGTACAGCTGGAATACAGTTTCTTGTTGCTCTCATGCCCCATTTAATTTGACTAGTTCTTGTCTTTCACCTGACTCTAGCACATTGCTAGATTGCTCCATTCAGTCATTTAACAATAGTCTCTTCTCTACTAAGGTCAGTGTGGTGATATTTATACATTCTTCTATTCTTTAAGCTAATCGAAGGGGTGAGTACAAGCACTACAACTAGTTGATGCATGAAAAATATCCCTCACATGAAGAAAACAGGGATCAGTTGTGCCAACATCAACCTGAGCATACACAGGAGGATGCACCCAGCTTTGGCACCTCAGGGTGGATACCCTGGAAAAAGTTCACCGCTGCCCTATGTAGGCTCTTGCTAAAAATGTGTTACTTCATCTAATTATAGAAAGTCACTAGGGAAATCCAATAGGTGGTCACACCATGAAATTTTTAAAAATCTTCAAAAGTGTCAAGGTCATGAAAAATTAAAAAAAAAATAGTGTTGTTGCAAATTAGGGGAGAATATAGGGATAGAATTACATGCAGTGTGAAGTCCTAGATTTAGAACTTGTTTTAGTTACTTTTGTCTCATTGCTGAGACAAAATACATGACACTAAATATGATAAGGGAAAGGTTTATTTAGCTCACAGTTTGTAGACGTTTCAGCCCATCATGGGCTGGCTCCAAGGGAGGGAGGCGTGGCAGAGGAGCAACAGTTCTTGGCAGAAAAGACAGCAGAAGCAATGTCATCCCACTAACACTATCCTCTGCCCCTTTTATACTCTATTCAGGCTGCTGGGATTAAGGTGCTGCCAACCCAATCAGTGGACTGATCCAGCAATCCCCCGTCCTTAATCCAAGCACACTTAATCCCAGCATTGAACCCTAAATCAATCGCACAATCTAGATTCAGCTGCCTCTGAAAAAGCCCCATCTAAGAAGGCATGAGGCATGAGGGGTACATCTGGACATAAACAATAACATCGCTGGAACAGAAACATATGTGTGTGTTAGTAACAAAACAATGAAATCTTAATAAAGCCTTTGGTTAATAACAGTGTACCAAATGTTGGCCTCTTAATTTTCATAACTGTGCTGCCATCACACAAGGTGGTGATGACAAGGAAGGCTGGTGAGACTGGTAACAGACATCTCTGTCCTGGTGTCGGGATTTTTTGCACAAGTATAAAATTATTTCAAAATAAAAATGGCAAAGAAGCTCAAGTATTTAATAAATAAATAACTAGTTGAGGCATGGTATTTTGGACTACAAATCTTTTAATTATTGTGCTGTATTTTTATCTGAAAATTTGCTTTAGAACATTGAGTTAGGCACTCCTAAATCTTTTTAACCACAAATGTATAGCAATCAGCAAATCTACACATTAAAGTAATATATAAAAAGTTTATCTTGCATATATTTATTTACCAATTTTATTTCTTCAAGAAGTCAACCAATAAAAAATGCTGGAGGGGGTAGGGGAAAGGAATCCTTCTCCACTGTAGATGGGAGTACAGACTGGTACAACTATTGTAGAAAGTATGGAGAGTCCTCAAAAAGCTAAGATTTGAGGTTTCATTCAACCCAGAAATTCCCCTGCTGGGTATTTTGCAGAAGAACTGAAAACCTCATACCACAGCAATATACGTGCACCCATGTTTATAGCTTCACAATTTGTCATAGCTAAATCCTGGAAACAACCCAGATGCCCATGAACTGAGGAACAGATAAAAAAGATGTTGGTATTTTTACACAATGGTGTATAACTCAGCTATAAAGAATGATAAACTTGAGGCTTTTATGGGTAAATGGGTGCAACTAGAGACCATACTCATCAGTGAAATAAATCATCCACATGTCTGATCATTCTATTGTTTCCCTTATGTAAGAACCTGAAAGAGTAAATAAAATCTGAAAGGTATAATAGAGACTGTGAAAGGGAAGGAAGTTGTTCAAAGGGAAGGAACAACTGGGATGAGGAAGAGGAGAAAAGGAAGAAAGGTAGAATAAAGGAAGGGAAAATAATATATGTGTATATACTGAAAATAGATTAATTGTACTGTTGATTTCTACTGGTCTATTGAAAGGTTCAGATAACCTTTTTTTGTCAATTTTTTGATTAATTCACCTGCTTCTATCTGGGAATCTGAACAGCTATTTTGATGGGAACTATATGCAATATAACAATCAGTGCTGAATTTCTATCATTTTGTTGAGTGCAATTCTACATCAATTCTGTTTTTATTACTACTTTTATTCTCTTTAAAATATAAAAAATATTGTCTTCCAGTACAATCTGTGTGTCTATATATGTATATATATGTGTGTGTGTGTGTGTGTGTGTGTGTATACACAAGTCATTGCTGCATATTTTAATTTCTGAGATTTTCATATTCACATGCTATATGTGTAGTCATGCTTCAGTAATCTTTATTAATATAAAAATAATTGGCGTTATATAATACTAGGTAACAATGAAGAATCTACAATGTGTTATAAAAATCCCATATCTCATACAATGAGTTTTATTTTGTGGATTTTGGAGATCAAAGGATAAATTTTCTTATAAATGTCAACCATGAAACTTCTCAAGAAACACATTCAATATAATCAAACCGTCGTGTGAAAAGCAAACCGAAGACACAGCTTCAATCTTCAGACATTACTTTGAAAACTGACAATCCAAAACATTTCACAAGGCCACAGAGATTTTGAAAATAACCCTCAGGAGAGATACCATTTCCAACATGGCATGCTATGCAGTAAATCAGAACTTCAGATCCACAAGGCGCTTGTAAAACATGTGTAGAAGCTGAGATGTTCAGAATTCTTCCTGACTCCTCCTTATTCTGGATGCTTGGGCAGGCTGGACGTCTGTGACTGCAGGGTGTGTGACACCATTTGCAGAAGTGAACTGCCATTCTCTGTGCCGCTTCATTTTCAGAGACTTTCTGACAAATGCTACATTGTATGCAGATTTTAATATCCCATTAGGTATAACAAAAGAAAAGGTTACCATAAGCAGTTTAGAATTTGGAAAAAGACTTAAATCACCAAGATCCTTTCCCTAAGTGTCATAAATTGTAAAGACTAATCAACACTTTAGCTCAGCTTCAGTGTGTGCTTCTCCCAGAGATTTACAGTTTTCTTGCTTAGTTTTAAATTAATCCACTCACGTAAAATCTAATATACATCCACAACCTAAAATTTACTCCGATTAAGTTCCTTTCTCTTCTGAGGTTTAGAAATTGAGATACAACTTTCTGTACCTTCTCAGGATCCCTGTGTGATATATTTTTATTTTTATTTTTAATCTTTTATTTGTTTATTTATTTGGTACAGAGTCTCACTACATGGCTTAGATGCACAGTGATCCTCCCATCTCAGCCTTGCCAGCACTGGGATTACAGGTGTGCACCACCATGCCTGTTCTTCTGGCCCCAGAGTACTCCCATAGTTCTGGAGCCAGCACAGCATATGGTACGGGGGATCAAACCTGGGCCCATGAGCTTGCCAAGACCAGGCATGGTGGCACGTGTCTGTAATCCCAGTGCTGGGGAGGCTGAAAACAGGAGGCTCCCTATGAGTCCGAGTTGTGTAGTGAGACCCTGTACCAAATACATAAAATTAAAAAAAAAAAAAAAAGAAAAGAGAGAAAAAAGAAAAGTACCCAGTGTCTGTAGAAATTGCCTCTCAAAGCAAAAGACTGATGTGCTAACCACCTGAGAAGGTCAGCCCTTCTCATTGTGTAAATATCTGAGTACTGCCCATGGTGTTTCTGTCTCAAGTGTCCTGATTTCTCAGACCTCTTTTTGCTCATGCACTAACTGATTAAAGTAATGGAAATACCTGGTTTGAGGCTTATCTGAAATGTTGTGATGTCTATTTGTCAGGTTTTATTTTTCTAAACATGTTGACCTGTGTTCTAAGACAAATAGTTGAGGAAAAGGCATTGTCTTTGTGCTGTTTCAGCTTCAAGACCACCACTACCAGATGAACATCACTAGTGATTTACTAATGCATTAAGTGCTCAAAAATTATTTTCTAAGTAAATAAGGTTTGTTGAATTACATATTTACTTTTTACATATTCACCCATCACTATGTTAGTATTGATGTACAAAACCTCAGTAGGAAGTAAGTTTAAAAGTCATTAATTAGTATATATCTTTAAAATGTAAGACTGTAAAATTTCTAGCTTCCAAGTATTCTGTGTATCTTCTCCAAATTAGTCACAAATGTGGCCATTTAACCTACCCTAACCTAAGACAAATCATTTACATGTTAATATAAAATAAGAAGTATCTAATTATAACTTGAGGTACCATTTATGTTTTAGGTTTCTTTAAAATGTACAGTTCGGGCTGGGGAGATGGCTCAGTGGAATAAGCGCTTCCCTGGCAAGCGCAAGGGCCTGAGTTCAATCCCCGGTTCCTCAAAAAAAAAAATCATTAAAATGGGCTGGTGAGATGGCTCAGTGGTCTAAAGCACCTACTTAGAACAAGCTAAGCTAAGCAAAGCACAGGGACCGCAGTTCAATCCCCAAGCACCACATGCCAGCCAGCCCCAACCCCTGGTGGGCTGAGCTGGCCACAAACACAAAAAATAAATAAATAAATAAATAAATAAATAAACGTTTAAAATGTACAGTTCAACTTTATTATTTTCTACTTGTCATATTAGTAGTCACATGCTTCTTTCAGAATTACTATAGTTTATCACGCATTTTTAGAAACACATTACCTGTGCTCTCTCTGATATTCTCCAATAACAGAGGACAGTCACCTCCTCTGCTACCTGAAGCTCATACTGAGAAAAGGTAAGTACTGGCTCACTTCTTCACCCAGCTCAAGTGTCATTCTACTCTCGTCATAACACCACTGAGAGTTCTGTTTTAAATCTGGTAAATTGTGCAGTGTTAAATATTAAGTAAGCACCTTACAGGACATAATGCTAAACAGCTGCCTAGGGAAGCTTATTTAAATCTCCCTCTGGATGACCTTCCCAATGGTGAAAAGCTAGAAATAAAATGGAACTAGAGAACTGAGTTTGGTTTCTTTCAAGATTGTTGGTTTGGGCCTTATCTGAAATGTTCTGAGATCTCTACAAACTTATGCAAACCCCATTTTAACAGGATTCAAATTGTTCATGACAAAAGTTATCATCTCTTATATACAAGATCTGATGGAAATTTGTATTTAACACAGTAGCAAAACTCTTGAATGTTGAAGAAACCTAGGATATTTCCAGGGTTTTCTTTGCTCAAATCCACAGTGTTCCACAGGCCACAACCCTATTTCCCTCCCACACCACAGTTGTGCCAGCAGAGTTTGGTTCTTCCTATGATTCCTGTCTGTTATCACTGTTAATATAATCCATGGCCAGTGGTGGAGAAACACAATTGGGAACTACTATATCAAAAAACATCTCAGCACAGCAGCCAGGGCTTGATTCCTAGCATGCTGTGCCAGCCCTGCCCCTGGGGTGCGCTAAAACAGTGAATGAGACTGGGTGTGGTGGAGCACACCTATAATCCCAGAGCTCTGGAGGCTGAAAACAGGAGAATCACTACACGTCTGATCTGTGTAGTGGGACCCTGTAAACCCTGTACTAAACGCATTAAAAATACCAAAAATCTCATTTCTAATTTGGCTAATTATCTAATGGAAAAGCAAATAAATGTGTGCCATTATCTTGGGGCAAGCTTTGAGTGTGACAAACAAGAAATATGTACAGAAAAAAAAGCTGAAAATTCACGAAGCAGAGGAGATGTCATGCCTGATTAGAAATAGCTCTGTAGAAAAAAGAAAGTTCATATTTCAATTTTATTTTCCCCTCCTCTCAGGCTACATCTCAGAAAATAAGTTCTTTTAGTCTACTTGATATTTAGAAGGACACCAGAATCCAAGACTATTGTGATTTTATTTTTACTAGTGTGCTAATGTTTCTACATATTTGACACCCTTTTGAAACATCTTCTAGTGAACTGGCAAAACTGTGAGCAAGAGTGTTTCAGGTGCTACATGCACACAAAAGAAATTTTGAAGTCCCACATGAATCGTATATTACAACAGATAGATATAGATAGATAGATAGATAGATAGATAGATAGATAGATAGCAATATATATCTGATGTACATCATGTCAGATACTGTCAGAAGGAAGTTAACTTTTATATCGGGCAAATATTTTGGCTAATAAAAAAACACATTTGCACAGGTGACAGTCTGCATTTTTAAATTCGATGATGTGTAATGTTTTGAAAAAAAATTTTTTTGACTACTCCAAAGGAACTGAGGTGGCCACATCTAGAGACTGAGACATTTGTTTCTGGGGGAGGCCAAGATGGTGAGTTCTAATGAGTTCAAGTTGAACCAGGAGCCCGAGGACGGCGTCCCCTCCATGTTGTTCAGCCCCAGCACCTCCCAGCTCCTGCTGGTCTCCCCCGAGACACGTCGGTGCACGTTACGATGTGCCAGCCAACTCCCTGTGGCTCAAGTGCTGGAGTGGTCCTGGACTGCATGTCCTGTGATCCAGCACACGCATGGAGTGGGGGATTAGATCATCAGTTCAAAATGCGTGATCTGAACACTGATCAAGACAACCTTGTTGGAACCCATGATGCCTCTATTAGATGTGTTGAACACTGTCTAGAAGTGAATGTGATGGTCACTGCAAGTGGAGAACATACAGTTAAATTATGGATCCCAGAACTCCTTGTAATGCCGGGACCTTCTCTCAGCCTGAAAAGGTCTACACACTCTCAGTGTCTAGAGACTGGCTGATTGTGGGCACAGCAGGCCGCAGAGTGTTAGTGTGGGACTTACGGAACATGGGCTATGTGCAGCCGCGCAGGGAATCCAGCCTGAAATACCAAACTCACTGCATCCGAGCATCTCCAAACAAGCAGGGTTATGTATCAAGCTCTACTGAAGGCCGAGTGGCAGATGAATACTTGGACCCAAGCCCTGAGGTGCAGAAGAAGAAGATGCCCTCAAGTGTCACAGGCTAAAAGAAAATCATTTTGGGTAGATTTACCCAGTCAGTGCCATTTCCTTTCATATTGTCCACAGTGCATTTGCCACAGGTGGTTCTGTTGGATTTGTAAGTACTTGGAATCATTTAACAAAAGGCAACTGTGCCATTTTCCTTGGTACCCAACCAGCATCGCATCACTTGGCTTTAGCAGTGATGGGACTATGCTTGTAATGGCATCATATATGTATGAAATGGGCAACACGGAACATCCTGAAGATGGTATCTTCATTCGCCAAGAGACAGATGCAGAACAAAACCCAAGTCTGCCTTATCATCTCATGAAAGTAGTTTATGGAAAGCGTTTGCTTCCTATGAACGCACGCTTATCCCGAGGGATGTGCAGTAATTGTTATGGGCCTGTTGGTTAGCATGTGAATTTTTCTGTTTTCTGTCTTACAAGAACTTTGTCTTTTATTTTTTAACACCTTGCTTAGAGCAGGAAGTCTTTGTGTCCTTGTGCAGTAGTCCAAAGAATTTCCCCACCTCCTCTCAGCAAGCCCAGTTGCTGTTTACATGCAGTGGGGCTCTTTTTGTTGCGTAATCTGAACCTTTTTTCTCCTGCTGCCTAATAAGGCAGAAATTCAGAAACTTTGAAAACAAAGAGTTTTTTAATATTTTTTTTATTTTAAAGAGACTAAAAAATAATTTAAAAAATTAGAAACAATATAGAATTTTGAAACACGAGGTGATAGGAATTCAGCAATGTTTGTTACAGTGCACATTGTGGTCTTCAAAGCAATTGTTCACTTTACCACATATAAGTGTGTGAAATTGGCCCCCAAAATCGAGCATTAACTGTTTCTTTCAATAAACCAATAGAAATTAATAGTACAATTGTTTTAGCTATTCCTCTTCTTTCTTAAATCCCTCCTTTCCCTCATTCCAGTTTTACTTTGCTTTGGGCAATTTCTTTCCCTTTCACAATACCTATTTTACCTTTCAGATGTAAATATATATATATATATATATATATATATATATATATATATATATTTCTTTTAGCTCAAAATAAATTTTTGTACTCAAAAATTACAAACACATGCATATGCACAAAGATTGACAATGACTTCAAAATCTGGAACTGTGAACATTTCTTTCTTCCAGCGTCCTGTTTTCATAACTGAATGAGATGACTATGCATGCACAGCACTCAGTGGGATGGGGTTTCTCTTTCTTTTCCTCCAGCTCCTTTTCTCCCCATGGTGCTGCATGCCATAGGTATTAATCTTCCATATCTGACATCTTGCATCCAAGAGGCACCCCAGCTTACACAAAGGAGAAGAGGAAAGATCTAGGTCATGGAGTGCAGTTGGAGGGTGGCAGGTTCTGGCAGTGGCTCCCAGACTCACGCTGCTGTGTGCAGAGGGCTGCACCTCCCTCCAGATGCTGAGTAGCAGGTCATCAGGGTGCTCAAGGCAGTTGGTGCTGCCACAAGCTGACACTTGGTGTATGTCTCCAGCTAAAAGGCTACTGCCTTCCAAAATGAGCTTTAGTTACTGCTTTCTCCTGTGTTTACAAGAAAAGCCTAGCCAAATGCTTTGCCCCCCCCCATTGGTGTCGTGTTAGACATCCAGATGAGGTTGGTCTTGTATGCACAGCGACATGACTGACTCAAGATTAGTTCTGTCAACTTCCACAGACCATTCATTCAGCTTATGGTTCTCCAAGAAAAACCTCTTCACCTATATTTCTTAGAAGCCCTTTTTCTCAGGTCTGACTCATAAATTGGGTATACTAAAGAAGCTTAAGCAGCAGGTTTACAGCAGGAACCCAAGGAAGGTCTATATATCTTGAAAATTCCCCTGGCTACTCTATTTAGTGATATTTAAGTGCTTCTCTTTGCCACTACATTAACTGCTATGAGCAGCCTATTATTACACTCACTTTCTATAGCTACTTACAAATTATGTAACATAACTTCAGGTAGACATTCTTGAAAAGTAGATTCATGTTTCTAAGCAATTCTATGCAAGTTTTCCTAGAAGTGTTTATAAAAAGGGAACACATAGGAATATCTTGCACAAAGGTCCCCACTTCAGGGCTGTCTTGCCCTCCCTATTGTTGTTGTTGTTGTCGTTGTTGTTGTCATTGCTGTTACTGTTATGCCGGACCCCTTTCCCCACTGCTGAGATTGCCACTTCCCTGGAACTCCACCCTGATGGCTATGGTGACATCTCACTGGCTGAGACTCACCTGATCCAGAAGGCCCTGCCATACCTGATCGCATCCTCTTTGAAAGTGTTCTTGTCCCTTACATCCTATGGCTGTCAGATAGCAGATCCTCATGTCTCCAGCTCTTTCTTAGCTGTGTTTTTCTGCTGGTGCTATGCATTAGACACTTGGAGTACAGCGTTTTTGGTGCTCCTTCTCCAACTCTCTGACCATTCATCATTGAGTTATTGTCTTTTACTTAACCTTGCTGTAGAATTCCACACACCACATAATTGGTCTCTGGTCATTTCTCTCCTTAAACTCAGTGCACAAACATTAAAATTATGATTACAATCATGATCAAGGACTATTATACACAAAGTCAAGTTTCCCAGTATGATTATAAGCACACATCGACTCACAAACAAGTGCAAGTCTTAACCAAATTAAATTAGGCTATCTCAAATCACCACTTATGTTTTCTCTCTTTTATGAAAGAAAATTGTTTCCATGCTTCCCTTTAATGTTGAAAATGTAAATATAAATTATGGATACTCATTTTTATAAACAAACAATGACAATAATAAAAATTAAAACCATCATAAATTTTAAATATTTATAAAATAGGAAACCCCTGCTTTTTCTGGATATGCATTTATTGCGGGATTTTGTTTTTAGCTTGGTTACTTATAAAGTTAACTTCTGTCTCAGTTGCTTTTCTCTCACTGCTGGGAAAAAATACCAAACACCCAAAGTGAAGGAAGGAAAAGTTTATTCAGCTCACAGTCTGTGGAGGTTTTAGTCCTACTCGGCTCGCTCCAAGGCAGAGTGGCACATGACAGAGGGCAGCAGTTCACGGCGGCAGCAAAGTGTGAAGTGAGCGGCTGCAGCTCAAGCAGCTAGCTGGCGTCTCCTGTTTCCTTAAGTCTGTACACAGGGCATCTGCCCCAGGACACTCACACCCCTTATCCCAGCAGTGTATTGTGAATTTATCACAAACTCTAGAGGATGCCCCATGATGGCAGGATGCTCTGAGGGGACACCTAAATATAAGCCATAACATTAAAGAGGATCTCAGTTGAAATCTTGACAGTGTTATGACATTTTTAGCTGAAGCTCTTATGAAGAATCACTGTTTTAAATTTATAGAGTACATTAATAGAACAAATTTAAAAACTGAGTCTTTAGGTAAAAGAGGAAAAGAAAGGCACCTGCCCTTTAATTCTTGTAATTGAAACTTTAGTGATGATTATAATTATACAATAATGATGACTTAACTACTCATGTGAGTTAGAACTGACAAGACTAATGCATAGCAAAAGTACATTTATAAAGGGATTTTAAAATTACACAAATTGGACTGTGTGGGAGAGCTTCTGGCTACCCTGTGCCAGAGGGATATATTACTGGTAACAGCCCAGGAGCAGTGTGGGTGAGACCCTCTTCCACCCCCTTGGGATGCTTCCCTCCATGCTGCAGGACCTCTCACACTCCGCCCACCAAGTAGGAATTTCTGCCATGTTCCAGGAACCCCCAGACCCAGTCCTAGCCCAGGTCCGGTGACAAACTCCTCTCATATCCTTAGAAGATAAAAGGAGAAAAAAATACACATATAAAAAACAAAAAATAATGAATTCTATTTTTTTCTATTTACATTACAGTCAAATTTGTCCAGTCTAACCTTTCCCCTTTCATGAAAAATGGAGAAAACTTCTCTTTTACATGCTTTCAGTATTACTTTAGTTTATATAGCATCATTCATGTTTCTCCTTCCCTTGTGTACACTTCAAATATAAAATAATACAGCCAAAAAAAATAAATAAAATAAAATTATACAAATCAATTATAAAACTTCTCAACATATTTAAAATACTCTATTTGCTTCAGTTAAGCTCATTCATATCCATTGCAAATGACTTTGAAATGTCTTTAAGTACTTAGTACTTGTCATACTTTGTAGCCTTAAAACCTAGTCTGAGACAAAGGCTAGTGAGTAGGACACCAATGGGGGAATGCTTCTGGAATCAACAGCTGCAGAAAAGGAAAAGGGTCTATGGTCAGGCAAGGGAAGAAGTCAGGCTGCAGGCTAATCTCAAAGAATTCTTCCCCAAGCCCTGGCCTCCTCAAGTTATCTCTGTAGAGATAAGTGTTGGCCCTTCTTCCTGCATCAGTAGCCAAGTAGGGGCCACTCAGAAGATGGGAAGCCACTTCCAGCAGCATGACTGTCTTCTGCCAAGGCAGTGCAGAGAGCCGTGCTGTCTTCCTGCAGGGCAGATCTCCCAGCAGCAAATATGTCCTCTGCGTAAAGAATAAGCAAGGACGTACATTTTGGCCCCCGTCATGGCTTCCAGGATACACTCATTTCTGTGAGTCCTGTGAGCCACGCCTCCAGAGCATCTACCAAGCCCTTCCCCTCGGGGGCATCAATAGGAGCCTGTGAGTTAGAGACAGCAAGTCTACAACCTCTCTGCTGCTGCTTGCTCTGTTTCCCTCATCTCCTTTGCACTGTAGACTTCTAACCCCAGGCTCACATTCCTGAGGCTGTCATGTTGTCTGGTGGCAGGAAAGAGGTCTTCAGCAGGGGCTACATCTTTCCTTTTGGAGTCAAAATTCATCAAGAGAACAACCAAAATTGAATAACTATGGAATGGCAATGCCAGCTCTTTCAGATGACTAGGGTCAATTTCCTCGGCTAGACAGTTGCATCTTTTCTTATTTGGGGATTCCTGAGGATGAGAAAATAGAACATTATTCATGTAGCTTTTCCTGTGCTCTCCTTTGAGAACCACTTTCACATAGCACAGATTTGCTCCTACTTTTAAATCTGTGGATCCAGTTATTTTGTATTTTAAAGATTCTCCTCTCTGTCTCTGTCTCTGCCTCTGCCCCATCTCTGTCTCTGTGTCTCTGTCTCTTTCTCTGTGTCTCTGTCTCTGTCTCTCTCTCTCTCCCTCTCTCTCCTTCACCCTTTATTTATTTACTGATTTCTGGTGAGCATTACTTCAGTTTTATAAGATGTTACCTGTGAGTGGTTGCCAAGCCTGAGCTTTTATACTCCAGTGCCTTCGTTCTTCAAAATCATACATATCTGCCCCATGCAGTGTGTAAATCTGTACTGCAGGGCCAATGGTCCTCACCACATTCCAGGTATCCTTTCTATGCACCCCTGTGTCTAATATGATAGTGTGTAGACCCATATGGCAGTGCATTACAAATGCTGCAAGTCCGTGGGTAATGATTGCAAGTCCTTGGGACTTTTTAAAATAGGAAATAGCAAATAAATACTGAGAATGTGTGTCTATGACTGTCAAATTTCCTGTGGCTCCTTTAAGAGAGGAGAGATCTAGTAGCCGATCTATTAAAAAAATAATTACAGATTCCTTCAAGGGATGTTGCTACCTCAGGGACCTGCTACTAGTGTATTACTGGAAAGCTGGAAACTGGGAGATCTCACAGTAGCTACATCAGCCTTGATAAATGGAACCCTCTTCTTTGGCTCATGGGTGTCTCCATTTATGCCATCCTGGTGGCTTTATAAGGGCTCATATTGTCAGGAGCTATTTCAGCTACACTTCTGGATTCTCATACTCTGAGAACAGGAGCTTGGAGAAGTAAGTTTGACTACCTGATTGTTTAGTCTCCCTTGAATGCAGCTGTTCTTTGATGGGGATGCAGTGCAAGGGTCTTCAGAGAATGTGGCCACTGCCCCATGTGTCCACGTGTTTCCACAAAGATTGCTGATGTTTTAGTTCTTTGGCCCCAGCCTCATGCACAGCTAGTTAACTCATTTTTCTAATTTACTAAGTCTATTTGCATTTTTAAATTTTTCTTTTTACTTTTCTTTTCTCACAGAATTCATGGTTCAGTCCACATCAAGAATCATATTCTTGAGGAGATTTGTCTTGGTGCTGTCTACTGAGGGCTGCCCTTGACTGGGGTTGTACCACAGCTGCCATTCCTTTGTGGTTTGTCCTCACATATGCAGTTAATATGTGAGGACGTTTGTCTTCATTTCTTAAAAAACCCTCAAAAGGAACCAATAGAAGAGTACTGTTGTGAAAATGAGAAATAACATGGGATCTGGGTTAGCCACTAAAACAATTGTCTGTGTCTTCTAGACCTGCTGATACTGAGCTCTGGGTATACCATTTCCACTTTAAGACAGAAAGCTGTGTAACCTCCTGACTTTTCTGGCTTGATGCATCAAACGTAAGCAGTGTCAGAGGTCAATTGTTATCTCAGCTCTCATGTCATATGAGACCATGGTCAGTCAGCCCTTCTATCTCTGTTGAGTACTGACATACTTTGTTTTTCAATAAACACAGTTTTCCATGGACAGTGGCTTGACTGTTCTCTAGCACCCTACCCATGGTCCTTGTGATTCACTCACTGAGACACAATGGGCTATGGACACCAAGCAGTGTTTCCGCATCATGGGTATTTCCAGTACCACTGGCTGGAAGAGCTGCTTGACGCGTAGTCCAAGATGAAAAAGAAGGCCTCTCACAGATAGACACTTCTGTGTCATTCAGTTAACGGATGTTATAGTATTTTCAGGGGTAGAACATGGTGTACATAGAGTCTGAAGAGACACATTATGGTATACTTTCTTTTCTTTGTGTTTTAAATTTTTGTCAAAAGGGCATCTTGATAGAGTTATCTTAGCTTGTCCACTGGACATAAAGAATTTTCAGATATTCTATGTCCATGAATACTAAGTTCATCACTTTCCCTCTGGAGTACATGTTTTAGTAAAGCCTCAAATATACTAGTAATCTCTTGCTTTTGTAGTTCAATTAGCATAGTATTGTGAATAAAGTGATCACCCTTATGTTCTCAGCCCAGCACATCTAGGCTTCCCAGTTCTCTTCAGAATATATTTCATAGAGAATTAGGAGAAAGAAAAGCACTGGAAAATAATAGGAGATACAGAGTCTTTCTTGTGGTTAAAGATGGCAAACGTCATGCATGCACAAACACACACACTCACACGTGGCATTGTGTTGTATGTGTACAGCCATGTTCATCTGCGTTGGCAGATCGCGAGCTGTCACAGGAGATACATTTGAATGTAGTTATTCTCATTCCCTGTCAGCCTCCACCTTGGCTTTATGGGCCGGGGACTGCTAAATACATGGTAGAAACCATTTCTCTGTCAATTCAGTTTTTAAAGATGGCAACACATTCTTTTATTCCCTTGAGTTGCAACATGGATAGGACTCAAGGTTTTGGCCTGGGTTGGGACTGTCTCTGGGTTCTCACATGACATTTTCTGCCACAACTGACACTCCATCCTAGCCCAACAAACCAATGTAAGGGGTTCTTCCAATTGGGCCAGCATTGTCTGCCTCAGTGCAGCAGGTCATGTGGGCAGAGCCTGCCTCGCTTCGCCCTCAGCCCAGCACATACACAATCACACGGTGCTGTATCACAACATAGCTGTAGTGGCTGAGAGCAGAAGGTGAGGAGATGCTCACCACTGTCTAGCAGAGGTACTTTCCTGAGCAAGTTGGGAAGCACTCAAATCCTAAGGACCACTTCTGCATACTCTGCAATTCATGAGATTTGCACACTCATTACACTGTAGGAATTGTATTAATTAGTAATTATATTAATGTATGTTAATCCAGATGTCCCTCTCAAATTTGTCAGAATGAACTACTTCTTCATGTAGGACCCAACCTTAGCATAGCAGACATGCTTTGGGGCTCTACTGCCTTTGAATTGAAGTCCTGGGTCTGCTCTACAGTTTCACATGTCCTTCCCTGTGGGGAATGGAAAACATTTTTTATACAATGAAGGAGGCCTTCTGACTTTCATATCTATCTTTAAACTGCCTATTAATTCCTTTTAGTTTTTAATTATCCTGTTCCAAGACAGGACTTGTGCTTGGTAACAGCAACTCAGTTTCACTGACTTCATACTTAACTATTCTGCTGTCTTCCCCAAACTCTCGATGTGTCATGACAGTTAATACCTTCCATTACAAAGGCCACACACAGCAATTTGCACAAGCATAAAATTTAACAGTTACTCTATAGGCTTGTGCCAGGGATTGTATATATTCCATTTTCAATTACTAATAGAGTTCTTATTCTCATTTGTGTATGAGATGATACAACTCTAAACTTTTTCAGCCTCCCCAGGACAGGGATTAGAGATATGCCACTATACGCAATCTTGGTTGCCAGCTCAGCTCATATCCTCTTGTGGGGCCAGCATAGCACATGGTGCTGGGAATCAAACCCCAGTCTCTGCACTTCCCTAAGCAGGTGCTTAGTCCCCTGAGCTGTCTCACCAGCCCATAACTCCAAACTTTGGTGTTAGTCTCTGCTCACTTCAGTAACTTCCAGAAATATCTGTGATAGATAAGAGCCTTTTGTAAGCTAACAATGGAATCAAGATTGGATGGAGGAACTGCAATCTATATAAAGAACCAGAGGGAATGTTTTCTCTCCATGTGACTCTCCTTAGGCTTTCACAGAGAGCAAATTGGTCAAACGATGGCCATGACTCATCCATATGGCTGACACTGACAAAGAATCTACAAACTGCTGAATGGGGTATCAGGATAAATCCTGAGGGGACTTGACTGACCTTATCCAAATCAAAAGTTACGTTTCTTGTTATATAGGTCTTGCTTTATCTTGGTCTTAACCATCCAGCAGAAAAGAATAAAAACAAGGTATATAAAGTAAAGTCATATTAATACACTGAGCAGTGAAAAGCTCAAGTCGACAACTTCTGCAGATAACCCACTACTATTATAGACAGCTGGACTGTGTTGGATTATTTTGCTGAATTCACACACCTGGAGTATTTAGATACCAGTGGAATACCCATCTCTGACAGGACTAAACAAAAAAAGGGGATACAAAGGAAGAACCACTTTGTATTTGTATACACAGAATAGTTACGATAGATATACAGCTACTTTCAATTAATTCAATGAGAAGAAAGATTTGTACTAATAGTGTTTGTACAGGATATCCTGTCTTCTTCTTGTACTATGGATAACCACTAAGAAGATAACAATGTAGAATGTATTAATTATTGAAACTGTCCTATTAATCTGTTTTGAAACTGTCTCATTGCTATTTGTTTCTCGATAAAATAAAAATAAACATTAAAAAAAAAAGAATCAGAGGGAGTACAACTGAAATGATGGAAGAACCAGACCAGGAATGCATAAGCAAAATCCTCAGCTGATGCTGTGGGGAGCCTTGGCTCTGGGACAGTCCTCGTGTTTGCCCAGGTTTGTTGGTTTTGTCTCTGTATAAACTGTATTTGTGCCCATGTATTGGGTGCAAAGTTCCATAGAAAATAGGTGAGTTTTCATGGAAGAGTTTTCTTCAAGAGATTTGAAGACTGAAGCTAGGTGTTGGAAACGTTCTGAGAAGTGGGGACAGTAGGAGTCTGGGTCCTAAAGATAGATTTACACATCACAACCCAGTGCAAACCTGGAGTTCAAATTGCCAGCATCATTAGTTTAGTGAAAATCATTTAGATGCTAGAAAAATCAGAGTTTAATCAAGTTACTTTCTTTCATTTTTCACTTCATCAAAGTTCATTCGTCAGCCTACTAAACATGCTTTGTTCCTAATTCAGCTGTCCTGAATGTAGGTTGGTTGAAATGATTAAAGTTGTAGGTTGAAAATCACATTGAGGTTTTGAAAACTACTGAGAGATTTGTTATTACCATTTACTTCTAAGCATATCTGCTCATGTTCTCTGCCCTTCTTGATTTTTCTTATCAGACATTTCTTCCCTAATAAAAAGCACATCAGAATCTACATAATTTTAGTTAGTTTCAAAGGTCCTTTAACAAAATAAGATTAATTTTTCCTTCCAAGTAGACTCTAAGAAATATAAATACAATCAAAATTATTTCTTTTTCATCTTTTTAATATTCTAGCCTCAGACAATGAAAATGAGGGCACAATTTTACTTTCATATGTGTGAACTTCCTCTGTCTTTGATTAGAAACCTAAATCATCTCTTTGACCCTAAGAAAATTATCATTAGTGTACTCAGCATATTTGACACCTGGAGCAGATCAATTTTTTAACATCACACATTTTTACATGACAAAATTATCATCAGTAATAACTGTGACATGAAATGAATAATAATAATGTACAGAGAGTAAATCCTGATAAAGAAAATGTATCGTTCTTGACCTTAATATGTAATTATCTCACTAAGTATGAATAAATAAAAGTAAAATGGTCTTTGTAGTACAAACACATATGAAGAATATTAAATTCACTTCAAATATATTGTTGTATTTTAAAATAGGGAAAATAAAACCTTACTATTCATGACTGCAGTTTCTGTCTTAGAAGAGCAGCTTATGAAAATTTCCTGGTGACTTCATCAGACAGATCTTCAGGTAATCATGCTTTATAATGTAACTGATGATCAGTCTAGCTTTGTTCATAGTTAGTAAAAGGGAGCTTTTAACTTTCATTTCAAAAAAAATTCCCATATAAAAGCAATTTTAGGGTTGGAGTCTGAGTGCCTGCCTAGCAAGCACAAGGACCTGGGTTCTATCCCCAGTACTGCATGCTGTGCCAGCACTGCGCTGAGTCAGCCATTAAAATCTGGCATGGTGACACATGCCTGTAATCCCAACATGGGTGGGCTGAGACAGGAAGATCACTATGAGTATGAGCTGTGTAGTGAAATGCTGTATCAAATAAATAAATAAATAAATAAATTTTAATTTAAAAAATTACAGAAATTATTTGGCAAAGTCTTAAACATAAAGATAGGTATGCAGAAATGTACTGATCCCCCACGTCCCAATGAGTTTCATGAATGGTAATTCTGCAGTCCAAATATGCCAAGTCTCTTTACTCAGGAACCAACAGAACAGTTGTAATGTTTTCTTTCCATATTTTGGTAATTTTGGAGTTTACAATCTCAGAGAAAAGCACACAAAGACTTTTAGGAAACACAATTTTCTAAACTGGTTTTGTTTTTATTCCACAAAAGCAAAGTTCTGGTTCCTTACCTGTTTATTTTTTAAGCAGTCTGTGACAATGTTTCTAAAGATGAAAATAAACATAGCAGTCACTATGCCCTGGGGGTCCTGTTGCAGACACTTTAAATTAGAATTTCCCTCTCTTTTTTAGAGAAACATTCTCTATATGCAGCCCACACTGGCACTGAGCTCATGGTGAGCTTCCTCTCTCAGCCTCTGGAGTGCTGGTGTTCTGAACATGGGCCACCTTGCTTGGCTTGATTTAGAATTCCTAAGTGAATTTTAAAATTATAATTCGAAGAGAGAAACAAGAGAGAGGGCAAAAAACTATGGGCACTCATATAAAACATTCTTCTTTACTTCTCAAGGTCTTTTGTATATGAATTTTTCATTTTTCCATCCTGAAAAATAGTCTTGATTTTCACCTCTTCTGATACTTTGATACTCTCCTCTTTTTCCCCTTCTTTTGAAATCGCTGTCTTTCTGGGTTCCTCCGCTTACTCCTCTTCTGCTACTCTAGTAGTGGCGGGACACCTAAAGGTTCTGTTTTGGGACCTTGTCTCTTCTCTATAGCCTCTCTCTAGTCTGTCAAATGAAGTCATAGTATTTTTATGTCTATGACTTTTTACACTAATCCCCATAATCACATATCCAAGTATATTCTTACGTATTTATCAAGCCTGTCAGACTTAATGTACTATAGACAGCACCATCAACCTTTCCATTTAAATGCATCCTGTCCTTGTTTTCAACTTTAGCAAATGAACCCGTACACTTTTCCTTGATCACACATATTCTATTTATATTGAAATTCTGCTGACATCGCTTAAACATATTTCAAATCAATGATACTGTATTCTATCTTAGATTGCATCCCTTGATACTAAATCTTTTTTGGGCTTTGGCAACAGCATCTATTTACCTTTTCCACAACCCAGTCTGTATGCACAATTTAAATGAGCTATAACAACATAGACACCTTATGTAAATGCTCTGTGTAAAATCTACCTTTTTTGTCTTATCATGAAAAGGCAGACTTAACCAAGCTTGGAAAACCCTTCAGGACCTAGTTTGGTCTACTTCCCATTGCATTTTAAACAGTTTCTCTTTTACTAAATCCTAGTTCTGTGGATCTTTACTTCTAAAGTGACAAGGGCTTGTGTTTCTCAGATTTGCTAGGGTTTGCATCAAAAATACCCCTAAAAGTCTGTGCTGAGACGTGGGGCCTTAGGAAGGCAACTGGGGCAGCAGGGCCTGAATGATCATGAGTGTGGGCAGCTCTGTCCGGTGCTTATGGGTCCTGGATGCACAACCTCATGTGGAGTGTGCTTGGCCTCCAGCCCTCCCACTCTCTGCGGCTCTTTGTGCATCTCTCCTGGTCCTGCCAGCCATCAATGCTGAGAGTGACTCCACCATGCCATTCTGCTTGAGCCAGCTGACCACTCTGAGATTTCTAAGCTGTGAGCTAAAACAAACTTTTCTCCTTTAAGTTCTATACATCAGATATTTTGTCTAAATAACAAAACAGTTGACTACCACAAAACGCTGGTGCTAGAAATGTGGGAGCAGCACTGGGAGTGGAGTGGAGTGGAGTGGGTGACTCAGAAGCCTTGACAGTCGCTTGCCAGAGAAGTTCAGAAAATTGTAGACATTCAGGCTAAAGAGTTCTTACAGTGCTACAAGAGAACCTGATGGAGCATTCTGATGGGAGTTCAGATCCAAATGCTGAGAGGAATGTGGATGCGACTTGGTCGTGAAGCTGCAGAGGGGTACGATCATCCATGAGGAACTGCATGAGAGGCTATGCATGTTATATCCTGTCAGTAGTTCTACATTTTGTCCATATTCTAAGAAGCTGTGTGAGGCTGAGCTTTTAAATAGCATGGTAGTTAATCTGGCATAGAAGATTTCAGAACAGCACAACATTCAGGCTATGTTATACATATTGCTGGCTGATTTAGCTAGATTCACAGTGAGCATCAGAGCAAAAACAGCAGAAAGATTTGGAAAAATATGGTACTTGGAAAGAAAGATGCTCCTTTAAAGTTGAGGCTAAAGAAGGTATAGTTGTTGAAGAAATTAATACCATTAAAAAGAGAAGTAGGAACTTTATATTCACACACACACACACACACACACACACACACACACACACAAAGATACAGGGATGGCATCTCAGAAACTGGCTGGAGTCCATTTGTGGCCAGCTCAAGACTGTAGAGTTGATTAAAGTCTTCCTTTTGCCAGAGCACCACAAAGTATCCTGTTCACAAGGAACCACCTAAGTAATTTCCCCCATTTTCAACCACCACAACGTACAGAGGCTCCTGCAGCCATAGACCGAAGAGGCCTACCTGCTCATACTCATATCAAACCTTGCCACTGCCTGTGTGATCCTGGTTTTGCAGGCATGAAAAATACAAGAGCTCTGGGTTTATGAAGGGTACTATCTGTAATTCATTGCGAGAACTGAAAACTTAGTAATTTGTCTCAGGATTAGAGTACCTGCAAGGAGCCCCTGGAAACATGATGTGTGAATCTATTGCATTTAACTAAGGCTACAGTGGAGACCTGAGAAAACTGAAAATGCCTGGAATGTGGAACATCTGCAAGAAAAGCTGCAGGCAGTGACAACAAGGAGCCAAGGAGGGGCTGTGCAGCCTGTAATCGGTAAGGTGGAATAGATAGGACAGCTCAAAAGACTGGAAACTCCCATCTTGCCATTGTGTGTCCCAAGTGCTAGGAATGGAGCTATAAGATTTAGTATTTAACCCAATAGGTTTTGGTCTTCCTTTGGTTTTATTCTATTTCCTTCCTTCTTCCTTTTTGAATGGGAATATTTACCATGGGAGGATGTAACTTAAAATATGTGAATGCCAACAGGCCATATAGCTAAGATTTTGCCTTGATTCTCAGAGGGGCCTTTGGATGTGGAGTTCTGAGGTGTGCTAAGAATGTTGAGACTCTGAGTACTGCTCTCAATGGACTAAGTGCATTTTCCATAATGAGATGGACGAGACTCTTGAGCATCCAGAGGTGGAGTGGTATGATTTGCACCAAAACTATTCCTCCCAAACTGCCTAGATTAAGAGCTATGGCTTTCAGAAGAGGATACTGGAAGAGGGCACTGAATCAGCTCTTGGGGGTGTGGCCTTGTCAGAGCAGGTGAGTCATTAGGGTGTGGCCTAGAAGGGGGTTTTTGTCCCCAGCTCCTCCTCTCCCTGGCTCTTTCCTCCTCTCCTTTCCTCCTCTCCTGATGGCTGCCATGTATCAGGGTACTTTGTCCCTTCTGCATGATCTTTCTGCTTTGGAGTCAGACAACTACAGAATGGAACTTCTTAAACCATACACCACATAAACTTTTTGTCCTTTAAGTTGCACGTATCAACTGTTTTTTCACAGCAATTGAAAAGCTCACTAACACGATACTTTTTCCTTGTAAAAGAAATCGTAGAGATGGTTGTTAGCATTCTTTAACATCCAACACAGAGGTTATCTCTTCACCCAGGCAGTCTGCAGCCACACTCTGATGAAGTCCTACATTCACTACAGCATGACGGACTGGAGCGCATGTGCTCTTCTCCTCCTGTGAGCCCTAGGAAGTGTCCATGTTCCTGCACATTGACTCATGTGCTGCTGCCCACATTTTTTCTAATTCACAACTCAAATCCTTGCAACTCCATGAGGGGAGTGAATTTTCTTCATGTTTGACTTAGTTGTACTTATATTCATAATCCTTAAGCCTTCTCTGCCATTTACACTTTGTTCCATGGTAAAAGGATTGACTTAACTGACAAATGTGCTTGTCTGAGAGGCTAAAAAGCCGTCATCCTGTTCCTTCTTACTCTTCTTGGTCTGTCTGCATGACGAAGGAGAGGCTGAGGGGTGTCTTTTTATGTGTCCCTCTCCTCACATGAGTTTTTCAGTGATGATGCTCTGATAAGCAAGCTTACTTAATGCAGAAAAGTAATGGTAACAATTGGCCACTGGATTGTGATTGTTAAACTTATAGTGACTTTAATTAGAGAAAATATAGCTATTTTATAAAAAAA
>NW_004524767.1:4149491-4155867 GCF_000260255.1 Octodon degus | reverse complement strand
GCCTCATAATCTTCAAAGAAGATATTTTTAACTTATGCTTCATATTTAAAGATTTTAAATAACTTCTATCTATTATGTGGTCTTGATATGGGCGCTCTTATAAGTAGTAAGCACCATAAACTTTTAATGATGTACATCTTCACAATCTGTTCTGTATACAAGGAGAAGAGGAATAGAGTGCCTCTGGATATGCGATGCAGCATGCACATACAGGATTCCTAGTCAGCTCTGTGTTACTGAAACAAAATGACTGAAATAATAAGCTCAAAAAGAGAAGGCATTTACACATGTGGGTCTGATTTATTTCCCTTATGAGTATGTTCTCTAGTTTACCTGCAAAAGCCTCATGTTTATTGTTGCTGAGTTATACTCCATTGTATAAAAATGCCACCTCTTTTTGGTCCATTGCTCAGTTGATGAGCATTTGGTTGTTTTCTAGGATTTAGCTTTGACAAATGATGCTGCTACAAAGATAGGAGCACCTATATCACTCTAGTATAATGCTTACAGGTCTTCTGGGAAAATACTCTGGGAGGGAAACAGCTGGTTTGAATGGAACCTCCAATTCTAGAAAGGACATTATTTGCTCCTAGTGTCAGAGGACGCAGTCCACAGACACTTGCCCTTGTATTTGTTTCTCTGAGAGGTGTGCAATGGTAGAAGACACGACATGGAGCGAGCACCTGTTCACCTCTTGGCACCCAGGAAACAAAAGGGGGAAAGAGCCGAGTGTTCCGCAAGCTCCTTCCTGTGTACACGCCTATGGGGAACCACGCAGACTGCTTCAAAGCTCAGGAGTGTCGCCAGACATTGAGGACGTGACCCTGCTCACCTAGCACAGATGCACAGTAGGCTACAGTTAGGCAACCCCGACTGGGCACAGGTAAACAGGCATGCATCTCTTGTGGCACTGTGTAAGAATGTAAATGTGAGACAACATCCTTTAGAATACAATAAAGACACAGGCTCTCAGCCTGGCTCTTCTGCTCTGCTCTGCTACACGTAGCCTGCTGTGGCTGATGCCTGGCACATGTGCATTCTTATCCTGGAAACCTCACCTGCAAATTTCTCCCTTGGGCCCCCCTGAACAGGCCAATGGTTGGCATAGACAGCAGAACTTTGAGACAACTGGTCCCATGGGGGCTGTGGAGAGAGTGCCCAAAGGTGAGGGAGAACCCAAGGGAATAACTGAGAAGCACCCCCAGCCTCTCCATGGCTACCCATAGCCACCTTATTGGCAGCTAGGAAGGGCCAGGGGGCTGGGAAGCCATCTTTTTTTGGAGCATGGGGATGTCTTGCAAGCCTTGGAAGTGACAGATAGATAAAATTCTCCCATTCACTGTAAAATGACAGGACAGGTGCCTAGATTGCTCTTCACTCTCTTCTGCCATGTAAATCAGGAGGTAGATGGCCTGTTCAGCAAGTGAACCAGCTGCAGCAGCTAGAGGAGAACCTCAAGCAAGAGCGGGCTGCTGTGGAACTTAGGCTACAAGGTATGGGAAGTGCTCTCCCCTCTAGAAATGTCTCCAGAACTGTAAGTGCTCATGTCTGAGAGGACCCTAAGGAAAATACCCCAGTTTTGCCTGCTAGACAGCTATTACACACACAGTTATGGCAAAAAGTGGAGGAAGAGGAACCCCCACCCAGAGAGGAAGAGCAGAAGGGTTACCTACCTCTCCCAAGCACACAATGTGCACACCATATGCAGCCATAGCCTGGGTGCTGGCAAAACAAGTAAAGCAGAAGGTGTGTGAGACAGTGACTGGCTGGCTGGCCATGAGAACAGTGGGATGATGAGGCTGACACCATGCAGCTAAGCCCACAAGCAATGGCGTAAAGAGCCAGAACAACCAGCACCCCCTCTGAGTCAGGTTCTGCAGGGTGTACAGAGAACCACCCGCAAAACAGGCAATAAGATTGTGATAGGTTGGCTGATGTCTGAAGCAGCTTGCCTGGCTTGGGAGAATCCAAGTGACCTGCTGGAGCAAGTCATTATTTAGACATGATAAGTGTGCCATGTGAAACGGACACCCAGGAGTTGACACATACATGGCAGTACCATAGCCCAGATGAGGAAGGGCTGACAGCACACATGAAGAACATGATCCTGGCCTATGGCATGGCTCAATGTTTGGGTCAGTGGTAACCTGCCTGGCCCTTTCACAGATCATCCAATCCTCGGTACTGTGGATGGCTTGGCCAGGATGTTGGGAAATGTGAAAGTAAAACACCACGGTAAGGTGAGATCTGTAAAGCGGGACCACTTAGACTGATAAAAGTCTATATATATTTTCATTAGAAAAATGAACAAAACCTCAAGTCCACTTAATCCTGCTTTTTGCTTGCTACATTAATACAGTAATAAAAAAGTGCACCACCTTTTGGCTGTCTCTGATTGAAAAAGATAATTACTATGCAATAATCCCTTTCATGCTCTGGACAGCTCTAACTCATTTATTCAACAAATATTTGTGGGCCAGACACTCTTCTAGGATCTCAAACTATGGCAAGGAATGAAACTTTCAAAATCTTTGTCTCCAAATGACATTATTTAAGGGAAAGGTGAACTAAGAAATGGTAAGTAAAGAATAGATGTGACAGAAAGCTTATTATATGCTTGGGAGAAAAATAAGATGAGAGGTAAAAAGAGTTCTGGGATGGAGATGAAGAGATGCCGGTTAGTGAGGACAGGATATTCCCAGAAGTAAAGGCAACACGAATGAGGGTTTTAGGAAGGTTTATATGGGAGGAGGGTTGGATGAGTGGGACCATCCCCCGAGGACAGGCTGTGGGCCACTGAAGGTCTGTCGGAGGCAGATCTTGACAGACCTGCTGGCTGCCAGCCTTGCCACAAATAAAGTCCATGGGCAACCTTTGATGTGTTACTGGCCTGTGGAGGCCCTTATGCCCTGAGCATCAATACTGACCAATGGGCCAGGGCCAGAAGGCCAAAGCAGCCTCAGCGAGACAGCAAAAGGGGATGCTGGTCTCCTTGTATCCCAGTTATGTGGTAGGCTGAGGTACCCGGGCCTGGGGGTCCCAGGTGACAAGAGACCATGTGGAATTAATTACTTACTGGCTCCCCAAAAATGTACAACATTTGCTCATGTTGATGGATACCGGAGCTGAGTCAACACCAATGTGTAACAACACAGTCCATTCTACAGGACCTAATGCATACATGAAATGATGTGGAAGTCACCTCGTCATGATCTGAAAGGCCCAGGGGACTTTTGGTATTGGCCACATGTCCCCACTCCTATATGTTGTCTATGCTTCCCCAGTAGCTGCTTACACACTGCAGATGGGCATACTGAGCAGGGCTCAGCTCAGCACAATGCAGGGAGAATTCTAGTCATGAATTCACACAGTTAAACCACAGTTAGAGGCCTTTGACACTACGCATCGCTGACTTTCTCCCAGGCCATGCGGTTTGTGTACATGAAGCAGTAATGGCTGCCTGCAGGTCATGGGGAGATGGGACAGACTGTCTTAAAATCGGAAAAAGCAGGGGTGATTATCCCTGCTCAGAGCTCGTCAGGTTGGCCTGAAGAGAAGCCAGATTGATCATGGAAAATGACTGTACAGTCTCACCCTGCTGCTGGCAGTAAGGACCAATTTGCCTTCACCTGAGAGGGCAGACAGTCGACCTTCCACATGTTGGCACAAGACTATTTGCATAGCTCAACTTTGTATCTATGCCTGGTGGTCCAGACTCAACCACCTTGTCCAAGCCATACTCTATGTCACTGTTTTGTATTGATATTATGTCAATTTTTGATTGCCTTGGAAATTTAAAAGCCACGATGCACAGAGTGAAGGAGGCTTTGCCAATACGGGGATAACCACAGGAAAAGACAAAGTCCTGGGAACTGGCTTGGCTATCAAATTCTTGGTTGTTATATCTCCAGGTAAGACCACAATCGTGACATTTGGCCAATTACAGGTGTATGTGGGCTTGCTAGGTTTATGGCAGACATACCACACCTAGCTCCCCTGTGCCTTTTATACCAGATGACCAAAAGGGACACATGGGGATGAACAGGTACAATAAAAGCTGCTTACAGGTTAGAAGCAGCAGAAACTGCTTTGTGGGACTCAAAGAGGGAGGTAACATAGGTACAAACCCTAAAAGTCATTGACCCTAATCTGTAATTTATCTTTTTTTTTTCTTGTGTTTTAGGGAAGGGTCTACAGGGTGTTCAGGGTCTCACTACTAGATTGGACTCCTAGTGAGTCTCCTGGTTACAGCTTTGCAAGTGCTGGGATAACAGGCGCAGGCCACCACGCCAGTCTCAATCACCCTCTCAGCATGCTTCTCCGAGAATGAAACCCCTGGCCCCTGCTCCTGTTTGCAGGTGCTTCAATCTGCTGAGCCTCTTGGCTGGCGCTGTAACCTATCTTAACCATCAAAGTAATGGCATTGAATTTGACTGTGGTCTAGAGCATAAACAGAGAAAGCAGAAGTACCTTGCTTGGCTTTGGTCACAGTTATGGAAGAGAGCCAAGAGCCAGTGTTCCCTGCTTGAGAAGCAGCAACTCTGCACAATGCTCTGCATGCCTGTGAGAAATCACAGGAAAGATAGAGGCTGGGCATGGACATGGACAGCTGTCCCAGGAGTGGGGTGGCACAGACCTGCACTCTAACATGTTGGGGGCATGTCTCCAAAAGCTGAACTCTGTCTCGGAGAGTCCATTGGAAGCCAAACTGGTAACATTTTTGGAATCTGTGATGTAAATGGCCCAAGAACCCATCCAGGAAGATAAGACTTGGTCCCTAGAATATATATATATATAGAATAAAAGAGGGACCTCTGGCTGATGTCATTTATACGGATGGGTCTAGCAGTGGCACAGCCCCGCAGTGGGCAATGGTTATTTTCCAGCCCAATATGAAAGCACTCTGGTTTGAAACTGTAAAGGGCAGGTCAAGACAATGGACAAAGTGTCTGACAGTGTGACTGTGACACATACAATAAAGCCCCTGTACATGTGTGCACAGACATTTGAGCTATCATTAGGTGGCTATCATTCACTGCCAGCTTGAGCATCTCAGAAATGACAGGACACTATCCCTTGAGGGGTGCCCAGGTATGGGAATGTGGCCAAAATGCTGCCCATGTAATATACCATGGCTCAATACACAAGAAGCCCCTCCTCTCACCATGAAATGACTTAGCAGATGCCTTGGCTAGCTTTGGAATTGTTGACCACTAGGAATAGTGTCTGACCAAAACTATTGATTGCTGCATATGTGATGCTGCTAGAAACAGCAATTGACCAGGGGCAAGAACATAAAACTACACCCCCCAGCTTGAAGCCCTCACTCAACATATGTCCCAGGCCTTAAATGTTCTACATTAAGCTTTCTGGTATTTAAGGGTAAAACTTCAAAAAAAGAAAGTGGTTTTGCAAAACCACATGGTTCTTGATTTGTTAGCTAAGAGTATTAGAGTCTCTTACATATAAAATGTTAAATTTATATACCCCATACCTATGTGGGGAACCACTCAGACTACTTCAAAACTCAGGGACATCTAAGGAAGCCTGAGGATGTGGCCCTGCTTGTCTAGCACAGGAACACAGTGGGATACATTTGTGTAACCATGACTCAGCACAGGTAAACAAGCATGCACTATGTATGGTACCTTGTAAGAATGTAAATATGGGATAACAACCTGTTATCTAAGAATTGTACAACAAAGGTGCAGGCCCCTGCACTGGCTTTTCTATTCTGCTCTGATCCATGTTGCCTGCCATGTTGCTGATGTCTTACATGCATGCGTTCTTTCTCCCTCAGAACTCACCTGAGAAAAATCTCGTGTAGGCCCCCCGAGCAGGCTGGTAACTCCATTTCTTCTCTCCCTTCACCACATCTCATTCTCATGCTCTTCCAATACCATCAGGGGCTTGAGACTAAGATATAATTAACACAAAGGTTTTGGGAGGCATGTATTCAAACTATAATCATTGGTAGCCATATATGTAGTCCATTCAGTAAAATCAACTCTGTAGCCACAATTCAGGTCCTACTCACATCAAAATATATTTGGTTTTTACCCCCAAAATTTCATTCCCTTGTATCACCATCACAAAGTTAAGTCTCATTAACTGCACTAAGGCTGAATACAAATGAGGCTCCTCAGATGCATCCCTTCTTCAAGTGAGGATCTATAAAGTAAAAGAACATGTTGTCTGTCCCCATATGTGCACGGGTAAGAGATGGAACTCAAGCAACAGGTACAACCATTAGGTAAGTAAAAAGTGACTGACTGTAGTACACATCTGGGTATAGGTCCTTCATGTCATACTCTCTTGATTAAGACCAAATGTACTTCATGAAAGTGCTTCTATGAGTTTCCAAGATATGCTCTCT
>NW_004524767.1:4148436-4149391 GCF_000260255.1 Octodon degus | reverse complement strand
CTCTCTCTCTCTCTCTCTCTCTCTCTCTCTCTCTCTTTCTTTTCTATCTTTTTTACTATTAAGAAATGTCCTGGGTTGGTATAACTTAGTGGCAAAGCTTGCCTAGTATGGACAAGCCTATGGATTTGATCCCCAGCACCAAAAAAAAAAAAAAAAGAAAGAAGGAAAGAAAGCCAGAGAGAGAGAAAGAAAAAGAGAAAGACAAAGAGAAGGACGAAGAGAAGGAAGAGGTAATGAAAGAAAAAGAAAGGTCTCGAGGTTTTTAATTAAAATGTTTTTTCAGTTGACGTCTAAGAAGAAGGATCTGGGGGCTCTCCTGATATTTGTGTGAATCTCTGTCTCTCTCGCTCTCTCTCTGGACTTTTAGTTCAATGTCTATAAATTCTTTGGGAGGAATTTTATATAACAAATGGTAATCCATTTCTTGAGAAAAAAGGTACCACACAATCTTGAGAAAAACTGTTCCTTATTTTGAAGTGAATTTTAGATGTTTTGAAAAAATATCCTTTACCAACAGGTAAGCATGCTCTTTTGGTTTAGTGGAGAGGGGCTACAAGCATGTCCATGAACCTTCCAAAGTCCTTAACAAGGTGTCTCACACCCTTAATATGATCTTTGACTTGAGGATGAATCTTTAATGCTACATTGTGGCTTGATGTGTTACCCTGGAGCTACTTCTTATGTTAAGAATCATTTGCCATCTGGAGAGGCTGAGAATGAAAATGAGCCATATTTTTAAGCCAGAAAGATCTAGGTTGAAATTTTTCCTCTAAATAAACCTTGAAATTTGCATATCTTCTGATTGAGTTCAGTTTGCCTCTGAAACATTTTATAATATGTGTTAAGTAAAATTTAATGTCTCCACCATTCTGCTTAGAAACCTCCCTACTACGAGCCACAATTTAAGTAGATAATTTCTTCTATTTTTAAGATCCTATGGCAGGCCAAATAGCTC
>NW_004524767.1:4146576-4148121 GCF_000260255.1 Octodon degus | reverse complement strand
CTTAATATTCTTGAGAATTATTCTCCAAATACCATTTCTAGTCTCCAGTTGGAAATTTGTTTTTTCCAGTTTCTATGTAGGGCCAATCCAAGCAGATGCTTAGGTTTTAGGACTTTTTTTAGAGTAATCAAGGTACCAATATTTGTACCAAATATCAGTGATGATTTAAAGAATAATCAAAGTCCATCTAACACAGGTATTCAACTTCACTATCTCAAAACTGTGAAAAAAATTTTTAAAGTATTTTTTATATTGGATCACAAAATCTCCCTGGTATAGCTAGGACTGAATTTGCGCAGCTTAATATCTAATGAAAGATGACATTTTTTCCCTCTGTATCCATTTTGTTCGTGTTTTTGAAACTAATTTAGAAATTCAGTGGGCCATTTGGTTATCTTCTCAAAATCAAGATGGAGCATATGTTTGGCATAAGTAATGGTGCTTGGAATATAGTAGTATTTCATTGAATATTTCTTAAATGAATGCATTCTGAATGCACAATAAACTATGAAAACTTCTTGGCAGTGCCCTTCAGAAAGACTATCCGCAGATGATGAACGGATAAAGAAAACACTGTGCTTGCACACCATGGAGTACTACTCAGCCATAAAAAATATAAAATTGTAGAAAAATGGATGAGACCCTAATATGAATGAGATCGTAAAGTCAAGTGACCTAAATAGGTCACACAGGCTTAAATCTCACGTAGTTTCTCTTATATGAGAATCTCAGGCTAAAACTAAAAAGCAGAATGAAAGATAGACAACAATAGTAGGGAGACAGATTACATCTGTAGTAGGGAATCAAAAGAAAGGAGGTGATGAGGTAAGGGATAGCTACTGGAAAAATGGAATGGGACAGATACACACCAACTCCACCCAAGGAACTGAAATATTGTGTACTGCAAACAGATACAAGAAAAAGGACAAAGGGATCAAGTGAGAATGGGAGGAAAGAGGATAAAATAGTTAAGATGTATTGTTGTCTCAGTTACTTTTCTCCCATTGCTGGGACAAAATACCCGACACCTAAAATGAAGGGAGGAAGGGTTTATTTAGTGCATATTCAGCTGGCTCCAAGGCAGAGTGGCACATGGCAGAGAGCAACCTTTCATGGTGGCAGCAAAGAGCAAGAGAAAAATGGAGGAGTAGCAGCAACAATGACAGCAGAAAGGAAGTCTGTCCTCTGTCTCTCTTATGTTACATTCAGGATATCTGCCCCAGGCTGGGGTAAGTACTCACACCCATCTCAGCAGTGCTAGGATTTATAATCTCAGTGGATCACGAGTTAAACTCTAGAATTCCCCACCTCATCACTGCATGAGGCTTTGGGGGAGCAACTAGATGCAAACCATAGCAATTATATACAGGTATCAACATCCATCTGACAAGGAATATAACATCATGTGTCACACAGATATACTAATAAAATAATAACTAATAGTAATGATAATGATTAAAAAACTAGAAGATGCAAACTACAGAAGATGGGCCTCCAAACCATAGGAAGTAGTACTTTGAAGTTCTCTAATTTTTTTTTTTTTTT
>NW_004524767.1:4137495-4146181 GCF_000260255.1 Octodon degus | reverse complement strand
ATATATTTAGGTATATATACCTAAATATATATAGGTATATTTATATAAATCTATACATTAATATACTACTCCATATACTGTCACAAAGATTCAATAATACCTTATATTAAGGATTAAAACATTTTCTCTGAATCATAGCAACAGGAAATCCCAGGTCTTGTAGCAACATCACTGCTGCTTATCTCTTCAGCGTGTAACTTTAAAATCAGAGCAGCTTGGAAGTATAAAATTCTATTTTCTTTCACAAAACCAGTAGGATTCAACCCTAGGTTTCACATTCTATGGTCCAGAAAGCTTTAAACATTTTTTCCTATCACTTCCATTAATAAAAATAGACATAAACCAATGCAGAAATATCATTCACATGAATCATTCTATTTTATGTGAAGTTACGTGAGAAAACCAAAAAAAAATTTATATGTGTGTACAAAAGCACAGAAAAGGCAAAGAAAATTGAATATATTTGGTTCTGATTAAAAAACCAATATCCTCATACAAAAGGCTGAATAGGTGAGTTGGGTTAATGTGTACTTTTTTTTTCTTTTTTGGTCTTTCTGAGACAGGGCCTCCCGGTGCAGTTGAGGCTGGCCGTGCGCTCACTTTGTAGCACAGGCCACTCTCCATCTCGCAGTAATCTCCTTGCCTCAGCCTCCCTAGTGCTGGGAGTATAGGTGCACATTATGCCTGGCTTAACAGGTAGTTTTATGAGTGGAAATCAGTATTCATATAATTCACATAATTACTAAGACATATTCAAAATTGCATTTGTTTTTTCTCAATATTTATTTAGGATGCGACTACCCAAGTTTTAAACTACATTTCTTAGGAAATAAATTATACTTCTTGCTTTTTGTGCACGTGCCCATTTTGCTCTGTGTTTGCACCTAGATCCTATCCTGGGCAGGCCGACTCTAACATGACTCCCACTGTGTGAAATGCCTTTTGTAATCTCCTCCTCTTGTGTGGGTGAGACTTGTGATTAAAAGGGGTGTTTTCATGTCTCTCTCTTCATGCTGCGTTATCAAGAAGGACAGAGATTTGCAGAGCCTGTCAGGGACTGTTAAATGTACAACATTGATTTAATGAGGAGAGGGGTGTGCGGAGGTGCACCTAATCTGATCAGCTGAAGAAGTCCAAAGGTCTGTGAGCCATCTCCTTCCCTTGGCCCCAGGACACTGGCCCCCTGGCCTTGAGGCGGCCCCTAGCGTGAGTCCTCCGACCTCACAGAACTGAACTGGGCAAGCACAGCACGGGGTGGAGAACTCTAACAGAGGTGCCGAGGTCCAGAAAGGGGCTCAGTGCAGTCCGCATCCAGACTGCAGCGCGGCAGTGAACAGGCTCCTGTTTTAAACCAGTAAGCCTACTGTCATTTGCTGTATAGCAACAGAAGCCTGGTACAATTTGAACAATGAGAAGAAAATAAATTATATTTGTGTACTTGAAAATTTAATGTTCAAATAAGCCAGCTGGGTGTGACGTCATGGTGAAAAAGGCAAACAGGAAACTGGCCCAACACGCTGCTGCGCCTGGACCGGACCGCGCTTAGTGCGAGGATTTGCAACACAAGCCAAAATAAGACCTCACAACTGAGACTATTCAGATTTCATAGCAGTTTTCTTTATCTGCTAAGAAGTAAGTATGTGAGGCTTAACGTAAGTCCCATTTCAACCATGAGGACTTACTATAAAACAGAAAGAAAACTTTAAAAATATTGAATGTGAAGAAGAATAGAAATCTAGGCACACCTGCAAGTGTGAATACTAGCTCTAAATTTCCAACTAACATAACAATATTTTCATCAGAAAAGAAAAATATTTTCTTGACTCTGAGATTTTAATCTGTAAATTTCACAGAACTAATTTGTTCTGTGATATAAATTAGAGTTCTGATTATCTCCATTGATTAAATTGATTTATCTTAATCATTGAATTCCACAGTTATATTTTTAAAGGTCTAATTTAGATTACGAAGGAGCCAAGGCCTGCATTCATGCCCACCATAGGTGCTTTGCCACGCTGGCCACAGAGGTCCTTGTCAGCAGATCCAGGAAGCAATCTGTCCCTATAGAGACTAAGAAAGTGGGCACTAAACCTACTGTGACCATGACAAGCAGATGACTTCATTTCCTGGCCCCATGGTGTACTTTTCAGAAAACTTCTAGAGCTGGGTGGGTGGAGGGGAATGCTGGCTTTTCTTCAAGACCATTCTCCAATTCTCCCATCAGTTTTCATACCTCCATTTTCTTTCTTTTCTTTTTTTTTTTTTTTTTTTTTGTGCAGGATCTCACTACTCAGCTGGGACTCATAGTGATCCTCCTGTTTTCAGCCTCCCTAGCACTGGGATTACAGGTGTGCACCACCACGCCTGGACTTGGGGACCAGCTCAGCATGCCCGGGAGTGGGGCCGGTGTGGTATGTGGTGCCAGGGATAGAATCCTGGCCCCTGTGCTTGCCTAAGCAACCACTTAGTCCACTGAGTTATCTCTCCCGCCTCTTGTATCTCTAGGGTTTTTTTTGTTTGTTTGTTTTGTTTTGTTGTTTTTGTTTTTTGTATTCTGCCTGAAACCCTACCCCATTGAAATTTTAAGTACTTCTAAATGTTAAACTCTGCCCCAGAATGTATACATGTACTCTCTCACTCTAAAAGAAAGTGAAAGAGATTATTGTATTCCCCGTTTTCCCTTTCGATGCCACCGTCCTCAGCCTGCTTGCTCTCACTGCCCCTCTGGGCAGGGGAGGATGAAGATGTATCCTGTGCTGCCCCTAACTCTCCCCATTTGTTTTGCTTTTTAGTGCGAGTGAGTTTATATTACTCTACCCTATTGTGAACCTTCTCCTGCTCTGATTTAGAGTTCCATCTTTTCTACAGTTGCCTTTTTAAAGTCTTCATAAAAATCCCTCAAACTAATAACACCTTCACCCATGGCAGACACAGGGCTTTCTATAAGGTGAACGTCAAGTAAATACCTTAAAGGATACATTTGATGAAAACATTTTTCTGTATGCACTGTATGTTTATAGTCGATTAATTTTAACAAGTCCAACTTATTTTAACCTGAACCCAGACTGAAAGACAGAATACCACCAAATTGCAGATGTGTCTGCATTTCAAATTCTAATTGCAAGTTCACTTTGAGTAACAATTACCTTGTCTTGATCAACATGGATTAGTTTCAACACTTCTGTACCTTATAAAAATGTAACTATATTACGCCCTTTCGTATCTGATATCATTTACTCAGCTTTTCAGAGCATCATTCATATTTTTGCTTCTAGTGCTATAAATCATCTGAATGTGCACATATTAGTAAATATTGCTTATTTAATATCGATAACTTCACATAATTTTTAGCTTCAGTTATATAGAACTCTATGCATGACTTTAGCATCGGTATACTCATTTCTGTTGGATGTAGAACTGCAGAAAAACTGTTGAGCCAGACATTGTGTATATTCAGCCCTAATAAACAAAGCAACATGCTTTGTACAGTGACTTTCATATCAAATGTACAGCACACATTCTTCACTTATTAGGATACAGTTTATATTTATCTAACACCACTAGAATTTCACATCTTCAGGCTCCATTTACCCAATTCTCATAGTTCATTGTACTGCCATACATAGTCGTTGTACATATATTGTAAACTCCACATGAATCTTTTGATACAGGACTGTAAATTTCTATGCACCTATAAGCTTAAAGCAGTGTGTATTTTTTAAACTTTGGTTTCAAATGGTTTGGACTTCAGCTACACTTTAGCTGAGTCCTCTGTCCAGATTCTCACAGGGCTGTCATCAGGGTATCACACAGGAAAGTCCTCAGCCTCACTTAGGGGAAGTCTGTCGCCCTACCTTGATACATGAGCCTTTATTTCACTTCTTCTTAGGTTAGGCCAGAGCAAGCATGCTAGGAAGACGCAGAGGTATGTATGGACCAAGCACAGAGGACACCAGTCCCTTCTCTGTATTCGCCATTTACTTATTTACTTATTTATTTATTTATCTCTATTTACTGCAGTGTCTACAGGGTCTCACTACATAGATCGGACTTGAAGTGATCCTCCTGTTTTCAGCCTCCCAAGCACTGGGATTACAGGCACTCACCACCACACCCAGTCTCAGTCACTGTCTCAGCGCTGCCCAGGGGCAGGGCCAGCATAGCATGCTGGCGATCACACCTGGTCCCTGCATCTGCCTAACCAGGCACTTTAAGCTGCTGAGCTGTCTGGCTGGCTCATCACATGACTCACCCACCTCCCACCCAGAGGAGAGGTAGCAGGCAAAGACATGTGCCACCAGGGAGCAAGGGCATCTGGGGTCTCTGTAAGGGTTGCTACACTTCTGAGGACATCACATATTACATTTATGAGACAGTCCTATTCACCCATGAGATTTCCTTTGTTGTATTCTTCGTCCCTTCATGCATTTCTACATTTCTTGATATAATATTGTCCTCCAGGAGAGTACATTTTTGTTGTTGATCTTTAATGTGCTTTGTTTTGTTTCTAGTTAATGTGTATTTTTAATGAATTTTCTCAGTCTTTGTTCAAATTTTCTTTAAAATTCTCTGGTTTTGTGTTTAGTTTCTGCTGTACTATAGACTTCTACTGTGGTGGGTTTTTTTCCTTCAGAAATCTACAGACCCCTCCTGGGTGTGGCAGCACATGCCTGCATTGTCAGCAGTCAGCAAGCTCAGGTGAGGAAATTGGGGCACTGTGAGTTGGAGGCACCTGGCAGGACATAGCAAGCTCCGTCTCAAATAAAAATCAGGTGACTACCTTTCAGACTCCATTGTTTTTCCAATGAGCTCGCTATTCATGTCATGACTATTACTTTAAACACTGTACTTGTTTTCTCTGAATTTTAAACTTCAGTGAAAGTATTTTATTTTCTCTGCTGTTTCCTTTATTATTACTTTCTTGCATTAATTTGAGAGTTTTAAGTTGTGTTTGTTCTATGTTCTATTTACTATTAACTAATTTTACTACTTTAGTTATATTTTTAAAGCTATTAACTCTATTTGACCTTAATTTCCAAAAACATGCATCATTTTTGTTGATCTCTCCATTTTTCTTTCCTATTATTTTAAGCCTATTAATAAATTGATTTAAAGAAGTTGTCTGCTAACTCCACCATCTGAATCAGGTGAGGGTCCATTCCCACTGTCTGTCTCCATAAGTTGCATTCTGCCTCTTCCTTTCTAGTATCTCACAATGTTAGGTCATCTTCCAAAGATATGAGAAAAAACATTGCAAAGGACAAAGGCTCCAGATGCTACTTTTCAGTAGAGCTGAGTCCCTTTCTCCTTTGGTGGAAGCAATCTGCTCAGAAATCCTGAGTTGAGGCAGGGCTGCAGTTTCAGCTCCTGGAACCTTGCCTGCGGTGCCCGCCTATCCTTGGTGCAGGCCACGCACTCTCCTGGTTGCAAGCTGTGGGTCTCTTTCTGCACAAAAAAAGAGAGGCAGTGCAGCTACCGTCTCCCTTCGTACATGTACATGTCCAGTTTCCAGCCCTTCTGCCCAGGTGCACGGCCCAGCCAGTGAGTCTAAATGACTGCGAATCTGGTGAACATCTGGCAGCCGGGATGTCCAAAGCTTCAGTAGTTTCCTCTCATGCTGTTCATCATCTCATAAACTGAAGTACATTGGAGAAGAGGTTTAGTGCTTTTTGAACAGCATGGACAGTTTTAGACATAAAACTACTTACAATAGTACACAGAACAGCAATACCTTTGGGGAAAAAAAAAACAGATGAATCTCATCACTTTTCAAAATATAGTTCTTTCATTTCAGGAATGTTACCTCATTCAGTATTTGTTTCTTACAGAATACTTTGATAACTTTATAATAAGATTCTTAGAATTTATGGAAACTTTTTCCTAGTAGTTATATTGAGTATCAGCCTGCTTAGAATTACCCAGTGCAGGAGCCAATGCAATTTACATTCTATAGATAAACTCAGAAATTACAATGCTTTATGAATATTAACAGCTTTTTGCTGTTCATGATGAGTGGTTTTGCTCATTTTCAAAGTTAAAGGGACTCGGACACAAAGTAGAAACAGAGATTGGATCAGGCTGACAGGAATCCAAAAGGAGTCCAATAGCAGGAATTTACACTGTCATCTATAAGCATATGTTCTCTCTATATTACTGTATTTTCTTCACTGGTGTATTTCAGTAATTTCTTGACTCAATTCCATGTGCTTTATCCAAACTAAATGTTCTGGGTTCTGTACTTTATATCCTATGACTTCACGAATTGAGCATTTATTTTTGTTGGATGATTCTTGCATATCAAACAAGTGGTTTTGTAAGACTCTACCTGAGTAACAACTGTGGAGGTCAAAGTACAAACCTTATGCTTCATTTTCTTTCAAGATTTTTTATGCAAACAGTGGAATAAAATTCCATATCCAAGGAGAGAAATACTGGATAGAAATGGCTGGGAATGCAGCTCAGTGACAAAATACTTGCCCAGCATTTGGGGCATCTTGGGTTTAATCCCAACAGAACACAACAGATTTAACCAATATTTTATTATGATATGAATTATGCACTTATATATTATGGATGTGTATTGTATGGCCAAGATGGTTAAAGCACAGCCAGTTTGAGTAGACTTTAAGTTAGCTGCGATGCTGCAGACCCATAATCCCAGCACGGCAGGAGGCTGGGGTGAGGGCATACCAGTGTTTCTAGCAGGACAATTCATGATAGCTATATCCTGGTTCCTGTGCATAAATAAGAATGCATTTGATACATTTGTAGGAAAATAGGTTCATCTGAGAAATATAATATTGAGTGAAATAAATCAGACACACCACACCATATGATACCTTTCACATGGGTAAGGCAAAGTGAAAACACAGGAATGGCTAGAAGGTAAGAAGAAATGGAACTCCTGCAAATGAGAGTCTGAAAGACAAAGATGGAGCAGGGAAGGGGAGGGAGAAGGGAAGCAAGGAGAGTTGAGACACACCACATACAAAAGCTTAATAACTTTAATGAAAGTAAACATGAGCTAAAAATTAAAAAAATAAAACAAGGATGAAAGTGATGAAAGTGGAAAAACAGGTTTTAGAGATAAAGGGAGGTGGTTAGGAGGCAGAAGTGAACTAAGAAATCAGTTGGGCTAGGTACATATACTTACTCCTCAAGAAGAATGCAAACTTCATGGACTGCAAACATGTACTGCTAGAAATAACAATATCTAAGGGCTAGAGAGATAGCTAAGTGGACCTAGCACCTGCATAGGCAAGTGCAGGGGCTGGGGTTTGATCCCCAGTACCACACCCCATGCCGGTAAGCTGAGCTGGTGACAAAGTCTGAGCGTGATGGCATACACCTATAATCCCAGTGCTGGGGAAGCTGAAAACAGGAGGTTCATTACAAGTCCTATCTGCATAGTGAAAGCCTGCCAAAATATACGAGTAAATTAATTAATTAATTAATTAATTTAATTAAAATATCTAAACATCTAACCTATTACTTGATCACTCCAATATATATCAGTATAAGCACAGGGTACTTTTCAGATACATTATAGATATATATAATTTAGGTATATATTTTTTCAGATATATATTAAAGCTAATAATGTATATATTAGAGGGAAAGAGGCATAGTGCTTACAAATGAGGGATATGTAATAAGTGCAGGCTACAGCTGGAGAGAAAGCAGGAATTCTCATTACTGTGCTTGGCCTCTTTCTATTTTTATTTAGATCTAAGGCTCTTTCAGAATTTTATCATAACATTCCAAAAATAAAAGTACTCCCTCAGAAAAGATACATCGTTTATATATGTCAATTAAATGGAAACATTCATTCAGGAAAATATTCAATCCAACGTGGCTGAATTGAGAGCAAGTCATGTCAGAAAGCCTCAGAGAAGATCACCCGGGACCTCAGGAGCTGGAAGTGGAGCAGGGCCCCCACACTGATACAGAAAACCAATTTGAAAGAAGAAACTTCAGAATGAGTAAAATATCCAGACAGTAATTAAAAGGGGGAAGTGGTCCACTCAGGTCCGACTACAGTGCCCTCCCCTGCAAGCCCTGGGAACAGCCCTATTGAGAACTTCCCAAATAGCCAAAGGACCCAAGGCATAGGGCAGAGACTAGACTCCCAGGATAAAAACGCAGGCCCATGAGGGCCCCCTTGCCTCACCATCCCACCTCGAACCCTGGAGAAAGCTGCAACCCTGCAGCCTCCTCCCCATCACCCACCACGGGCAGGGAAAGCATCCTCCAGACCCTCCTGTCCTTACACAACAAGAGTGTAATAAAGAACAGGGACTGTGCTGGCCATGAAGCTACCTGTGCCTGAGGTCAGGCTCTAACAACCCCGTCAGTACTGGGCCCGTTGAAGTCCTAATTCTGTGGTGCGGGCATGCCTGAGCAACTTCCTGGTGCGACATATTGGACCCACATCAGCCTGGACCTCCACCTGGCATGCGGAGCTGATGCAAGACACATGTAAGCCAGTGCCTGTCTCCTCAAGATTGTCTGAATCCACACCCAGCTCTCACTGTACTCTGCCCTGTCTTAGGGCTTCCAACCTCTGACATCCAGCACCAGTCTATGTGAGTATTTATTTGCCTGGTGCCCCACGCCTGCTGGAATCCCCACTCAGTGCCAGGGACTCCCCCCTCCCTGAGCATATTGGAGTCTCTGTCTTGCTTCT
>NW_004524767.1:4132386-4136790 GCF_000260255.1 Octodon degus | reverse complement strand
GTACTAGGGATTGAACTCAGGACCCTGCACTTGCCTGGGCCCTTTTCCTTATTCTTTTCATTGCTAGTTATTTTCTTCTATTACTGTGACCTAGTGTTGCTAAGTTTTTATTGCTTAAGAGTATCTTTTATTTCACTTTTATCATTTTCTCCTTTCATTTTTTAATTTCCCATATTCTAGTTGTTGTTTTTTTTTTCATCCTATCGTACCCCACAACCTCCACCCTACTCACATAACCATTAACTCAAGGATCTGTTGATAGTTAGCTATATCTTACTATAGTTGAACACTGTTCTATTGTTAATGGAAGTAAAATTGCCCTGTCTAGTGCATATTTACTATATACCAATATCTGTTTTGTTCTAGAGGTTGTACTAAAACAGTATATCTCACTGTAAATGGTGGTACAGTGTTCTTAGGATTTGTAATCATTCAGTTTATATGTTATGCTATTGTTGCTGTTTTCCTCCATTAGCCCAGGGACATCATTGCTGCCATCCATTAGTTCTCTCTGTCTATCAGTATTTATACTTCCTGAGGGTCATAAACAACACTGCGGCCCACTCCCAAAGAACCTAGTACTGAGATAAATAGGCTGCATCCTCTCTTCTAAGTAGAAGTGATAGTGTTCTGGGGCTCAAGGCTCAATAGACAGCTATGCCAAGGGAACATTTCTGTAGAGTGGACTTGACCTAAAGAGGTCTCAATACTAGCAGCAAAGCTGCCCACCACACGCCATCTGCAGGCCTTGGCACAGAAAACAAGTCAACTGAAAGAAATAGAAAATGACAAAGCAAGGAAGCAAAATGCCTCCAAAAGCTCCCAATTCCCTCATAGTAAATCCAGGAGACATCCAAGGAACAGAAATCAAAACCATACAGTATCTGAAGTAATAGTAATGGAAATAATAAAATATATCAGTAAAATTCTTGGTGAATCAAAAGCAGAGAGAGTGATCCAATTGAAAAAAATGATTAGCATGTCTAGTAAGAATATTCATGAAAACTTAGGGGATCTAAAGATAGGGATACAAACAATAAAAGACCAGCATAGAAAAGAATTTAAGTCCATGAAACAGTTTCAAACAGAAATCCACAAGATTAAAAACTTTGCTGATAGAGTGGGTAGCAGAATCAAGCAATGGGAGGGCAGTGTCGGACCTAGTGGACAGGACTAGGCTTGGTGGCGAGCTGATGAGAAATACAGTAAAAATAACAAAGAAAGTTAAGGGATGGAAAACAATACTCCATGCCTCAGGAACTTGGAAAAAAGCAGAAGTAGCGATCTTCAATGCAGAAAAATTGGATTTCAAACCAAGACTGATTGGAAGATTCCCAGAAAGTAACTACATAGTACTTTTTACAGAGACAATGAAAAAAAGAAGAGATAAAAATCATAAGTGTGATATATCAAGTACAGAACTTAATGAAATAAACACTAAGGATCATGATAAATCATAAAACATCAATATAATAGTAATGGGGGACCTCAATATTCCACTGTCACACATGGACAGATGATATAGATCAAAAATCAACAAAGAAATATCACAGTTGACCCAAACATTAGCATAAATGAACTTAATAGATATCTCCAATGTTCTACCCTAAAATTAAATCTATATTCTACTCAGTAGCAACTGGACTTTCTTCAAAGCAGACCACATACAACCCTATGGAGCATGCTTAGATAAATGCTAGGTAGTTTATCCTGAATATATTATCTAATCATAGCTCAGTGAAACTAGAAATCAAAGGCAAAAGATACCATAGAAATGAGGCAAACATATTAAAAGTAAAATAATATCCTCTTGAATAATTAACAGGTCATAGTTGAAATTAATATAGAAATTATTATTATTATTATTATTTATTAGGGAAGGGGCTAGAGAGTGTTCAGGGTCTCACTACTAGATCAGATGCACAGTGATCCACCTGTTTACAACCTCCCAAGAGCTGAGATTACAAGCGCATACCACCATGCCCAGTCCTAATTGCAGTCTCAGCACGCCCCAAGGGCGGGACTGGCACGGCAGGCTCAGGGATTGAACCCATGGCCCCTGAGCCTGTTTGCAGGTGATTTAATCCACTGAACTATTTGACTGGCCCTAACACAGAAATTGCCTACATTCAATTGCAACCTGTAGGACATACAAGGACCTATGGGATACAGTGAAAGTATCCCTAAGAGGAAAGTTCATAGTGGTAAATTCTTACATCAGAAAGAAACAAACAAGACAAACAAGCTGCTACAAAAACAAGAATAATCAAATGGAAAGCTATTATGAAGAAGAGGACTACAAAAACCATAGCAGAAATTAATGAGATTGAGACTAAAAAGTGAAACAAAGAATCAATAAATCAAAGAGTTAGCTCATTGGAAGATTAAGCAAAGTTGATAAAACCCCTATCAAGTCTTATTAAAGTAGGAAACAAAAGACCAAAATCCATGCTATTAGAAATGAGAATGGTAAAATCACAACAGATTATCCAGAAATCCAGAACATTATTGGCAACTACTTGGGAATGCTGATAACAAGAAAAATGTTAGAAGGAACAAAGATTCCTAGGTAGATAGGAACCGCCAAAGCTGAATCAAGAAGATATAAACAGTCTGAATAACCCAATATCAATAAATGAAATTAAAGAAATAATAAAAATAAACTCCCATCTATGAAAAACTCACTACTTAATTATACAAAAGCTTTTGAGATCTAAAGCCTACTTTATTCAACATCTTTATGGGAATCAAGAGGGAAGCAGTAAACCCAAAATCATTCTTGAAAGCAAGAAGTACCCTTATGCCAAAACCAGACAAATACCCAACTAGAAAACATAAGTGAAGGCCAATTTGCCTAAAGATCATAGCAATTTGCCTAAAGATCATAGATGTCAGGCCGGGGAGATGGCTCAGTGGAATAAGTGCTTCCCTGGCAAGTGCACAGGGGCCTGAGTTCAATCCCCAGTTCCTCAAAAAAAAAAAAGAACATAGTTGTAAAAATATTCAAGAAGTTTCTGTCATATAGAAATCATAAAAAATTATACATCATGGAGAACTAGAATGTATTCTAGAGATGCAGGGATGTTTCAATGCAGGTAATCAGTAAATGTAACACATCATATAGACAGAAGCAAGAACAAAAACCACAAGAGCATCTCAACAGATGTAGAAAAATTCTTTGGCAAAAATTCAACATACATGCATTATAAAAAAAGCAATAAAATAGGGAAAAAAGGTCTAAATCGCAATCAGATAAGTGATTTACTACAAAGTAATGGCCAACCTTGTACTAAATGAAGAAACACTGAAAGTGTTCACTCTATAAACAGGAACAAGACACGGATGCCCTCTGTCACTATCCCTGTTCAATATAGTTCTGGAAACATTAGCCAGATCCATTGGACAAGAGAAAAAGTAAAAGAAACATGGCTAGGAAAGTAAGTTAAGTTATAATCATTTGCTAATGACATGATTCATTAGATAAAAGAACCCCAAAACTGCCCCCAAAAGATCCCTGGGTTAACAAACAAATTTAGTAGCATAGCAGGACACAATGTCAACACTCACAAATCAAGAATATTACCTAGACAGCTGTAACAAACTCACCAAAAAAAGAATTTAAGGAAACATTTTTCACAAAAGTGTCAAGAAAAATGAAATACATATGAATTAACCTAAGAAACAAAAAGAACTTTCAAATGAAAGCTATGATACTCTGAAGAAGGAAATCAGAATTGGAAAGATAGCCCTGTTCTTGGGTAGGCAGAAGCAGCATAGTCAAAATGGCCCTATTTCCAAAACTAATGTACAGATTTATTGCAAACCCAATCAAAATACCAATAACATTTCTTACACAAAATAGAAAACTGTCCTAATATTCATATGGAGCCAGAAGAGATCAGAATTGCAAAAGCGGTCCTGTGCAGCACAAACCCAGATTTTAAGTCATGCTACAAAACTACAGTATTAAAAACTAACGTGGTTTTGGCCAACAAAGAACTTGTGAGTCAGTGGAACAAAATAGAAAATGCAAAAACAACTTGAGGCACACTGAGCTAACTTGTCTTTGACAAAAGATCAGACGTATTCACTGGGGAAAGATAGCCACTTTAATAAATTGTGCTGGAAAAATTAGTTGTTGATATGCCAAAGACTGAATCTAGACCTGTATTTCTCACCATAGACTAAACTAAAATGAAAGTAGATACAAAAATTAAAATGAAACAATCTGAAGACAAAATAGGTAAATCTCTTAAAGACATAGACATAGGTCAAGACTTTCTGAACAAGTCTGGAATGTAGTTCAGCAGGGTGAGCACCTGCCTCCCAGATGCAAGGTACTGAGTTTGGTCCCTCGTACAACCAAAAAAATAAAAATAAAAAGTCAATAAAATTTCTGAACAA
>NW_004524767.1:4118012-4124856 GCF_000260255.1 Octodon degus | reverse complement strand
CTATCCAGTTCGCATCTTGTACAGCAACTAACCACTGGGAAGAATGTATGCAATGTGTTAATTATTGAAACTGTCCTACCAATTTGATTTGAAACTATCTCATTGCTATTTATTTATCAATAAATTTATGGGAAAAAATAATTTAAAATATAAATATGTATATTCACATGAAAAAAACAAATGAGATCATATCAAATTAAAGACTTCTGAATAAGAAACTACTGACAGAGTGAAGAGATGCCTGACAGAATTGAAAAAATTTTTCCAGCTAGTCCACAGAAAGATAATATATGCAATGTGTATAGAGCACACAAAAATTTTATCCTCCTTGTTGAAAACCCCAGTCCATAAAATGGGTACCTCAAATGAACAGATTTTTTCAGATGAAGAAATATAATCATCAATGAATGTATAAAAAAATACTCATCATCTCTGGCCATTTGAAAAATGGAAGTGAAAACAACATTGAGAATCCATTTAATTCTAAGAAGAACGACTTTAACAATATCCTCCCAATCAATAACAAATGATGGAAGAGCTGCGGAAAAAGTAGGAGCCATCTATTGTTGTTGGAGCATAAACTTGTACAACCACTATTGAAATCCATATGGGGATTCCTCAGAAAATTAAAACTAGAAGTTCCATTTGATATTGCTATTCTCCCTCAAGGCATCTTCTCAAAAGAGTTAAAGTCATCCTATCACAGTGATGTATGCCAACTCATACTTACTGCAGTACAGTACTTGATCATAGCTAAATCTTAGAAATAGCACATATGCCTATCAATAGATTATTGAATAAAGAAACTATAGTATTTGCACACAAAGGAGTACTCCTGTGTGATAAAGAATGATAAACTTGAGGTGTTCTTAAGTAATGGGTGTACCTTAAGGCTATAATCTTAAGTGAAATAAATTAGACATGCAAGTGTAATTATTGCATTGTTTCTCTGATGTGAGTAAGTCAGAGTGTAAATCAGGACCAAAATATGGCATAGATATAGGAAGCAGGAAGAACTTTTCACATAAGAAGGAGTACAGCAGACAGGAAGAAAAAAATAAAGAGAAACATTTAAAGAAAAAAAGAGTTGAAAAGAATGAAAATATGTCTTTGCAAATGCAGATGTGAAGAAGGGTTGAAAGAAAGGGGGATGGAGGACCAAGAAAAAGCCAGGAAGTGAGTTCTGTGCACACACCTCCTGCACCATCAGTGTGGCAATTATGTGCTGCAAACACAAGCTCGTAAAAAGAGAAAATTATTTAGACATGGTTCCAAAATTCTAAAGCAAAATAATACAATTAGTTAACACTAATGTTTAAAAATCTCACTCAGCAAGTAATTCACAAATCTTCATCTTATATTAATTCTAGGACTAGTTTAGAAAAAAACACTTTTAAGGTTAAAAATTATAAATTACTAGCAAAGTTTTAAAAATATCACTTAAGAGATTTTGATAGCTAAAAAATACTGGCTCTTGAAATTTCCCATCTTATCAACCAATCCTTGCAATTGTAAGGAAAATACTAGAGTTGTCTTCAAAGATTTTAAGACAGCAACACTTAATTTTATGGCATTGCAAGGCCATGCATTAAAAAATAATTTTCAAAAATGTTTTACATGAACTTGTATATAGTTCTCTGCTGCCTTTCAGAAAGACAACTAACAAAGGTGGAAGATGTTGATGGTCCCAAAGAGCTGTGCACCTCATATAAAACCAAAACTCCCTTGAAAGCAGCATAACACTTTTGATTGATTAGCTTGGTAAAATCATTTATCAATTTAGTGCCATTAAGATGCAGCTAATTTGCTAAAATTGATTCAATTTCTCAGCAGTATAATGGCCACACATGAACTGAAAATTAGTCATCTAAGATTATTATTTTATAGTATAATGTTATTTAACTAAATTAACACCTTATTATATAGCCATAATGATAACAAAAATAAAAGTTACCATTATAAAGTATAAATACTTGCACTAGGTATTTTATTTAAATTATTTAATAAAATACACATCCTAACCTTGGGGAGTGGAAGGAAAATAAATTTACATTTTGTGAGGAACTTTTGCATCAAGAAGTATTGCAGGCACTTAAATGGAAGGCTTCATTTAGTTTGAGACAAGTAAATTAAATTTCAAGGTCATATCACCGATATATATTACTATAAAGAATTGAATTGATATATGTTTCTAAGTTCATACTCATTTAATCATAATGTGTAGGGTGTAATGATATAATGTGAATTAAATTGAACAGATTCAGTTAGTTAGAAGTTCTCATCAGTTACTTCAAAATGTATGTTAATATACACTGATCACAAGACTTTTGAGTCGTAAGAGTGTCAAAATATTTAACTTATTGTTCTTGTTATTTTTTTACATATAAGACTATTAAAGCTATAAGACAGAAATATCAGTACATTAAACAATAGATATTTTGGGCCTGGGAGATAGTTTGGTGGTCTATGCTCTTGGCTTGCAAGTCCAAGGACCCAGGTTTGATCCCCAGTACCTGTAATCCCAGTGCTGGGAAGGCTGAGACAGGAGGATCACTACGAGTCCACACTGCATAGTGATACCCCCTACCAAATAAATAAGTAAATAAATAAATGATTTTAAAAATAGATATTTTACATACTTAAAAGTGAAAACAGTAATTTCTCCAGGATTTAAATGTAAGAGATATTTTTCTCATCATTATGGAGAAAGAGGAGCTGGATTTCATAACTAATTCAACTCCAATTTTTTGTTTTTCTTGATGTTACTTAGAGAAAAACATTTCAAAGTTCCAGAGATACTAGGACAGTTTTTCACAGGCTAGCAATTTAAAAACAACTATTCATCATCTGCTAAATGGGTTTGTTAAAATAATTTTATGGAGATTCAATAATTAAGTGACATGGCTATGGAATGGACAGGTTGTGGCAGATTGTGAGACATAGATACATCCATGAAACTATTGTCACAATCAGTGAAATGAATAGAATCAATCACAGGTAAAGGCTGCATTGGAGCTTTTAAGTTTTTATTGTAATGCTACCCCCCCCCATTTTCACTATGTGTTCCTCAGAAATGTATGATGAATCTGTAATCTGTCATTATATCTTATTTAAAATTCTCTAAATTGGTATACGTGAAGCTATACAGTATTTAATATACCATTGCTCCTCTGACTCATTTTGCTCAGTGCAATTATTTTGAGTTTTATACTTGTTGCATACATGAAATATTATTCATTCATTTTAGCACTGAATATTATTGCACCATATAGATATATCATAGTTCATTTAATCCTTTACTTATTTTGTTCATTTGAGCTATTTCCAGCTTATATTTCCACAAACTAAGTTCTTATGAACTCTTATGTAAACAATTTTGAATGAACATATACTTTTACTTCCCTTTGTTATAGAAGAGAAAGAGAATGACTTACAGATATGCTAAATGCAGGTTGAACATGTTGAGAAAATGAGACATAAATAGACATAAACACAACACTGTGCGAAGCCTGTCCTCCCACCACTGCTCCGTGTTGGCGCCAACTCTTCTGCAGGCTCGCAGTCCCCAGCACTGGGTGAATTCAACTTTTTCAGAATGTTCAACATGCTAATAGGTATGTGACAGCACTTCCTTCAAAATGATGACAGAAAAATTCTATAATTTAATATGTATATAATTGCAGTAGTACACACTTTTGTATAAGGAAAAACACATTACTTTATATATTGGTAATTATATTACAAATATTTATTTAACAATCATTGTACAAACTTTCCTTTACATAATAGAAGAATCTTGCAAAAACTTATAATAAAAGAGAAGGACAAATATTAATAAATTAGCCCAGGGGCCAGCAAGATAGCACAGCAGTCAAAAGTGCCTGCTTAGGCAAACTTAGACAGGTGCAGGGGACCATGGTTTGATCCCTGGCACCAAATGCCATGCCAGCCCCACCCTTAGGGCAGGCTGAGCCAGCCAAATAAATAAATAAATAAGCCCAACTTACATAACATACATAGATTGCCTCATTTTATACAGTTCAAAGTAAAACGATATAATTTCTCATAATTGTTATTTAGTAAAATGTATTATCCTTAAAACATATAATGCTTTTTTTTTATTTTTTGAGCAGGGTATCACTCATAGTGATCCTCCTGTTTTGATCCTCCCTAGTGTTGGGATTACAAGCATGCACCAAATGCTATTTGATTTTAAACTTTATATTTATGCATCCTACCCTTTCTTCTACTCTGGTCAGGCAAAATTATTTTTAAATATGATTACATCACACTTCTGAATCATTTATTCTTTAAAAGAATATTAAGTGCTCTGCTGAAGGGCTGGAGAGATAGCTTAGCAGTCTAAGTGCCTGCTTAGGCAAGCTTAGGCAAGCACAAGTACTGGAGTTGGATTCCCATCGCCATATACAGTGCCACTCCTGCCCGTAGGGCAGGCTGAGCTGGCCACCAAGATGGGGTGTGTTGGGTCATGCCTATAATATATATATATCAACTTTGCTGGAAAAAAATTACATGTACATGTCATGGGTGAATATTTTAATTTAAAATCAGACATTCAGAATATGTCAGCTTTTATGATGAGTTGTGTGCTTAAAATATGCATGAGGACATTGTAATGAAAATAAATCACTCAAGTAGAGAAGGCAATAATGGAGGGAGGATGTGCAAAAGGTCTTCCAAGTACACACAGCTGTGGCTATAGAATTGTGTTCTGGAACCAGTGAGATAGCTCAGTGGAATAAAGCGCCTGTTTAGGCAAGCACAGGGAGCATGTTTCGATCCCTGGCAGCACATGCAGTGTCACCTCCACCCCCAAGGAGAGCTGAGCCAGCCACAGAGACCCTGCTCGGGGGTGCTCACCTATAATCTCAGTGCTGGTGAGGCTGAAAGCAGGAGGATCACTATAAGTCTGAGCTGCATAGTGAGACCCTGCAACAACCAAATACATTAAAAACAAAAAAGAAAAATAATTGTGTTTCATGGAACTTGGTAGCTTTTTCTATCTTTGAATTCTTTGGTAAAGGGAAGGCTACATTGTTTACATTAAAAGTATTTACATAAATACATTCTTGTATTTTAAAAGCAATATGTGTATAAGAATGAAACATTTTTGTTAAATGAGTGTAAAAACATGCAAAATTACAAGAATGTTGCCCTATAATAACAATTATCAACATAGTTCTGTCTGAGATATTGCTTCATATACCTTTACTTTAGGTTCTATGTGAGTACAGCTAAAACTAGGATTTGGAAGTCCAAATTCAGAAAAGGATCTCAAGAAGACTTGGAATTTAAAGGAAAATTGGGTAGAAAGAGACATTAGAACTAACGTGGGAGCTGACAGCTACAAAATTCTCTTACTAGTGAGAGTCACAGTGTCTTAATCCTGAGAACAGAATTTCATGATGCATCTACTCAGCTGCAGAAAACAAAGCACTTCTCGAACACTACGGCTTTTCCATGCTGTCTTCTACACTTAGAAGTATACTGATCCTGGACTTCCTTTTGCATGTTCTCAAGTCTGATCAAATACTTGGTGACAATGCTATGAATCCATGAAGAGATCTTCCACTTTGGGTCTTATTTTTGGTCTCTGTGGGCTTCCTGTCAGTATGTCAAACTCAGAGACAACTGATTTGAAAAATAAGTTAATTTTCATTCAGTTGTAGAGTGCCGTATGCATGACTAATAGGCCCCACCACCTATGGAATGTGGCGAGGCAGACCCTCCTGGTTGCAGGCTTGTTGTGCTTCTGAAGCCCTTCCTGAGCTGAATGCCTCCCACCAGGCTCTGCCTCTCAGAGCCTCCAACAGCCCAGAGAAGGGTGGTGACCACACCTTTACCATGCTGGTCTTTTGAGGGAAATCAAGAACGAAACAAGCACTGAACTTTCTGTAACTCCTGGGATGCTGACCTTGAACCCTGTTGACTCCAACCCTATCAGGTTCCCCTGGAATCAATGCTTATTTTTCATGTTTGAATGAACATACCTTGAAACCGCTACCATTTCCAGGTTTTTGCATAGCCTTCTGTATCTCCACTTACCGTTTCACTGCACATTTGTTATCTCGTTGCTTCAATCTAACTATCAAACAAAATCAGGTACCAAGATAATTTCCCAGGCTAGTTCATCAATGCTCTGATAGGTCATTTCTGCAGCTGAAGGAGCTGGCTTGAAGTATGAGTAGTACGGTTACTAAGTTTCAACAAGACTCACAAGAGAATCTGTAAAATCATACTGGTTGGCCAATGCAGTATCCTTACACCCACAGAATGATAAACTGCAATTGCAAAATATTTGTACAAGCATGTCCAATAGTGACAGCTGCCATAGAACCTTCAAAGAGAAGCAGAGCAGTACATCACATCTGCAATCTATGTGCATTCCCTTAAGTTTAACTTTCTCAACTTTTCAGACAACTTGCTCCCAGAATTACACATTTTTCTTTATAAACAAATGTCTAGTGAAGACACTCGGATTTCTCCCTTTATCCTCAAGTAAATGTTAATAGGCTTTTGCATAACAAGTAAGACTATTCTAATGGCTGTACTCAAGGGTTAGCTTTTTTCAAAAATCTATAACAGATCTTCTTTATTTGCTTTTATGGAAACCAATGTTGAAATTTTTATCAAAAATGCTAACATAGGGCCAGTGATATAGCTCAGAGGACTAAGCACTTGCTAAGATACGCATAGGGGCCAGAGTTTGATCCCTGGCACCATATGCTGTGCCAGCCCTGCCCCCGGGCACGTTGAGCTGGCGATGGAGTCTGGGCATGGTGGTGCTTGTCTGTAATCCCAGCACTAGGGAGGCAGAAATCAG
>NW_004524767.1:4116340-4117912 GCF_000260255.1 Octodon degus | reverse complement strand
GGAATAGATGGCCTCTACTTCAATCAGTTTAAAGCCATCTATGATAACAGATCTAAAACAGAAACAGTAAATCTTCTGGAACAGAAAGTAGGAGGAACTCTTGAATACATAGGGGTAGGCAAAGAGTTCAGAAACAAAAATCAAATTGCATGGGTAGTACTTGAAAGAATTAACAACTGGGACTTCCTCTTATTGAGAAGTTTTTAACTGTCAAAAGGAATTACCAACAAAGTGAAAAGACAAGCCACAAATTTGGGAAAAGTAGTGACTTATAAGCACTCAGACAAATGTCTGCTCTCTAGAATTTATAAAGAACTAAAAAACATTAGGGCTCCAAAATTTAAAAAACCCAATCCATAAGTGGGCATCTTAGATGAACACACACTTCTCAGAGGACAAAATTAAAGAAGCGAATATATATATATGAAAAAATGTTCCACATCACTATCCATGCATGAAATGCAAATTAAAACAATGCAGAGATACCATCTCATCCCAGATAGAATGACTGTCATAAATTAATCAACCAACAACAAATGTTGGAGATGTTGAGGGGAAAAAGGTACCCTTCTCTATTGCTGTTGGGAATATAGACTGGTGCAACCATTATGGAAATCAGTGTGGAGACTCCTTAAAAAACTAGGACTGGAAATCCCATTCAAACCAGCTATCCCCCCACTGGGAATTTTCACATAGAAATTGGAAAGATCATATTATAGAATTTTATGTGTACCTATGTTTATAGCAGCACCATTTGTGATAGACAAATCTTGGAAAGAACCAAGATGCTCATCACCTGAGACAACCAAGATGCTCATCACCTGAGGAATGGATGAAAAAGATGTGGTATTTTTATACAATGCAGTATTACTCAGCTATAAAGAATGATAAACTCAAACCCTACAGATATAAAGTGGATTCCACTTGAAGATATAATCATAAGTGAAATTAACTAGATCCACATGTATAAATATCGTATAGTCTCCCTAGTATAAGAAAACAAAAGAAGCAAAAAAAATAATAAGGTAACAATTAAAAAGCAAGTGAGAACTTGAGGATTAGACAACATAGAGAGGGCAAGGAAAAAAGCTAGGAAACACGAGAAAATAAAGCCATACATTTATATGCATAAGATGGTTAAGGCAATGATCCTGAGAATCCTCAGCAGGTTTGAAACTTGCAATTAATCAATAAGATTCTCTCCTTCACTAATTATATATGCTGATACCTGTGAACTAAGCAACTACACTGAAGAGAGCAATGTGTAATAGTAGGGTCATGCTTGGAATGCCTGTCATTCTGGTCTTCCAAATATGTACTGCCTCATGACATACCAATTACTGCTGTACTGTCCGCCAAGTAAATGTTCATTTAAACAAAATGGTAGTAAATGAAATCAAGAGACATGAAAAAAAAATGTCACAGGCTCATCCTGCTACAATGCGCTATCTGGTTAGATTTCTAAACTTCTGTGTAAAAATATGTAATTTGTTAATTCCTATTTTCTTCAAATATTGTTTTACATTTTTAATTTTTTTCTTCATATTCTTTAGGGACTTAAAGGTTAATGTG
>NW_004524767.1:4111866-4116240 GCF_000260255.1 Octodon degus | reverse complement strand
AACATTTCACATACTCATTCTGATTCTGATTTTAAATGTTCATACATTATCATCATGAACACACCAAGTAAATGACTGTATTTTTAAACATGTTTTTAAAAATATACATTGCTCACTACACATCAAATGGTTTTTGGCTTTTTACAGTTGAAACAAGAAAGATCACCTGTGTTGGCTCAATCTATTTCACAATGTGAATGGCTACCAAAAGAGTCAGTGCAACATGCGGCAGGTTGGCTTACCGTGCCTGAGCAAAGTTCTCCTTATGCTCCTGCGTGAATTCACACCACAACAGGTTTTGAGTCCTAGAGTTTATACCTGCATGAAATGCGTACCGTGTTGCAATCACTTAGAGTGAATTTGAACACTACTAGTTCACTGACTCACCATAAAATGTCAAATGCCGAGAAGCCCAGAAGCAGTAGAGAAAAGCTTGAAAGGCAGAGAAATGGCGAGAAAAGTAATTTCTGGTAAGGGAGGGAGAAGGAAGTTAAAAAATTCCATGAAATATTTATGGATTTTGAACATATCATTCTAATAAGAATGCAAATATTGTGAATGCTTTCTATTCATGCAGTACTGACATTTACCAAATAGAATTCTGTTATTTGACCTCCTTCTGCAAACATTGACACAGCACTCACATTTGTAATAGATTTCTGTCTGTTTTAGTGGAGTCGAACGTTTCCTCGGGGAATGTTATTAGTTATTACGGCTGCATATGCACCTGCACCAGCTGTGCAGCTGAACATAAAACAGCCACCAGCCCAACTCCCAGAGTCTCTGAACAGACCTGAGCTGCGGTACTGCCCTGCATGCAACATCCATCCTGAAGCAGCAGGAGAGGAAACTTCCTCCAGGTCTTCATTTCCATAGAAATGAGGTTGTGAGGAGCACTCTTGCTCCCCTTCATGTCAGTGTCTACCATTCCCCTTCCTTCTTCCTAATCTTTATTCTTTATCCATTAGCTTCAGACTGTCTCATGTTGCATTAGTGAAAAATATTGGAAAACGAAGATGAAGTCAAATGAGTCATAGGAACATAGAAATGCTAAGGAAAAACAATCAATACAAGCAGGTTAATATAAAAGCACAAAAAGAATGAGAGAAGCAGCACCTTAGTTATTTTTGTAAGGTCATTGAACATTAGCACAAATCACATTATTCAGATATTCTCTGAGATCGGAAATAATTTTTCAAATATATTTTTTGATAGGAAGGTCTTTCAATAGTTATATGCTTCTAATTTGGTGGGTGGTAAAGAAGGAAACAGATCAATATAGAATATAAATAGTTTTCTGAAGGAGTTGACATCGATGGAACAGAAACACTAACCTAAAATATGAATGCAATTATACTGTTCTTGGAAAATGTCTCTAGAAATCTGTATCTATGGACATGACCAAATTTTTATTGTACTCTCAATTGATTGACTATTTTTAATCAAAATCATTAAAAGAGATTAATTTCCATGTTATGCATCAAGTAGTTCATTTTATATTAATTTTAGTAGTTCTAAAGGGCATGCAAACATTTCTAAATTCTGTATTTTATCATAGATCAAATCTCCACTTTGACACTCCTGTAATTTAGGTGAAAATAAATCCTTTTCTCATACAATTAGTAAGGTTTTTTTATTTCTAATGACAAACTTACAAATTTTCTCCTTTGGTTTTTGTTGGCTTCCAAACAATGTGTTCGTGATTATTTGAAAATGAATGGTGGTAGAAAAGCGGATGTGCACTTTTTGCCAAGAGTTCATGAATATTATTTGCTCAATGGCTTTTCCTCCAGATAATATTTTAAACCCAATACCAGAGATTATGGTAGGCTCTGCGAAATAATACCTGCTCATGAGCAATGTCAAATTCACTAAATAGTGATAAGCATGAACGGATGCCCAAGTTATGCTGATACATGTGAGCATGGTAGGAGTTTGTCATCTGAAAGACCCCAACGGGGACGATGAAGTTTCCAAAAGCATGTACAGAAGTGTAAATGCAACTTACACCTGGAAAAACATTTAGTAGTCACTAAATAGTACAATTCTTCTGTCTTTATTCTAAAAACATATTTTCATTCTACATCGCAAGCCCCACGACTGTAATTCTAGAGCTGTACAAAGTCTATAACAAGATAGTACTTTTAAAAAGACTATTGTGAAGAGCATAGGGTGTGCGCACTTCAGAGAAATGCAAACGAACACGACAATGTCTTTTTGATAGTGGCTTAGAAGCCTTCTTATCCTCAGTACAGCAAAAGCACAGTTCCTCTTTTGACAAGAGAATGTTTGGCCACCACACCCTCCGGTGCTCCAATGCTGGCATTTGGAAAAAGAATCGCAATACCAGAAAAGCACCTGCCATGAAGCCAGGCAGGGATGAGTCACAGTATGCTCAGGTACTGAATAGCTGTGTAACTCTGGTCAAATCCAATTAAAACTCTCAGCTTTCCTTTTTTCTCTGTAAAGGAAGAATGTCAAATATCATTGAAAGAATTAAGCATAGTATATAGAGTTTTTCAAACAGAAATATATGCAGTGACTTTCAAAATTCTATTATCATGATGCCTGGGTGCCTCGAGCTAATCTCAGAGATGAACTTTAGAATGAGTTGTCTAGGGATGCAGGTACTACTTAGGCTGGTCTCATGCAGCATACTTTTGTTCCTTACTGTTTCATAAATATTTCCCCTAGAATTATAATGTGTTTGAATTATGAAACTGTAGTATTATTTAATATGCTATTGTATGTATATCTTTTCTAGTCAAAAACAGCAAAAGCAAAATGTAAATATTAAGTATAATAACATTGTCATCCTATAGTGCAAAACCCAGGTAATTTTGATGAAAAATATAAGAAGTTTAGGACAGAAGAGAAAATAATATTTACACTATTTTTTATGTATTAAAAATTTGGCAAATATTAAGTGAATCTCAAAATAACTTCAAACTAAATTCTTACGTGAAGTGTGAAGGAGGCAGAAGAAACAATGACTGCGATGGCATTTACAAAGATGGTTTTCATGTGTTCAAGATCTCTAACAAGAATTAAGTGTATGAATATAACTCAACATAAAACAGTTGGAATAAAAATTATCAAATATTTATGGCCTTGGCTAAAGGAAGGCCATAAGAATAAGAATCAAATTGTTCACTGAATAAGAATCAAATTGTTCTTATATTACTTCTTTAATATTTAAAATATTTTATACACTAAATGGCAGATTGACATCAACATGCCTCAAAAACTCCTTCTGGCCCAACCCCAGGCCCTGCGAGTGTGCGGGAGAGCTTCTGCACTGTCTTGCACCAGCCAGAACAAGCCTACACTGTGAGTGAAAACTTCACCATGCTATTGGGAGCCCTGCAGACCCGCCAAAGCCCAGGACCTGCGAGTGTGTGGGAGAGCTTCTGCACTCTCCTGCCCCTTTCCCATACTCCTCTAGACCTAGCCATTGCCTGATATACAGGTCTGGGTTGAAACTCTGTAGCTGAAGTCCCTGCAGTGAGACTAGGGTCAAAATCACGCAGCTAATCCAGGAGCAGAACATCTTCCCAGAGTTGTACAGCAGGCTCACTCCATGGGCAGCAGCAGGAAGGAGCTGAGCAGAGTAGCCAGACCCAAGCCAGACACAACTACATGAACTAAAACTTGGTATATTGGTACCTAAATTTAAGTAGTTGCTAAAGTTATAACTGCACCAAAACTCTCCACCAAAGGTCAGTGGACAGTGCTATACAAAATGACAAAGAGAAGGAGCAAAACACAATCCCAGGTGCTGAGCTCACCCAAAACAAATGCAGAGGACATTAGCACAGCTGAAATGCTTGAATTAATACTGTATGAAGTAAAGAAACAACAGCAAAAAGTTATAAAGGAATTAAGATCGGAATTACCTCTGAAATGGAAAAAGAATTAAGAGCATCTGAAATAAAGAATCAAATGCAGAAACATATAGAGGAAATCAGATCAGAAATAAACTCTGAAGTAAAAGAATTAACAACTACTTCTCAAGAAGACACTGCTATCTTGAAGAGGAAGGGACGTGAGGAGAGGCACTCAGGCACAAGGGATCAACAAAGGAGAAAAGAGGAGGAAGTAGTACAGAAGAGGTGGCCTAGGCCACAGGGGAGAAACCCCAGCATCACAGACAGTGGCTGCCTGGCTACCAGACAGAAGGTACCATGAAATTAATTTCTTTGCTCAGAGAGAACAGAATCTGGGCCAGGAGAATCTTACACAGTTGTAGATGGCAAGAAGAATGGGAAAGCCTGCTTCCTCGGGACACCTCCAGAGACAACAGTTGGTGAGCATGGTCCAAGGGCCCCAGGGCAAGGGAGCTGGAGCAGGAAGATGCCACTGGGAGGTAGGGCT
>NW_004524767.1:4099437-4103256 GCF_000260255.1 Octodon degus | reverse complement strand
GGCTTTCACAGAGAGCAAATTGGTCAAGTAATGGCCATGACTCATCCACAAGGCTGACACTGACAAAGGATCTACAAATGGTGGTACAGAGTTTCAGGATAAATCCTGAGGCGATTTGACTGATCTTGTCAGATACAAAAGCTACATTTCTTGTTATAGATGTCTTGCTTTATCTTGGTCTTAATCATCCAGCAGAAAAGTATAAAAATGAAGTATAAAAAATAAAGTCATATTATTATGCTGAGCTGTAAAAGACTCAAGTAAACAACTTTGGACATTGTCAGTCTTATGGAAAACCCATTATCATTATGGATTACTGAATTACATTGGAATATTTTACTGAATTCGCACACCTATAATATTGAAATGACAATGAAGTACCCATCTCTGACAAAACTAATCAAAAAAAGGGATACAAATTAACAACCATTTTGTATGTGTATTTTCAAAATAATTACAAAAGATATATAGCTACATTCTCTTAATTCGATGAATAGAAAGAGTTGTCCTAATAGTCTTTGTGGACAGGATATCATGTCTGCATCTTGTACAATGAATAACCATTAAGACAACAATATGCAATGTAATAATTACTGAAATTGTCCAATTAATCGGTTTTGAAACTGTCTCGTTGCTATTTTTTCTCAACAAAATTATTTTAAAAAGAGAAGAAAATAAAATAAAATAAAATAAAATAAAATAAAAGCATTGAGGAAACTAATGAAGTCTATGTCTAAAAAGGAAAAATAACCCAAAAAGAGAAACAAATGATACTCTAACAAATAAAGAAGGCAATGACAAATGACAGCAAATAGCTAATCATCTCAATACCTCTCAATGCTTCTGTCCTTCACTCTCCAATGAAAAGATAGGTGGGCACACTTATCCCAAATCAGAATCCAACTAGGAGTTTGAGAATCTCATCTAATCCAAAAAGTTATTTATAGATTAAAAAGTAAGAGGTGGAAAACATTTCATGCACCAGGTACCCAGAAACAAGCAGGGGTAGCAATTCTAATATCAGACATGGCAAACTTCATACTACACTTGATAAATGACAAAGGTAACTACATACAAGTTAAAGGAACAATCCAACAAAAAGAGATAACATTAATAAACAGATAAGTACTGAATACTGAAGCACCTATAAACTTCAAATACACTTTGACATAATCCTAGTAGGAAATTTTAACAACCATTTTTGAAAAGAGAGAAATCAAATGAATAAAACACAATTAAGAAACTTCAAAGCTGAAATAAGGACTTAATCGATATACACAGAACTCTCCTCCTCTCTACAACACCTTAAACATTCTTTTCATCAGAACACAGTATGTTTTCCAAAATAGAAAACATATTAGAACACGAATCTTGCTTAGTAAATATAAAAGAATTGAAATTAGCCAATGCATACTATCTAACCCCTGTGCAATGAAAATAGAAATCAATTACAGAATAAATTACAGGAAATTTTAAAGCTTCTGGAAAATTATCAATATATTTCTTCGTGATCAATTTGTCACATAAGAAATCAAAGAAACAATGTTAAATTTTCTGGAAATTAATGACAATAGCTATGAGTATACAACTTAATGAATCTTCTGGGACATTAAGAAAATAATACTAAGAAGAAAATCCATCACAATCAATGCTCAAATTCGGGAAGCCTGGCTGAGGAGATAGCTCAGCAGTCTAAGAGCCTCCTTGGAAAGCACAAAGACTCAAGTTCAATCCCCAGTACTGCATGTCATGCCAGCCCCCAAATCGTGGGCACTCCATGTCACCCTGAACCAGGACTGGTGGTGTATGCCTGTAATTCCAGTTCTGGGCAGGCTGAGACAGGAGGATCACAATGATTCTGAACTTCAGAGTGAGAACCTGAATCAAATAAATAAATAAATAACAACTTTTAAAACGGGAAGCACAGCAAGCCCTAATAAATAAACTTATAAGAAATCTTAAGATACATGAGAAACAACTAACAGGACCAAAGTGAAATTAGGAGAGAAATTATAAAAATGAGGGTGGAAATCAATGAAACAGAGACAATAAATAAATAAATAATAAATAGTTCTTCTAGAAAATTAATAAAGTAGACAAGCCCTTAGCCTTACCAAGTGAAAAAAAGAAAAGACTCACAAAATCCAGAATATGGTAACTATTTGGAAAAATATATTACCACAAATTAACAAATTTATAAGACCCAAACAAATTTCTAGACAAATAGAAACTGTCAATGCTAACCAAGGAAGGCCTAAATGTGCTTACTAACCCAGTACTAACCAAGGAAATTGACTCAGCAATAAAAATTCTATCAGATAAAAAAAACCAAGGCAAAATAGATTCAATTCTGAAATCCTTCCATCAACTTTAAGGATGCTATATCGTCAATTTTCCTCAAGCTCTTTTAAGAAATTGAAAGAGATGGAGTACTCCCAAATTCATTTATGGAAACCAATATCACCCTAAATTGCAAACAGAAATACTGAACTAAAAAAGTGAACAATAGGCTAATCTCTTTAATGAACATAAATGCAAAACTCCTCAATATGACACTAGCAAATACAATGCAGCACACTATCAATAAGATGATACATCATGATCAAATAGGTTTTACCCTAGAGATGCAAAGTTGGATCAACATGTATAGATCAATAAATATAATACATCACTCAAACAAGAGCAAGGTCCAAAACCACATGATGTATCAGTAGATACAGTAAAACCCTTCAACAAAATCCAGAAACTATTCCTAATAAAAAAAAATACCTTGGAAAAACTGGAACAGAAAGATCATATGTAAATATGATAAAGGCTACATCTGATGAACAAATATTCAGCATCATACTAGATGGAGAAAAGCTAAAAGCTTCCCCCCCCAAAAAAAAAAAAAAAACAGGAGAAAGATAAGGATGCCCATTATTACTTCTTCTTTTCAACATAGTGCTTGAAACAGTAGCTGGAGTGATTAAGTAAGAGAAAGAAATAGAATAAATACACATAGCAAAAAAATATTTCACATTATGTGCAAATGACAAGAAACCCCAAGAACTCCACTAAAAACTTCTTAAAATTAATTACCCACTTTAGCAAAATAGTGGATACAAGATCAAAACACAAATTTATTACCATCTTACATGTGAGACTGGAAAACAGATATCAAGCCAAAGGTTTGAGAGCGTAGTGGTCCGTACATTGCCTCAACTTGGCTGGATTGCCTCAGAGGTTCCACACTCTGGGCTGTGGAGGCCCTGCCCTGTGGGGTGGGGAGGGCCTGCCCGAGGGCATGGAAGGCATCCCCAAGAGTGGCACAGCACAGAAAGGGTATACAAAGGGGTTAGGGAAGGATTTGGGGCTCCACGTCCTCGGAGGAACTTGAGTCTTTGCAGTCAGTTTTGACTTCAACTCCTGGCTTCCAGCAGTCTTACTTCCACTGCAGACTCTTTAGCCTTCTATTGTAGATCCCATGGCCGACTGCTAGAGACTTGCACAGAATCACTGTGGTGAGCTTCAGACCTTGGGACTGAATCCTCCAGCCTTGGGTATGCAGATGCCCTCTGCGCACTTCCTCATCTGACTCTGGGGCTAACTGTTATGAGCTAATCTTGTAATTTCTTCAATACTCATACATCTTGTGTTATATCTGTTCTTTGTGTCATATCTGTTCCTCTAGTAAAACTCTGACTAATCCAGACAAAAAATTGCCTTAGTTTTTTTGGGTTCTAGAAAGTAATGCCATAGATTGTGTTGCTCCTAAACTAAAGAAACTCAATTCTCAAAATCCTGGAGATCTGGAAGTTCGATAGATATATAGTTACA
>NW_004524767.1:4098533-4099337 GCF_000260255.1 Octodon degus | reverse complement strand
TCGGGACACCTCCAGAGACAACAGTTGGTGAGCATGGTCCAAGGGCCCCAGGGCAAGGGAGCTGGAGCAGGAAGATGCCACTGGGAGGTAGGGCTCGGGGTTTGAACCACAGGGACAGAGCAGTGCCTTGGTGGCTTCACACTGCCAAGTTCCCAGAGTGCATGAGGGAAACACTACCTGGAGCTGGTGGCACTAAGGAGCAGACTGGAGGAGCGCCACTGAGAGGCTGGGGTTGGCAATCACAGACTCAGTTTCTATGGTTACACAGCAGGTCCAAGCTGAGTCACACAGGACTGGAGGCACATTGACACCTTATTCCCCCTGCTAAAGGGAGATCCCAAACAGGATCTGTGCTATGTTAGTTCTCAAGCAGACACCACTGTAACAGAAGAGCCTGTCAATACTGCTGTTGAGCTGACTGTGTAGGAATCATGCTGACTCAGTGCATAATTTAGTGTCACTGAATCTGTCTGCCAAATCCACCATCATACCCAGGGAGAAAGGCAGCAAGGTAGGATAGGATCAAACTCTGCAAACATGTCTTCAACCAGGCAAAAAAATGGCTTGCATCTGAATATATCCCAGTTTTGTGGTGGTGGGATCAGAGTAGCAATTCAGGCATGATCCCTCAGGCCCCCTGGCAAAAGAGCTACTTGGGAAGCATATATGCAGTGTCTCCATAGAATATCTGATCTGAGGTCTTAGTGGTTTATGTTTTTATATGATTCTCAGTTATTATTCAGTAGTTATTCAGTAGTTCAGGGTTGCACCCATCTATAGATTTGTGTGTATATTAGGTAATTA
>NW_004524767.1:4061250-4084233 GCF_000260255.1 Octodon degus | reverse complement strand
AAAAAGTCAAGGTATAGAAAAAAAGAACTTGTTATTTTCTACCCTGAAATAAAATCAGTGTACTTTATTTAATAAAGTGACAGTGTGAATTCTGATACCAATATTACTTAATTATCATGACAAAAAATGTTTTTTTTCTAAAAGCTTGACTTTTCTCACCTCCTGAATAAATATGACACTCATACTTGTCCTTCTCTTTGTACTTCTCTTTGTACTTTGCCTCACTCAAATGAAAGATAGCATATGGTATTTAAGCTTGTATGTCTGGATTATTTCACTCAATATCATGTTTCCCAGGTGCATCCATTTTATTACAAAGGTCTCAAATATGTCATTCTTTACAGCCAGGGAGTATTCCATTAGTTATAAATTCCACATTTTCTTTATTCATTCATCTGTTGGTGAGTATACAGGCTGCTCCAGAATGTAATTATCATGAATTGTGCTGCTATAAACATTGGTATGTATGAGCCACTGTTGTGTGATGACTTAATCTCTTTGGGGAAGATACCTAGCAGGAGAGTAGCTGGGTCACACTGGAGTTTCTAATCTCTATTCCTTAAGAAATATCCATAGCAATTTTCATAATGGTTGTATTGGTTTGCTTTTCCACCAACAATACAGGGGGAGGTTCTCTTTCAAAAGAACAGGGAAACTAGCTTGATTTCCTAGTGATTGATATTCTTTCTGCAGCATGATGGAATCTTAGACTTCTTGGTATTCTTTAATGGCCAGAGATGTTGAATATTTGTTCTTATACTTCTTGGCCATTTATATTTCTTCCTTCCTCTTCAAAGTGTCCATTAATTTTTCTTCCTTTTTAAAAATAATTTAGAAACAAATAGCAATGAGACTTTCAAAACCAATTAGTAGGTCATTTTCAATAATTAATACATTGCATATTGTTGTCTTCTTAGTAGTTATTTATAGTACAAGATGCAGACATGATATCTTATCCACAAACACTGTTAGTACAAATCTTTCTATTCATTGAATTAAGAGAAAGTAGCTATCTATCTATCTTAGTTTGAAAATATAGATACAAAATGATCCTTCATTTGTATCCCATTTTTCTATTTAGTTTTGTCAGAAATGGGTATTCCATTGTCATTTACATACTGTAGATGCATGAATACAGCAAAATAATCCAATATAGTCCAGTAGTCCTAATAATAGTGGGTTATCCATAGGACTGGCATTGCCCAAAGTTGTTGACTTAAGCCTTTTACAGCTCAGCATATTAATATGGCTTTACTTTTTGTACTTCATTTTTATACTTTTCTACTGAATGATTAAGATCAAGATAAAGCAATACCTATATAACAAAAAATGTTACTTTTGTATTTGGCAAGGTCTGTCAAATCCCCTCAGGATTTATCATGAAACCTTGTACTGCCATTTGTAGATCCTTTGTCAGTGTCAGCCATGTCGCTGATTCACAGCCATGGCTGACCAATTTGCTCTCTGTGAAAGCCTGAGAGAATGATTTCTCTCCATGTGACCCTCTTTAGGCACAAAAGTATCTGTTCATTTTTTAGCCAATTTCTTTACTAGGTCTTTAATTTTAGGTGGTTTAGGTTTTTAAGTTCTTTGTATAGTCTAGATACCAGTCCTCTGTCTGAGGAGTAGCTGGCAAAATTTTTTTTCATTCTGTGGGTTGGCTCTCCACTCAATTGGTTGATTCTTGTTTTTTTTTAATTGGTTGATTTTTTTGAGGAGCAGATGCTTTTAAATCTGATAGAATCCTATTTATTAATTCTTGCTGCTATTTCTTGTGCAATTGAATGTCTGTTTTAAAAACTCCTCTCTTATACCTGTGTTTTCAAGCATTTAATCTATTTAATCCTGCATAAGGTTTAATGTTTATGTTCTAATGTTTATATCTTTGATCCATTTTATTTTTAATGGTGAGAGATAAGGACTGAGTTTCATTCTTTTGTAAATCGATAACCAGCTTTTCCAACACTGCTGGCTAAATATGCTGTCTTGCTTCCAACATATGCTTTTGGACCTTTGTTAAACACCAAATAGTTGAATGTCCTAAAAATGTCTACATCCTCAACTCTGTTCCACTGATCTATGTATCTGTTTTTGCTTTAGTACCATGCCATTTTTATCATTATTGCTTTGTAGTATAGCTTGCAGTCAAATATTGTTATGTTGCCTGATTTGCTCTTATTGTTCAAATTTACTTTTGTTATTTTCAGTCTTTGTTTCTTCTAGGAAGAACTTATATATAGCATTAGGAACTTATATTTAGAATATTTTTCCATATAGACTTATTTTTTACATACATAGTTATGTAAGAATCCAACTTCTCTCCTGATATAAATAAATTCAAGATTTACATCATAGCTTGTTGTAAATAAAAGCATTTTTCCATCAAATAGTCATGGTGTCTTTCTCAAAAATTCTTTGACTGTATATGTCAAAATTCTTTGACTTGTATATGTATATGTACTTCTGGTCTGTGTGTCTATCTTTGTATAATGCTTATTTTCTCCATTGTTTCAAGATTGTTTTTATTATTCAGGATCACTTAACTTCCCACATAAACTGTAGAATGGGGTTTTCTAGTTCTGCAAGAAAATTTATGATTTTGATAGGAATTATTTTTCAATCTACAGCTCCTTTGAGAATGCATTTCATTTTATCTGAGTTGTTTCTTTCAGCTAATTTTTGTGATTTCAAGGTGTAAGACTTTTGCTTTTTCCATTATTTCCTAAGATTTTTATGTGACTATAAATGCAGCTGTTTTAATAAATTTCTATTGAAAATGATTGTTAGTGTTTAGAAAGATTAGATATCCATTGATTATTTTATGCTGGTTACAATTTTAATGAGTTCATGTATTAAAACAAATTGCAGTATAGAATCTTTAGGGGTTTTTCAACATATGCTATCATCTGTGAACAATGACAGTGCTATTCCTTAATTTAAATGCCTTTTGATTGTTATTATTATTATTAATATTATTATTATTATTATTACTGCCTAATTGCTCTGGCTAGGGCATCCACTATTATGTTGAGCAGAAGCTGTGAGAACAGGTATTTTTACCTATTGTTCTTGGAGCGTAACCATTGCCTGTTTAATCATTGAGTACAATGTTTGTTATTGGTTTCACATGTAAGATTCTGAGGAAATTTCCCTCTGTTTTCACCTTATTAAGAATTTTTTTAAATAAAGAAAGGATGTTGATTTTGTTTTCAAATTGTTTTAGTTTTACATCAATTAGAGTAGAACACAGCTTTAGCAAAATCTGATAGACTAAACATCATGGTATGACAGAGCCTAATATTCCACACCACTTTACATGTTCACACTTAAAATATATAAACATATTTGTTAATTTCTGCTCTAAAACAACATGAGATATTTCAGGAATGAACATAGTAGATCACTTTCCAAATCTTACTCTGTGGCATTAATTCTACATGAAGACAGTATGACTGGGTATAAATCCTTAAAAGAATAGAAAGTATAAGACATGATTAGCAATGTTCTTTGAACTTCCAGGCATAAAAGTCTCATTTTTTAATTTAGTGAATTTGAACTGATCATAAAATTAAATTTGCCCTGAAGATCTTGTTCTGTTGCCTGTACCTGCTCATTGCAACTGGCACACAAGTTCCCAAAAACATAGAGACTCAGGGTCTCATACAAACTTATTATCATACAACACCCATCAGCCATAACATTGATATAGAATACTCAAGGTCTAAAAGGACTACTGTCAAGGTGGCAGTGAGCTGTACTCTACTTCAAAATCACATGGTTATTCAAAGGTTTAAATTGCTTGTCATATGTCCCTGTTGTTCAGGGTTGACCTCAGATTCTTTTATTTTTTTAAGATGGATTGATTGATTAGGTACAGGGTCTTGCTACACAACTCAGACTCATAGTGGTCTTCCTCTCTCAGTCTCCCCAGTGCTAGGATTACAGGCCTGTACCACCATGCCTGGCACCAGTGACGAGCATGAGTCACCCAGGGTTCTAGGGCTGGCAAGGCATGTAAAACTGGGGATCTAACCTGGGTCCTTGCACTTGCCAGGCAAGCAGTTAAACCACTGAGCTATCTCCCTGGCTCCTGCCCTCAGATTCTTGAGGCCACATTAGTTCCTTGGTTGATGGCCCTCTAATAATTCAGGGTTCACTTCTTAAAGGAGAGGATGAAAATCTCATTCCAGTTTTCTAAGACAGGGTTGTTTTATGATGTAACCTAATCTAAGAAGTGACTGTCTCTCATCTGCCTGCATTTCACTCGCCACAATCAAGCCATACTTTTTGCCCACTTACAGGGAGGAAGTTATATAAGACCTTGATTCATCTGGCATCACCCTAGAATATACCATCATGCCTAGAGTTCAGGTTAAGAAACTGTATTTTTCCCATAGCAAAGATAGAATCATTCTATGTATGAGATGGGAAATAATTTGCTTTGTCAGAATTATTTCAAAAAATAAAATTTAAACAACTGATCACCTCACAACATAAGAGTAACAGTCAGTTATTCTAACATTTATGTTGCAAATTAATGAAGAATTTAATGATGGCAGTTGCCATCTCTCACTTATGTCACCATTACCCCACACACTATCTCTCATTTTATGGTCACAAATTCCATTATTTAACTTCCAGGCTTTATAACAGAGATTAAATAATGAAGAGAATGTTGATACATCTCATTCATTTTTAATTAAAAATTTTCCCAGTGGACCTTTCAGGTATGATTGACCAAAATTGAATTATGTAACTAACCCTAACTTTAGGAGAGTCAAGACAAATATTATCTGTTTTTTGAGACATGAAAGAAAGAGAAAAAAGAAAGAAGGAGGGAAACAAAGAAAAGAAAGAAAGGAAAGTGAAAATGAAAAAGAGAGGAAAAGAGAGAGGGTTACTGTAGAACAGAAGGCATTGACTTCCATAACATCAAAATGATATTGGTATAAAAAGCAAGCCTTTTAATAAAAACCTACATATGGACAAATATTGATAAATCTAGAACTTACAAAACTATATTTTTCTTACAAAATCAAGATTTTCAAATTGTCGACAGTCAACATCTGTTTTATTTCACTTTTATCTTTGACATTCACAGAAAAATCTGTTTCTAATCACATGATACATCTCTTAGAGAAAGGAAATAGCAGTGTCGTAGCTCTCAACAATCCCAAACTCATTAGCAACACACTGCTGTCCCAAGACTTTAAAGGATCTCAGAATCAGAAATACTTGAGATCTCCCTTTCAGTGTATATCCTCCAGTGTGTTCCCCTGAGTTTCCTACCTAAGGAAGGCACATAAGATGACAACACAGGTTTATTTAAAATGACGCTTTGGTGCAGATCAAACAGAGATCGCTTCTATTATGTATACTTAAAAGGAACATACTATCTGACATCTCAAATCAAAAAGCTAGCCATAATTCAGCAATACCTATGGCTCCATGAGCTACTTTGAATACTTAAAACCAAAAGACTTTTAAATATTAATACATTTAATATCCAGTTACAGTGTTCTACAGACAAATGACTTCTCTCAATAGCTAATAAAGTTGTGAGTCTGCACTCTGTAATAAAACATTCAAACATGTCAAAAAACATTTTTTTGGCCTGTCAATTATTTCATAAATTTTCTTCTTGCTGTATGGACTAAATACTATTGTTTATTGAACCATAAATTGTTTTAGAAATGTGACAAAAGAATCTTTATAACATTAGACAACAGGATATGAATAATTAATCACTTAAATGACTCACAATTTAAAATAGCTGTATTTGATAAATTAGTGTTAACCAAAGTCAAAGCGTGTTGTACTTTGGATACAAAGTAGAAAAAATTCATTTCTATTCATTAAAAACATGTTTATGTCACTTTCTACTTATTCTTGACTTCTTACAAAATAATACTCTTTTTTTTTTTTTTTTTTTTTTTGCTGAACCAGGGATTGAACTCAGATCCTGTGTTTGCCAGTCAAGCACTTACCCTACTGAGCCATCTCCCTGGCCCCCAAAATAATATTCTTATTTTGTTGTAATTATTATTATTTTTTTCTAAAATGACCCTTTTCAGAAAACAACTATTACTAAAGAGATAAATTACTGAATTTCAACTTAACAGGTGTAAGTTCCTACTCAGTTTGATAATAAAATGGGTTACTTAACATACTAAGTGAAATAAGCATGCATCCTAATCATAAATTTTTGCACAAAATTTATTTTCATTTGTAGACATCATATCTCCAGTCTCTACACTAATTTCAGTAAGTTTTTTTCTGCTTCTTTGCTTTGCCATCTGGTTTCCTAGTTATCTTAAAAACAATAGTGCCATAGCTATGCTTCTCTGCTGAGCCTGGAGGTAACTTTGAATTATATTTTGATTTCTGTCCCATCTGTTCATAAGGAATTTAAGGCTAAGGTATCCACCTTTGTGCTTCCTAAACTTCTGTCAAGCTATTATATCAAGTGAAGGTTAACAGGTACATGACGATCAAATAATATATTGTCTAGGTGGTTAGGCTGTTAGTTATCCTCTGGGAGGCATTTTCCTAAAACCAAGGAAAATCTGTAGTTATGATGATGTACTTATGCTATTGACAAAATTATTTTTATTTTATTTATTTATTTATTGTATTTTAAGGAAGGGTCTACAGGGTGTTCAGGATCTCACTACTAGACTGGACTCATAATGATCCTCTTGTTTACAGCCTCCAAAGAGCTGGGATTACAGGCACATGCCACCATACTCAATCTCAATTGCCCTCTCAGGGCACTCCAGGGGCTGAGCCAGCCTGGCTGGCCCCAGGGATTGAACCCCCGGCCCCTGCATCTGCTTACAGGTGCTTTAATCTGTTGAGCTATTTGCCTTCCCAACAAAATTGTTTTTAAAAATCTATCTTCAGTCCTTCTAGAAAAATAATTGACCTAAAATATTTGTATACAGGTTTGCCTAATACTTGTACAATTACTCTTCATTTTTGGTTGATACTACGAAGTGTGTTTCTGAAAATTCATATGAGTCAGATAAAATGAAATGATACCCTAGGCTAACAATGAGTCAGAAAGTGTCAGCATCCCTTCATATATTATTTGGGGGAATTATTAAGACAACAGTAGTGTGGCATTACTTTTGTGCCTATTTTACACAAGGTTAAATTACTGAAGTTTAGTCCACAAGAACTCATAAAGAAGAGATAAGACACTAGGCAGGTTTTATATCTAGTATATGGTGTCAGTTTTATATAGAAAATTTATAGAAAGATAACCAAATTTGAGGTGAATAAAAGAAATTAGGAGCATACATGAAAATGTTAGGAAAACAAATGATCAAATCTAAGGAAGATCTTATCCAATTCCCTTATACAATGTAGCTCCCAAAGTGGCAAGTACAGATGATATTTAATTAGGGCCTCCCATTCAGCTTGTATTTTCCAAAATAAAATGAGTCAATAAGAAAAAATAATAACCTACTTTCCTTTGTGTTCTAAACAGACACAGACATTTTGATTTAAAAAAATGTTAGCTCTACTATTGAAATAGCTGATTGGCTGTCATGACTTTGTGTAGAAAGTGTACCATTATTGCTACCAAGGCAGACCCATAATAGACATTTTTAGTCCCCCACACCTTTCTCTGGCTTCAGTCTGAGTGTCTCAAGATCATCTTCAAGATGATCTCAAAACAAAAGAGCCAGGTAGAATGTGCCATCATTGGGGCCAGTGATACAGCTCAGCAGTGTAAGTGCCTGCCTGGTGAGGGCAAGTTCCCAAGATTGATTCCCAGTACTGAAAGAAGGAAGGAAGGAAAGAAGGAAAGAAGGGAAGGGAAGAGAAGGGAAGGGAAGAGAAGGGAAGGAAGACAAGGGAAGGAAAGGAAAGGAAAGGAAAGGAAAGGAAAGGAAAGGAAAGGAAAGGAAAGGAAAGGAAAGAAGGAAAGGAAAGGAAAAAAAGAAAGAAAGAAAAGAATGGGCCATTGTTTTAGGCAATTCTATACCAAAAACCAAATGGATGAGATTGTGTCCCTTTGCTTAAATCCTGCTCCTTACTGCATTATCAGTCTACTCTCCAGGAACTGTGAGTAGCAGAGAGAAAATGGGCTTGTTCTCAAATGAACTTCCTCAAAATGATAACATGAAGTCAAAGAAAGAAATACAGGGCTTCCCCTGCAATATTAAATTTCTGGAAACAGAACTGTGTGTATTCAAGGGAAATGACCAATAGACCTGCACAGACTAACAGAGGTCTCTACAGAAACAGCCCAGTTATTTGAAAGATCAGAATGGAAAGGCTGAGATCAGGAGGCTTCCGAGAACCCATAAGCTGCAAGTGGGATGACACAGACTTACATGTGAAAGAAACTCATCTGGAAAACCTGTCTTAGGAGACTGGAGATTTAGTAAATAAGAATGCATTAGGACTTCTTAAAGTTTTACCTTCGAGAACACACATTTTTTAAAAAAAACATTTGAGATTGAGGCAGATTGCAGTGCTGAGTGGCCCTTCTTGAAGGCAAAAAGCTGTTATAACTATCCTACTTCCATGAGAGCCAATCACAAAATTTTATCATTTCTGCATTTTGTATTCTTGGTAACTTTGTAAATTAGTTGATCATAGACACACGAACTTATTTTTGGACTCTCAATTCTGTTGGATTGGTTTATGTGTGTTTTGTTACACCAGTAACACAATTTCAATCATCACAGGCTTGTAGGTTATTTGGAAAGCAGGTATGAGTGTGATAACACCCAGCTTTGTTCTTTCTCAGGATTATTTTTGCTATTCAGGGTTTGTGGGATTTCATGTGAATTTGAGAATATTTCTTCTCATTCTATAAATAACATAACTGAAATTTCTATAAGAATCAAGTTAAATTCACAGATCAAATCATACTTAAAATAATGAAAATACTTTGGCAATATTAATTCTTCTGATCTATAAATATGAAGTATTTTTATATTTGTTTATGTCTTCTTCAATTCCTTTAATATCTAATAGATTTCAGTATTCGTATTTCACTCTTTTTACTGTTATTGTGAGATTCTTCTAAATTTCTTTGTTAGTTGCTATTGTCTACTTTATAGAAACAATATAGATTTTAGATATTGACTTTATATCCTGCTACATTGCTGAATTCATTTATTAGCTTTCACAGAGTTTTAGCAGAATTCTTAGGGCTTTCTGTGTGTAAGGTTGAATCATCTGCGGAGTTTTATGACTCTCTTTCTGCCTCAGCGGTCTCTTCTTTGTCTCTCCTTATTGCTCTGTATAGAATTTCCAGTCCTTCAAGGAATGGAAGTAGGGCAAGTAGGCCCAACTGATCTTGTTCTAAACTTAGAAGAAAAGCTTTTTGCTTTCTACCATCAAGACTTCGACTGGTCTTCCTAATGCTTTATTATCTTGACAATCCATCCCTTCAATCCATAATATGTTGAGAGTTTTAAGCATTTAAACTATGCCAAATTTTGGCAACAGTTTTCTCTGTATCCAAGGAGATATATGCTGTATTCTTCCATCTTTAATGTGGTGTAATCACATTTGTGAATTTGCATATGGTGACAAGCACTTTCATCAGAAATTTCACTTGACCTTTCTCTATAATCCTTTTAACATGCTCTTGTTTGTTTTGTTAATATTTTGTGGCAGTTCACTACATCTGTATTGATCAAGGATATTGCATATGATTTTTTTTTCTTGGAATGTTCTTATCTACATTTGTTATCAGGGTAATGTAACCCTCAGGAAATGAGTTTGGAAATATTCCTTCTCTTCAAAGTTTAGTAAATTTGAATGGTATGAATGAGTTGTAGCCTGTGAACATATCATTCATTACAAGTTTGTTCACATACACTATTTCTCCATCATCCAATTTTGGTAGCTTTTATGATTCAAAGAACTTACCAATTTCTTTGAATTTGTACAATGTTTTGGCATGTAATTGTTCACTGAATCTCATAATTGTTTGTATTTCTGTATTATCAAATGTAACTTTATAACTTTATAAAGTTATAACTTTATATGGTTTTTTTAAAATTCCCTTTTGAATTTTTTACTAATCCATTTATTGTTCAGGAACATATACACATATTTTAATACATTTTGGTGTATAAATAGCAACTTACCAAGGAAATATTTCAATTATTTTCACATTTTCAAATTTATGTTTACATTTTCAGTATTTTATATTTATAGTGGAACTGAATATTATGTCTTCATTTCTTCTTTATGTTATTTTTAGCAAATGATTTAATAAAGCATTAGATTCACTATGTGATATATGTGCTTTATAGCATTATTTTAGCAATCAAATAATTCTCCACATTTATGAATGACATTTCAAAATAGTTCACTTAAAACTTAGCTGGTCAAACAATAAACAATTTTGCAGGAAAATGCTTACGATTTGTTTGTAACTTTTAAGGTGGATTAAGGAAAAGATTACGGAGTTGCCTTTGAGAAAATAATGTTAACAGGAAAGGGACAGCAATTGGTGTCTGAGCTGACAGTCATCACGACCCCTTTTGGACTGGCATGTTACCTTCTTATTGGTTAATTACCTTAAAAATACACTCTTCTGATAGTTTTATCATTTCATTATTAATGCAGTTAAACTTTTTTTCACTTAAAACAGTTTTATTTAAAATATATACTACATCTTAGAAAGACAGGTCCTTTCCAGATAGGAAGGGGGTCAAGTGTTGGAGGGAGGGAGAAAAAGGAGAAGTGGTGGAAAAACAGCTCTGCTGTGTTGGTTGCTGCACACACACACCCAAGCAGGGGATCACTCTAGGATGCAAACATGAACTAATAAGAAGGAAAATTTGAAATACAATAAATGGCAAAATAAATACATAAAGGGTCAGGGAGGTAGCTCAGTGGTTGAAGCACCTGTCTGGCAAGTGCAAGGACCTAGGTTCGATCCCTGGTACCCCACAACCTGCCAACCCCGTGCCAAGCCTGCCAAAGAAACCTGGCGGTGTGGTGCATGCCTGTAATCCCAGTGCAAGGGAAGCTGAGACAGGAAAATCACTATGAGACCGAGCTGCATAGCAAGATTCTGTATCAAATAAATACATAAATACATAAACAAAAAGATTAAAAACAGATGTATAAAATATTTTGGTGTTGGAAATAGACATTTAAAGGACTTCTTTTTAAAAGCAATTTGATGCAAAATATGTTTCACTAATCATTTCTTTTATGTAGTGTAAATTTAACAATTCTTATAATTAAAATTTTGCAATTATTAAATATTATATGTTTAATTCCCTTTACTTAATTTATCTTTGCAGAAAAAAATATACACCTTTACAATTATGGAGAATTTCTAATGCTTACTTTTGTAATAGGAAGAAAAGTGTCATCTTCCACACCTTTTCTTAAACACTCTTCTTAAAAGAAAGGTAACACATTAATATTTCTGCAAGTGTGCCGGGTGTGTTGAATGAAGGACAAATCACAATCAAAATGAAGCGTAATATGAGCATGAAAAATGAAATTTGCTGGAGTAAAAGAATATCATTATTTGCAGGCATGTAATAATAATGGTTTAAAGTAAAAGGAAACAATCAGTCAATTCTGTAAACGATTTAATTTATGACTACAATAGGATATTTGCAAATTCTTTCTGTAAATGAGAGAGATAGACTTTGTTGCTCTGCAGTTTGTTGTTTTGTTTTGTTTTGTTTCTATATTTTCAGGAAGGGTCTACAGGGTGTTCAAGTCTCACTACTAGATCAGACTCGTAGTGATCTGCCTATTTATAGCCTCCCAAGAACTGGGATTACAGGTGCGTGCCACCATGCCCAGTCTCAATTGAGGTCTCAGTGTGCCCCCAGGACGGGGCAGCAGGGCAGGCCCGGGGATGAAACCCCCAGCCCCTGGGCCTGCTTGTTGGCATTTTAATCCACTGAGTTATTTGGCCAGCCTTCAAGATCTGCAATTTGTTGGAAACAGTTAATGACCCTATTAAATGTCTACAGAAATCAAATTTGAATGAATATCAAAGTATAAAACAATATAAAATTCTAAAAAATATTCTTTGCTCTGAACCGATAGATAGATAGATAGATAGATAGATAGATAGATAGAGATATATATATTTGACTTTTTAATTTTTTGATATTAAAATGTAAGCTTCGAACTTCACACAGGCAGTGCTTGCCTCACCTTGGATGCATTGGTTCCACTGCTTCAATCTAAGGACAAGAAGAAAAACCAGGAGGAGGAAGATAAGCAAGAGGCTCAGAGCAGGTAATGTTAGATTTTAAATAAAAGCAATGTAAAATTTAAATAAGTCTGCATAACTAGAATGTAAGAAGCAAGAAGAAAATCAGGTTATGAACAGCTCCAAAGGCCATCTTTAAGAATGAAATTAATCCCTATAGTAATGAGAAAATTGTGCAAAGTACTAAGAAGGAAAATTATATCATGTTTTTTCTCTTAAAACAAACATTGCTGCTGCAGTCTGGAGTATGGATTTGGATGACATGTGGCATGCTTGCTTTTCTTAGGACAGTAAACTGGCGGGGCACAAGTAGAAACAATAAGAATTCACTCAGGTACTGGAAAGACAGGACTTTATTCCACATATCAGTGAAGATCAGTGAAAAGAAGTGAAGCATTTGATGTGTAAATGTTTGGACTAGAAAGTTTGAAGTATTGGGGACTCAGCTCTCTAGGTAAGATATCGGAAAAGCACTTAAGTCTGAGTCTACATAAATTTGAGATAAGTCTGTCTTTGGTAGAATATTAAGCAAATCTGTGATTGCTCTTGATTGTCAAAGTCTTCTGTATTTTAAATGATTGTTTAAAATCTGAGTTTAGATGGACTTACCATATCTTTCACCTGATAGAAGTATGAGACCAATTATTTAGCTGTAAAAGTGGTGCCTTTTATGTAAAAGTGCTGTGAAAAATCAACGAGATAAAAGAACAGCACCTTGTCTCTGAAATAGTTGGTGCTTCATAATGTCAGGTTATAAATGGCATTATTCAGAAGCAAAATCATATTTTCAGGACAAAAATGTGACAGAACTAAGGAAATGCATGTGACAGAAATGACTTGAATCATCCACAGTTGTCTCAAGCACAAGCTACAGAGATTCAGTGGTGTGACAGAGAAACCTGTCACCTACCTGTGGGTGCACCTAGGTTCCAGGAGATTATACGTGGGAGGGACCAGTCCTGTGTCAGACAGGTCACATTCACTCAAGAGGATGCTGGGAGTTACCCTTAGTCTAGCATACTGAATTATAAACATTCATCTTCAATCTTTCACAATTTGTTTGAAATGTATTTTTATCTCTAGAAAGATTATATGTTGAAGAACCTGAAGTTGAAATGCTGTAACAAAAAATGTGTATTAGTACTTGGAGTGCTGGACTTGGGAATCTTAAAGTCAGTTTTACTTGTTAACTTAGCACCTCATAATTTAATTGTCTACCATGTCAAATTTTCAGAACAAATACTTATAAAAAGATTATAAGACACAAAACTACCTAGGCTATAAAAGAGAAGAATTAAATCTCCAGAAAATAACAACAAAAATATCTACCCTGACAATTGACATTAAATCAAATACTTTACAAAAGTTGCCATAATTTTAACTTTCAGTTGTATATTAATCACTAACCAAATTTTATTTAACAACTAATTAATTTAATTATCATAGTCGCTTTCTTATTAGGGTGATAAAACTGAATGAACTAAAAATGTGCCCCCATAAATTGATAACCTGATTTAAACACTTTAGTAGTAAGAATACTCTTAAGTGCTCTTTAGAATTCACTTGAAAAGACATTTAAGGGAAGGTTTAAAATAAATGTAAACCCTAGGCCTTTTGCCAACTGCTGTAGCAAGACATCAAGTAAAACAAATGCACCTCGCAAAGTTTAGCATTTCAGTCACATAACAACTTCACCAGTTTTTCCACCTTCCACCAGATGGAAAGCATCGATCCCAGCTGTTTTGTCCTGGAAGGGATGTTTGTTGTTTTGGAGAGGAAATGGCATATTGTTACAACCTCTCCAACAAGGTCCTTCTTATTAAATCAATGATGCCATTTTCCACAAAAAGGGTTCCATGAGGACATAACAGTCTCATAAATAACACAGGCCCAGCTCATCTGGTGAACTCTTCTGACACATGAAACAGTACCAGATGCCTTGAAGTAAGGTAACATGGAACAGGGCCACAGCGCTATTTTGGCCAGATTATTTATATCACATGTATTCATCTAGTCTTTTCTCTGAATAAATATCATTACTTTGTTAGGCCTAGAACAATTAAAAGGGCTTCTGGTAATTTACTTGCAGTTTGTCCAAAAGGAAGTTAAATATTCAAATCAGATACAAATCACGGAAACAGACCCAGGCTACCTAGAAGTAACAAGATTCTGTTTGTCTCCAACTTGACAGAATGATTCATTATGGTCGAATAGATAACTATCAGTGACTCGGAAATGCTAAAATATACTGAAAGAAATATAATTCCTTTTTCTTGATGTAATTCACCAGCTTATGATTCTTTAGTTAAATAGTTTGTTCATAATCCAGGGGCTCAACTGGTAACAAACCAATGTACAAAAACATGTGTGAATATGGATTTGTGTGTTTTTAAGTTAAGTCAGAAGAAGAAAGACAGGTTCCTTGTGCAAAACACACACACACACACACACACACACACACCATCACTACCCCTGCTACTGCATCACTTAAATAATCATTTTGGATGCTCAGAGTTAAAAATCAATTAATTGTATGATCATAAGGGAGAGACTTTGGTTACATTCTTAAGGACTATGTTTTGGATTTATGTTCACTATTTGATCTTAAAATATTTTTACCATTTATATCACACATTCCAGGTGAGCTATTACTTTAGCCACCAAAAATACAAGTGACTCAATCATTATTATGAAAATAAATGTATAATATTTTTGTGTGTTTAGCTTTTTTGACACAAGGTCTCTCTATGCAGTTCAGGCTGCCCAGGCTGGCCTCGAACTCCTAACAATCTACCTAGCTAAGCCAACCAAGTGCTAGGATTGCAGGTGGCAGAGATTAGTGAATTTTGATAAATTCTTTTACTCTTTGTGTTGCATGACTGTAATTCAGCCAAAATTAATTTTCTTTGTCTACATACTAGAACTACTATACATCTTATTCATTTTTATAAAAATCTACCTGAGATTTGTCAAATAATGAAAATACATTTTCAAAGTAATTTTGAGAAACATTCTGTAAAATTCTAGAAACATAAAACACAGAACATGTATTAGTCATTATTGGCTAATTCTTAGTGCATACTGAAGTGCTACCTGTTTTGCTTAGTGTTTCACATTAACCTAATGTGTCATGGGTCTGACTCAGTAGCTTTATTATTTTGTCCATTTCACCGGAAGTTAGCAGAGCCCTGAGTTACAGAAAGGAAAAATAAAAAGAAAATGTCACAAAATACCTTTATAAAAATATTAATTCTAGAGATATAAAACTCCTAAAATGTTCAAAAATATTTGGTATCTTTAGTGATGTTGCCTACTAGCAATTCAAAATTAATGAACCGAGTCAATACAAATTTAATTTATGGACAACATAAAAGTTAAGTTGAACTTAGAATATAGATAGGGCCATAGTGAAAATAGAAATTCCTTTCAAACCAAATATGGAATGTGACAAAAACAAAGTACCTATGTTGTATGTAGGAAAGGAATTTCCAAAGAGGGCAAAATTTATAGTGTATTACATTAATAAATGGGATCAAATAAATACAAGGAAAAAGGTTACCATTGTCTAGAAAGATAAATATTTAGAATTTATATTTGATACAAAAGGCCATGAAGAACAGAGTTACACAGACCACACATTGCTTGTTTTGCTTTACCTAAATAGAAATTTGGATTATATTTAACTGTTTGAAATTCAGTTTAAGGGAAAATAGACATAATCCATGGTAGTTGATTTCGACATCTGACTACACTCTACTAGCCACAGAAGCTACTTATTTTGCAATGCTTATGGTATATTAAAAAAGAGGTATAATTGGGATTAGACTAAAATACAGCAACTTGGTTGAAGTGAAAATATAGATAAGAAATAAAATAAGGGGTTGAGGCCACTGTATGGGTCCAAGATGCTGAGGAAGGTGAAACAAGAGAGAAGCAATTTAGAATTGTCTTCATTATCCAAAATGTTCATGTTCGGATTCAGAGCAAACTATGGTGATAAGAATTATATTACATTGTTCTTCTAATTTCAGGAACTGAAATACTATAGCAAGAATGTAAGTCAAAGGGCTGGTCAGATAGCTCAGCAGACTAAAGCGCCTGCTTAGGCAGAAGCAGGATCCGATCCCCAGCATGTTGGGCTCGCCCCATCCCTGGGGCACGCTGAGCTGGTGATTGCAACTGGCTGTGGTGGTGCATGCCTGTGATCACTGGGCTTGGGAGGCTGAAAACAGGATGATCACTACTAGCCTGATCTGTGTAGTGAGGCCCTGTAGATTCCGTACTAAAAATAGATGGAAAAATAAAGTAAGTCAAACTTGGTAGGTGTAGGAGATAGAGGAGTAATAGCTCTATTTAGATAATTAATACATTGTCTTTAAGATATACTTACTGTTGCAAAGAAGTTGAATCTACATTGTATCTAAAACACAGCAGAACAAATGTGCATAAGCCAATTCAAGATTGCTGTATAAACTTGCATCCTTCCTTAACCCAGAATTTGAAGAAGGCTGAAATTAGTGCTAATGCCCAAAATAAAGAAAAGCGTACATTTAGGAGTAATAACATACCTCAGAAATCTTTTGAGTATTCTTTAAAAAAATATTTGACTTCAATAGAAATTTATAGCGAAATAAATGTGTAATGTGTCCTTTCTTTGAACATGGTCCAGTAGATCTAACTTAAGAATAGTCAAACGTCCTTCACAATATGTTAAGAACTTTTAATTTTTTTAAAATACTATTCAGTCCAGATAGTCATACAAAGAGCAAAGTGAATGTTTCAAATTATAACTGTCAGGCTCATGGCACTTTCAAAACTGTTTGCATTTGGGAGCATTTTGTACTCCATTGGCCTCAAACAATAATGGGGGTAACTTTGACCCCCTATGTAAGGAAGTAAACTTAGAAGCACTGATGTCCACTGGCCTGGAGAATGTACCACCTGATTGATATTTAATGTAAGTTATTTGGAACTTACATAATTTTTCACATATGATACAAAAGAAGGTATTTTAGAAACGGAGAACAAGTTATCAGAAATCTTATAAATTTAGCATAATTTAGCAGGAACCATCAGTGTGACCAAATCCTTTATTTTCAACTATTTTTATGAAATCTTGCTGTGTAAATTCTTATTTTTCATTCTGGATCACTTTCAATAATCCAAGTATATCCACAATAAATTGTTTTCAAGCAAATTTATTTTCTGAACAATTTACATGGTATATACACATATTGAACTCATTAAATTAATTAGTGTTTACAATTTCATTTTCTTCTGAATTCATCTGACAAATGAAATGTAATAACAATCTCATTTGTCAATAAATAACTTTTTATCATATGTGGGCAGAAATTATCAATATTTTCACAGAACATTACTATTATAAATTATAATAAATGTCTTTCAGTAGTGAATTTTTAGCTCTTATAAAATAAAAATATATGGCATCATGGTTGATTAATGTGGTCACATTGTTCCTTATTAATATTTACTATACTTATTTCTAACTTGATAAAATATTTTATATCATTTTCAGAAGTTTCCAATAATTTGAATTAGCAAAAGAATTATAGATATGATAGAAAAAAGGACCATTATATGTCAATGCTACTATTGAATTGTTCTGTTATATTTTAGGAAAGATAATGAAAAAGAACAGAATGTGAAAATTATCGCTTTTTACTTCTATAGATTTCTCTATCCTAATTGTGCAATATAGTATTTGATTTTAATTCTAGATTTCTTTTTTCTCAGCAGAGCAAATAAAATATTTCTTTCTACAGAATAGCTTAAACATCAAATTTTGATTAACTAGAATAAGAAAAAACTGCACTATTGTACAGTAGAAGAAAACCAATATAAAATAGCAGAAGGATCAAGACCCATCTTATGTTAGCATAAATTTTGTCTCTCTGATTCAATTTTTAAAAATATCTACACTGCGGATGTTCTCTACATTACAGAATAAGTGTAAAGTTGATATGAGTGTTACTCTTTAGATAGTGCATTCGATTATTTAAGCAACAGATTGCTTCCAATCCAGCCCCATCCTCGCCTAAATATTTCTTGTCTCACAGTCTCAGTGAGCCCTGAGTTGTTAATAGTTCATCTGAGCTCATTGTTGTTCATGGCCTCCCAAGCTTGCAGTCAAGGGCTTGACTTGAACTGCATTCTTGTCTGAGTCCTTATTCCAAACACAAGAGGTTGGATGCAGGGTTCACTTCCTTGCAGTGGTAGAGTATCTGAAAGTTTGGTTCTTCAGGGCCAAGGACATTCATTCTCTCTGAAAATATGTCTCTTTAGAGCTCTTGCAAATAATTAAGTCAGACCCATGTGGGTGAATTCTGCTTCTCATTACTTCAAAGTCAACTAATTTGTGAATTTAATCACATCAGCAAAATACCTTACCTTAATTTTATAAGAATGATAGCTCATCTACTGTCAGCCTTGCTTGTCTTTTGGCAAGGAGATTACACAGGGTGTGTTCAGTTCTCATACAACAGTCTCAGAATTCTTCCTACCTCAGGGACAGATAGAGGGTTGTGCCGTAGGCAGCACAGGACAAGCCCCAGCTGCCTGATTATAGAATTGCCATATCCTTATTGTGCAGTACTAATGAGAAAGCTATTATCGTGAAACTCTATACTGCTTGCTGGCAACACCTAGACCCCAAACCTTCTCCTCACCCCAGAAACAAAGACTAGGTATAATTGTTTATACCAATTAGTGAGATGGGTATTTTTAGAAACCAGCTACCCTTGTAAGTAGCAGTATGCGGTCCCCTGACCAACGTGCCCTGCTCCACTTCCCCGGCTCGCAGTGTGCCATTGCTGTGTGGCAGTCCATCCTCTGCATTTGCCAACTTGTAAATAAACTTTCTCTTTTTATTACTTCAGTTCTGACTTCTTCGTTTTCTGCAAAAGATGTGGCCCAGAGCCTATCTCTGGCTTCTTCTCTCCTGGAAAACTCTGGATCTCCAGATCCCCGCCAAATGCCACACTACCACACTCTGCCTACTGCCAGATATTTTGTTTCTTCTTTATATCAGAAAGACTGTGCTATTGGAGTTAGGCATGATTATTTTATTTGCTTTGGACATTCAAGTGGGAGGGAGTGATCCAGAGGTACTTTAGTGTCAAGAGAGGGGAAAACAGAGAGAAGAGCCTGTGGTCTTACATTCCCACCCGCCGCCGGGATTGGCAGCCTGAGTTTAGACAAGAGGGTCAGGTAAATGACTAAAACTGAACCTTTATTGGATTAAGCCCCTGAGTTTGGAGGCATCCCCAGTTGTGTGTTCAAAGACTGGCATTTTAATTTCTCACTTATTCTTTAAGTTGGAAAAAATGTACCTTTATTATTTAAAAATTATTCTGAAAGGACAAGATACATAAAAAGTCAGACAAACAATAAGTAACCGTTGTTGGCAGGGATGCAATTATTTCAAAGTGATTATACAAACAAATCTTGTAGCTGTTTATAAGCCAATATCTATTTATAATTGTATTATAATTAGCAGCCCTGCACATTACTTCAATTTGTTATGTATCCTCTTTACTAAGAAGGCTAAGATTGTTGCTATTGAAGGAAATTTCAGTCTTTCACCAAATAAGATGGCAATGGAAAAGTGTAAGAATTCATGGCATGAAAAAAATATTTTCTTAACTAACAAGGTTGACCAGGCAAAAAAAAGAAAAATAACATTTTTAAAGTTGACCCTGAAACATATATGAATTCAGTATTGTGTTGAAACAGACTAAGAAAAAAAAAAGATAAATAGTGATTACTTAGGATTGTAAGTGAGATCCAAGAAGCACGTTGTCTAGGATCTGCAGTTTGTCGCTGCCAGGTGCAGCCAGTGGCCAGCCAGACTCTGGGCTCTCCTTCCTGTGCGTGTCAGGAGCATCGGAGTTACCTTAATAGTTCAGATAGTGAAGGAAACAATACACAGCAAGCTCAAGCTGCCTGTGCTCTTCTTCAGAAACTTTGACCTTACTGGTGGCTTCTGTGAAGTTTTGTAGTGAAGGCGCTCCTCCCAGGCAGTGACTCACACGGATAAGCCCGCACACGTGGGAAACCTCTCTTCCATCTCGCGCTTAGGCACTTTCCAGGCGCTGTGATGGAAACTGCCACCCTGCAGGCGCCATCGCGCAGCCCACAGAAGCAGCCCTGGCAGCACGTTTCTGACAGCCCAGGAGGACAGCGAACTCAGCAGAGACCGTGCGGGCCCTGCCAGGGGTGTATCTTCTCTCTGGTTTTAGAAGCTGATCAGCACAGTAACTCACCGGGTCCACATTTACTCAGCAGGAGGCCCATTCTCCGCCTGCGCAGTCTTGGGATTCTCTACACCTGGTTTGTAACCAAATCTAGGAGCTTTCCATTTTACTGAATTATGTAACTAGCCCTCTCATTGCAAGGGCAGCGGAGGGTGATGCGTGCACAAAGCACAGGAATTGTGTCCACCTGTGAATGGAGTCACCCTCTTCTGAAAACTCACAGTACCTGGCTGAGGGGAGTGTATCTCCTCACTCCTGAAAATGTCTTGACAGAGAGTTGCAGATACAAATCAACGGTGTCGGACAAGTGATATAAGGTGAAACTTATGGGGGAAGGCTCATAAACTATGAAGGGGTAAGGTGAGGAGTATCTCCAATTTCTTCTTTTTTTCCTTTGTCTCTCATTTTCTTTTATTTCCTTTTTAAAAAAAATTATTTTAAAGAGAGTATAGCAATGATTGATATGACATTAGAAATGGTATACATTTAGAAGACCACAATGACAGGTATTTCAAGCATGGTTTTGGTATTACACATTGCTGTCCTCAATGTAGTTGCTTAGTTCACAGATATCAGCGTAGAGAGTTAGTCATGGTGAGAATTCTGCCCATTAACTGCTATATTTTAAAAATAGCAGTTAATGGAAATTCTTGGGACTATGGCCTTATCCATCTTGTAAATATACATGTGTGGTTTTGTCCCTACCTTATTTCCTAACTTTTCTCCTTTCTCTCTTTGTTGTTAAATTCTTAAGTTCTGTTTCTTTCCATTTGGCTGCATCTGTTATACCTTTCAGCTTTTATTTCTTATTTTGAGTTCTTACACTAGGGAGACAATATGATATTTACCTATGTGGGTCTGGTTTATTTCACTCATGAATACAGCCTCAAGCATCATCCACTTACCTATTTTTGAGTTTGTTTTTCTTTATAGCTGAGTAATACTCCATTGTATAAAAACACCACATCTTTTTCATCCATTCTTCAGGTGACGGGAAGTCTTCATTGCTTGCAAGACATGGCTATCATAAATTGTGCTGCTATAAACATGGGCACACATATATCACTATGATATGATGTTTTCGGTTCTTTTGGGACAATTCCCAGAATGTAGATAGCTGGATTGAATGGGATTTCTAATCCTAGTTTTTTGAGGAGTATCCACACTGATTGCAATAATTGTTACACCAGTCTACATTCCCACCAGTAGTGAAGAAAGGTTCCTTTTTCCCCACACCTCTCCAACATTTGTTGGTTGATTTCTTTATGATAGCCATTTTTTCTGGGGCGAGAGGGTATCTTAATGTTTTAATTTGCATTTCTCTAATGGCTAGTGATGTGGAGCATTTTCTCATGTATTTATTCACTTCTCTAATTTCATCCTCTGAGAACTGTGCATTCATTTCAGATGCCCATTTTGGGGACTGTGTACTTAAATTTTGGGACTGTAATTTTTTTTTTAGTTCTTTATATATTCTAGATAGAAGACCTTTGTCTGACCATACTGCAGCATTGGAGAAAAACGAATCACATGTGCACTGGCCAGCGTGAGAGAAAACTATCTCAGCAATGCTCTTCTGAACTATAGGCAAAGAGAAACAGGAGAATGTGTGTGACCATGAAAGGCTAAAAGCTTCTTAGTTTGTGAACTGACTGTTAGGGAGATATGAAGACTATTGAGTAGACTTCAACTCTTGCCATTGATCTAACGAATCTGCTGAATCAGGTATTCAGCAAGCTACCAGAAAAGGAAGGAAATGAGAGACCCAGTCCTAGCCCAGGCCCGGTGAGGGTGTGGGAGAGCTTCCAGCTACACTGCACCAGCAGGACCTACTGGTCCCAGCCCAGGCTCCAAGTGGGTAAGACCCTCTTCCACACCCTTGGGACACCCCCCACTACTCTGTAGCATGTCCCCCACCCCGCCCGCTGAGTAGGAATTTCTGCCATGTTCCAGGAACCCACAGACCCAGTCCTAGCCCAGGCCCAGTGTGTGGGAGAGCTTCCGGCTACTCTGTGCCGGTGGGACCTATTGGATCCAGCCCAGGCACAGCATGGGTGAGACCTTCTTCCACCCTATTAGGATGCCCCCCATGACTCCGTAGTAACCCCTCCCACCTCGCCCGCTGAGTAGGAATTTCTGCCGCGTTCTGGGAATCCCCAGATCCAGTCCTAGCCCAGGCCCAGTGAGTGTATGGGAGAACTGACTCTCTCCCCTACTCCATAATGTCCCGTACAGACTCAGCTCAGGCCTCACATACAAGCCTGCATGAAACCCTGCAGCTGCAATCCCTGAAGAGAGAGTAGGGGACAGAACCACCTAGCTAGTCCAGGAGCAGAACATCTTACCAGAGGGGCACAACAGGTTCACAGCCAAGGGCAGCAACAGGAAAGAGCTGAGCACAGCACCCAGACCCAAGCCAGGCACAGCAGGATAAATCCAAACTTTGTAGATCTGCACCTGAACTTCAGTACGTGCTAAGGTTAT
>NW_004524767.1:4056737-4057520 GCF_000260255.1 Octodon degus | reverse complement strand
TTCAAGGAAAATTACAGTACTCTGAAAAAAGAGATTGTAGAGGATTTCAGAAAATGGAAAGATATTTCATGCTCCTGGATAGGAAGAACCAACATCGTGAAGATGTCCATATTCTCAAAATTGCTGTACAGATTTAATGCAATCCCTATCATACTACCACCAACATACCTCAGAGACCAAGAGAAATCATTCCTAAAATTTATCTGGAACCAGAGAAGACCTATAATAGCAGAAGCAATCCTGGGCAATAAAGACAGGGCAGGAGGCATTACAATTCCTAACTTGAAATTATACCACAAGGCTACTGTGATAAAATCAGCATGGCACTGGCAACAAAATAGACCTGAGGATCAGTGGACTAGATTAGAAGATGCTGAAGCCCCTACGAACACACTCAGCCACCTTTTCTTTGACAAAAGGACCAAACATACTCACTGAAAGAAAGATAGCCTCTGTAACAAATGGTGCTTCAAAAACTGGCTCTCTTCATGCCAAAAACTATAAGCTGACCAAGGTCTATCACCAGGCACTAAACTAAAGTCAAAATGGATTAAAGTTCTGAACATTAAAGCAGAGAAACTAAATCTCCTGGACTAGAAAGTAGGAGAAACTCTTGAAGACATGAGTAGGCAAAGACTTCATCAACAGAAATCAAATCGCACGGGAAACAGTTGAAAGAATTAACAACTGGGACCTGCTCTTACTGAGAAGTTTTTTCATGTAAAAGAAATTACCAACAAAGTGAAAAGGCAACCCACAAATTTGAAAAAAATCATGACAAAC
>NW_004524767.1:4048553-4056249 GCF_000260255.1 Octodon degus | reverse complement strand
AAAGATGTGGTATTTTTACACAATGGAGTATTATTCAGCTATTAAGAATGATAAACTTGAAGCCTTTATATTGAAGTGGATGCCACTTGAACATATACTCATAAGTGAAATAAACCAGACACACATGTGTAAATATTGTATAGTTTCCCTAGTATAAGAACTCAGGAGAAGAAATACAAATAGAAAGGTATAATACAAGTAAGAGTAAAGCAGGATCTCGAGGACTAACTAATCAAGAGAGGGAAAGGAGAAGAGCTGGGAAACATGACAATGTCAAGCCATACAGTTATATGTAGAAGGCATATATGTAGCAAGGCAATGATACTGAGAATCTCCAGAAGATTTTTTAATCTAGCAGTTAATTGGAAAGATTCTCACCCTGACTAACTATATATACTGATACCTGTAAACTAAGCAACTGCACTGCAGATGATAATCTGTAATAGTAGTTTCATACTTGAAGTGCCTGTCATTCTGGTCTTCTGAATATGGGCTGCTTGTCATGACATGCCAGTTGCTTCTATGTTGTCTCTCAGGTAGATGGTTGTCCAAAAAAAAGGGGGATTGTGAATGAAAGCAAGAGACAGGAAAAGGAATATTGTGAGACTGTCCTGCTTCAAGGTTGTATATGGTTAGTTTTTTTGACTTATACGTAAACATAAGAAGTATATAATTCTTTATGTCTATTTTTAAAATATATTCTAAGTTTTAAATTTTTTATCATATTGTGTAGGGACTTAAAGTTCAACATATCAATACTTGATGAAAAATACCTGTTCCATGTTATGCCTGAGATGTTTAATATTCAGACAGATTCAGGTTAAACTTAACAACCTCAGTTGTATGGTAATAACGATACGCTTGTCTTCTGGATGGTTAACAACCTAAGTTTGCAGACCAAATTAGAGAAAAAGGAGGGCCTCAAGGAAAGCCTAATTTTTGGCCCTAGCCTTCTAAGGTCAATTAAGACTCAGGACATATGAGAACTTGTACTGTTGCATCATGTAACTTGGTAGTGTCCCAAATTTTCAGATCAAGGAGATTATGGGGCCAAAGAGGAAAGTGATTGATGATGCAGAGTGTGCCTAAGGAGAGTCACATGGAGAGAAAACATTCTCTCAGGCTTTCACAGAGAGCACACTGGCCAAGCAATGGCCGTGACTCATCCACATGGCTAACACTGACACAGGGTCTACAATCTGAGGTGCAGGTTCTCAGAATAAATCCTGAGCGAATTTCACTGACCTTGTCAGACCCAAAAGCTACAACTCTTGTTGCATAGGTCCTCCTTTACCTTGGTCTTAACCATCCAGCAGAAAAGTATAAAAATGAAATATAAGAAGTAAAGCCATGCTGTTATGTTGAGCTATAGGGGACTCAGGTCAACAATTTCTGACATTGCCAGTGAAGCAGAAGACCCAGTACTATTATGGGCTACTGGACTCTTTTAGAATATTTTGCTGAGTTTACACACCTATAATATTCGAATAATGTAACTTAACAAAAAAAGAGGAATACAGATGAATGTCCAATTTGTATCTGCGTATTCAAAGTGGTTAGGATAGATATATAGTTACATTCTCTTAATGAATAGAGGGATTTTTTTCTAATGGTGTTTGTAAATAGTATATCATGTCAGCATCTTGTACAGCAATTAACCACTAGGAAGAATGTATGGAATGTGTTAATTATTGAAACTGTCCTATCAATTTGGTTTGAAACTCTCTCATTGCTATTTCTCAATAAAATTATGAAGAAAAAAGGAAGGAAATGAGTTCCCAGTGCTAACCCAGTCTGAACTCTTTTATGTGGTATTTAAATTCTAATTATGTAAGTATTCTCTGCAATCTCCCAGAAATGTGTACAAGAAGTTCTTTCCTTGGTACACTACCACTTCAGTGACACTTATGTAATTACATGTATGTGTTCCTTGAATTTTTTTTGTTTGTTCACATGGCTACACTTCAGCAAATGCCAGTCTATTTTAGGTACTGTGATTTATAAGAGCTTTTTATATTGCTGGAAGACAGTCCACCAATATGTCTGCTACATTTCTGTTTGTATTGGAAGCAAATGGCAGGTCTGCACCAGTTTACTTTTTGAAAGTCTTAACAGAAGAACGGATAAAGAAGATGAAGGTCTTTGTAAACAAAGTAGTTTTAATTTAACAGAATCTTCCTCTAGAACAAAGGAGAAAGTACAGTTTCTGTTAGACAGTAGAGAAAATGTCTAAACATAGAGCAAAAGTCAGGACTGTTAATAATGTTCAGGGTTCTGTAAGTTCAAGACTCATCTTCTGTAACACAGTCTAGCAGAAGTGCTGGCGGCACCTGCTCTGCTGTGCATTCCCATACACACCCACGCTGAGACCCCTGACCTAAGTGTGCCAATGCTCTGGAGACTGCCACTGCCAGGAGAAATAGTCATGCAAGAATAGATGATGATTGCTACGAAACCTTCCTGGTCTCTCATAATGAAACATTTTCTGAAAAAGTTTAAATTTAGAAGGGCTTCCTCTACAAAGTTTATTTTCCCAAGAAAAGTTTAAAAGGCTTTCCTCTCTAAATGTGTGCTAGAATCAAGTGAAATTCAATTTTATGAGTTGATGCTCAGGTTTATCCTTTGTTAATCTTTATCATAATACCTGGCCACAGGTGAATTTCACATTTCCAAGTCATATTGATTTTCAGAAATATACATAGAAGCAAACCATAACAAATCATAACAGATGTGAGGCATCACTTCTGTAAATATGATATAGTACAATAAAATACCATATTTTAAGTGTGTATTTAAATTTCTGCTTTGTACTAGATATGTAGCTGTGTACTTTGACTCATGATGTTTCTACTTAAAGATTTTTGGTGCCAGGACAATGCAAAAGCAATACACTCCGGAGAAACTGTGCTTCAGCTTATAAATTGTGATCTGGTCCCTGGTGAGTGATATGGAGCATGATGCTCTCAAGGATGCTGAGCAGCAGCGGGGGCCCACAGCCCCCAGTCAGCCTCATGGTCATGAAAGGAAACAAACGATATGGTACGAGATGTGCTTCCTACAATATCTTCTATTCACAGTGGGTTCCTTCACGTGTTCACTGAACAGTATCTGAAAAAAGATCTCAAAATTATATTTATGGGTTATTTTATGGGTTATTTTTCAAAAAAAATTATGATTTTTCAAAAAAATTATTTCAAAATAATTTTATTTTTCAAAAAAGTTATATTTATGGGTTATTTTTCAAATCAACACAATGATTCATACAATAGTTTAAAAATAAGTTCTAAGCACATTGGTATAACTTCATGGCACATTATTATAAGAGACTATAGGGGCAAAATCTGGATTAGATAATTTATCCAACATTTAGATGACTTATCCAACTTTAGCATGATGGAGATCTTTCAGATTAATATCCCTATACCTTATTTTGCTACAGTTGAAAAATGTCCTTATCTATCGTGTATGTATTAAAAAAACACAAGTTCTGAAGGCTAACAAATGAAAATTTTTACAGTTATTTTAAAAAATATAGTGCTGCAACACAATTAAATTTGGCCTCCAAATCAGATGTGTCACATAATAAAACCCTGAGAAACTCATGCAAAAATCTAAAAAGAGCAGTCAGTGCTTGGCCCTTTCTGATTCATTTAATGTATATGAAGACAGAGAGGACCATGCACCCCACCTCCTCCCACCCCACCCAAACACATTGCTAAAGCATTATTGAGTTCTTTTTCATTTCACACCAGATCTTGACATCCTTTTGAATTTATTTTACATACTTGAGGAACATGAATGCAACTTCATGCTTTCATCCATTTATAAGGCATTCATTATGTGCATTAACTGACAGCTGTGAAATTATCTGCCACTTGTCTTAAATAAAAGCAAGAAAATTCAAAATAGATGTGCATTCTGTACTCAGGCAAATTTCACAGAATCTTCTTTAATTCCAATTTCTCTAGACACTTCTTTTTATATAGGCTTTAAGTATAGTGAATATGTTCAGTCATTACTACACATTGATTGTTGGATGGTTTTTGAAAACTCAGGAGGCAATCTACATTTTTTTCACTTGTTCTTACTGTATCTAGGTTTGGCAGCCCTATACACATTTTTGCATCTTAAAAAAAGAATCTCTGTCCCTATTGTATTTCATTGTATATTAATGCTGCTTTTAAAATGTCTTTAATATTACTTTTGAAATTTATGTCTAAAATTGTCTAAAAAGAAATCACCAGTGAACACACTTGCAGCAATTGAAGCTCTTGTCATTTTCAAAGGATCGTTTCTTGAAGGAGATATGTATATATATATATATATATATATAGAGAGAGAGAGAGAGAGAGAGAGAGAGAGAGAGAACAGATAATTTGAAAACTGCATTTCTCTTGGGAGAAATTTCTGGAAAAGCAAAAATGATCATTTCTTGACATGGACCCCTTTCTTTCTTTCAGAAAAATAAAGATGATATGATCAAATCAGAATAGAAGAGCATGGAACTTGAAAAAGTCAAAGTCTTCAAAATGAATAAGAGTTAAAAGAGTTAAAAGCTCCATCCTGGAAATTTGTAAAGATCTTCATTCTCTTTTATTATGATATACATTCTTCTAGCAGAAAAGTACACTAAGCAAAACAATAGCTGCTTTATATAGGAAAGAAATATTCAGCACTTTTAATTTCTGGGCAGATCTTACCTTAAAATATACATGCTTTACCAAATTAACATTTACTTTCATATTCAGAGAGGCAAATATTAGAAAGATGGTAGAAGTGAATTTCTTAAGGGTTAAATTATCATAAAGATTTAGTGCAACAAGTTGCCACTTAATTGGACTTCTTTTATTACTTTGTTAGACATATAATTGAACAAAAGCTAGAGACAGAGAAATCACCTTTAGTTAACATCCATGACTGGTACATTGTCTTTGGAGTACATAGGTCACCAGTGACAAAGTGGAAAGTTGAAATAGGATGACCCACTTCAGGATTAATCTTAGCTTGTGAGCTGACTCATAGCTCTTGTTATTTCTGCTGTTGTTTGTATTATTGCTACTAAGAATGTTGTAATAAATGGCAGAAAAGACACAGATAATCTCAGAGACAAATGTAAAAACATAACTTGAAGTGAAACCCAGCACAGGTATATTTCAGGGAGAGAAAACAGTAAGAGTACACAACACTCTTGAAATAGTCATGGACCATTTTCATTTAAATGAGGTATGAAGGATGATTCACTGTTAAATACATTGGTTCAAATAAGCAGTAAGAAATTGTTTCTGTCTTTTACATGGAAATCTAACAGTGTGAAAAAATGCCTTATTAATTGTGAAATCTAAATGGACTGAGTTGACAAAATTTGCTCTAGCAGATAGCAAATTATATTAATGAAAAAGAGTACTAGCAAGACAACACACATCATGTACATGCATCAATGCTCCATGATTGATGTGATCAGTATGCACTACAAACATGTTCCAATAAAAGAAGAAACACAGTGACTATAAGAACATTAAAACAATGACAGTTTAAAACATATATCAACAAAGAGGTGTTTGACAAATGAGTAGAAACAATGAACAGAATCCTAGAGGTGAACAACCCAACAGCCAAAGTAAGAACTGCTGTGGAAAGCTTCCGGGCCGTGGAAAGCTTCAGGGTCAATTTAGGGACACAGTAGAATGGAGGAAATCAGAAACAAAAGACTTGAAATTGTCCAATCAAAAAAAAATCTAAAAACAATGAAAAACAGTCAAGAAACCAATAAAAATTCCAGAACATCGAGATACTGACTTGTGGACAGCAGAGAAAATGGACCAGATGTTATGTTTAGAGAAATAATGGCTGAAAACTTGAAATTAGAGTGAAAACATCAACATCCAAATAGAATAACAACTGACCCCAATCAAATTAATTCCATGAGTTTTCCAAGACACATAATGAAGTACAAAGTTAAAACCAAAATATCCTAAGAAACATATTACCTGAGCACCTAAATGCATAAAGCATATTTTACCACCTCCAAAGGAAGATAGATACAGTACAACTCAATAGTACTGGTTGATTTTCATGCCTCACTTCAGCAAACAGCAAATCAGCTGTAGAGGAGAATCAAGGAAGAATACACCATCTAAACTGTAGAGTATGAGCCAGGGAGCTAGCTCAGCGGCATAAGTGTCAGGTGCGCAGTTCTAAGTCTGATCTTCAGTACCAAAAAAAAAAAGATAAATTGTAGTATAAACTTAATGAACTTCACAGACCTTCACAAACCTCCCTATAAATAGTGAAAAGAGTGCACATTTTCTCAGCAGTGCAAGGAATATTGTTGAACACAGATCTTGGAGTATTAAGCTATAGAACTAAAGTGACTGAATTCAAGATTGAACTTATCTCAAATAATTTTTATTTCATATTCATACAAAGTTAGAAACTAGTGGGCAGGAGAGGCAGCTCAGTAGAATAAGCACTTGCCTGGCAAGAGTAGGGTCCTGAGTTCAATCCCCGATACCACACAAACACACACACACAAAAAAAAAAAAAAAAAAAAATAGGAGATCTAGCCCTAGCAGAGGCCTGGTGAGTATATGGGAGACTTTCCAGCTACATTGTGCTGGCAGGACCTGTATTGTCCAAGCCCAGGCTCAGTGTGGGTGAGACCCTCTTCCACCCTCTTGGGACGCCACCACCACACCATGCACTCCTCCTCACCCACTGAGTAAGAACTTCTGCTTCATTCTCAGGAGCCCCAGATCCAGCCCTAGCCCAGGCCCGGTGTGTGGGAGAGCTTCAGGCTATGGTGGGACCTGTCAGGTACAAGCCCAGGAGCACCATGGGTGAGACAGTCTTCCATGCCATTGGAATCCGCACCACCCTCCGCAATCCTCTCCACTCCCACCCAGTGAGTGAAAACCTCTGCCATGTTGTCGGGACCCGAAGATCCAGCCCTAACCCAGGCCCACAGAGTGTGTGGGACAGCTTTCTCTCCCCCCTACTCCACCTTGTCCCCTTCAGACTCAGCTCAGGCCTGGCATATAAGCCTGGGGGAAACTCTACAGCTGCAATCCCTGCAGAGAGACTAGGAGACAGAACCACACAGCTAGTCAAGAAGCAGAAAATCTTGCTAGAAGGGCACAACAGGTTCACTCCCAAGGGCAGCAGGAAGGAGCTGAGCACAGCAGCCAGACCCAAGCCAGGCACAGCTGGATAAATTCAAACTTTGTAGATCTGCACCTGAACTTCAGTACGTGCTAAGGTTATAACTGCACCAAAGCTCTACAACAAAGGTCAGAAGACGGTGCTATACAAAATGACAATGAGAAGGAGCAAAATGCAATCTCAGACTCCAAGCCCATTCATATTAAGTGCAGAGGACACTAACACAAAAAAAATTGGGAATCACATAGCTGAAATCAATCAATCAAGAGTTTCTGAAATAAAGAAACAGCTGCAGAAAGATATAGAGGAACTCAGATTGGAAATGAAAAGAGAAATCCCTGAATTAATAGCATCGGCAGTAAAGAATCAAACGCAGAAACATATGGAGGAAACACAATGCCCACCCAGAACAAGTGCTAAGGACACTACCTCGGCTCAAAAGCATGAATTAATAGTGTCAATAGTAAATAAGCAACAGCACAAAGACATAGAGGTAATCAGAGCTCAATTCTTTTCTGAAATAAAAAAGAACTCATAG
>NW_004524767.1:4047265-4048453 GCF_000260255.1 Octodon degus | reverse complement strand
GAAAGTGAAGACAGAGTTTCAGATCTTGAAGATGCTGGTGCAGCTAGTGAAAAGGTAAGAAAGGATCTCTTAAAAACAACTAATATGAAGAAAAGAATAATCCATCACCTGCAAGATGATGCAAAGATGAACAATGAGAGATTAATAGGTATCAATAAGAAAGAAGGAGTCAATACAAAGGACACTAAAAAAATAAGGGCAGAAGTAATAGCAAAAAATTTCCCAAATATGAGCAAACAATCTGACATTCAGGTAACTGAAGCATACAGAATGCCAAGTAAACTTAACCCAATGAAAAACACACCGAGACATATAATAGTCTAGATTCCAGAAATTCAGCAGAAAAATAATATACTGAAAGCCACTAGAGAAAAGAAGCAGATCACATTCAAAAGACAACCCATCAGATTTAAGGACAACATCTCTTCACAAACCACGAAGGCAAGAAGAGCATGGAGCACAGTACTTCAAGTCCTCTATGAAAACAAATTTCCAGCCCAGACTACTATACCCTGCAAAACTCTCAAGTTTGATGGAGAAGTGAAATACTTTCATGACAAATAACAGTTAAAAAATTTCTTGATGACAAAGCCAACCCTGCACAGGCTACTGAAAGATGTTCTAGACAGGGACCAAAATGCTCAGAGCTCCACGAATGAGATTAGAAGCAACCATCTAACTAGGGCAAGCAAAATAAAACACATGAGAAAAAGGAGTAAATGACAACAGGTAAATAACATATCAATCATAAGTCAATACATCTCAATTCAAACCATGAATGGAAAAGGACTCAATTCACCAATTAAGAGAAATAGACAGGCACAGTGGATTAGGAAACAAAATCCAACAACATGCTGTATAGAACAAACACATTTAACTCTTAAAAACATTCATAGGCTGAAAGTCAAAGGATGAAAAACAATACTACATGACCCAGCACCTCAGAAAAAAGCAGGGGTAGCAATACTATTCTCAGTCTCAACTTCAAGCCAAAAATGATCAAGTGAAATAAAGAAGACCACTATGTACTAGTTAGGGGAAAAATACAAGAGAAAGAGGTAACACTCATAAATATGTATGCACCAAACACGGGAGCACCCAACTATATAAAGCAAATCTTAATGGACATGAAAAATCCAATATCCAATACCATAATTTTAACAGGAGACCTTAACACACCCTTATCTC
>NW_004524767.1:4036315-4042994 GCF_000260255.1 Octodon degus | reverse complement strand
TGAATAGAATGATTTGTTCTAATGGTGTTTGTAAATAGGATATCAAGTCCGCATCTTGTACAGCAATTAACCACTAAGAAGAATGTATGCAGTGTGTTTATTATTGAAACTGTCCCTACCGATATGATTTGAAACTGTCTCATTGATATTTATTTATCAAGGAAATTATGTCAAAAAATAAATAAAAAAATAAAAAGTAATAGGGTGATGAGTGAAGGCAAGATACAGGAAAAGAAGTGTTGTGGGACTGTCCTGCAACAATATTGTATATGGTTACATTTCTGGACTTATGTATAAACATATATAGTTCTTTATTCCTTTTTTAAAATATATTTTAATTTTTTTTAAATTTTTTGTCATATTCTGTAGGCACTTAAAGTTTAGTATATCAATACTTTATGAAAAATACCTGTTCCATGTTATGCCTAGGATGTCTGATATTCAGACAAATTGTGAGGTTAAGCTCAACAGCCTTAGTTATATGGTAATAACAATAAATTTCTCTTCTGGAGGGTTAGCAACCTAAGATTGCAGACCAAAAATTAGAGAAAAAGGAGAGCCAACATTTTGGCCCTAGCCTTCCAAGGTCTATTAAGACTCAGGACATATGAGAACCTGTGCTGTAACATCATGTACCTGTTGTGTTCCAAATTTTCTGACCAAGGAGATTATGGGTTCAAAGAGGAAAGTGATGGATGATATAGAGTATGCCTAAGGAGAGTCACATGGAGCGAACACATTCTCTCAGGCTTTCACAGAGAGCACATTGGCCAAGCAATGTCCGTGACTCATCCACATGGCTGACACTGACAAAGGATGTACAATCTGAGGTACAGGATCTCACTATAAATCCTGAGGGGATTTCACTAACCTTATCAAATCCAAAAGTTACAATTCTTGCTACATAGTTCTTGCTTTATCTTGGTCTTAACCATCCAGCAGAAAAGTATAAATACGAAGTACAAGAAATAAAGTCATATTATTATTTTGAGCTGTAGGGGACTCAGGTCAACAACTTCTGATGTTACCAGTCATGTGGAAGACCCAATACTATTATGAACTGCTGTACTCTTTTGGAATATTTTGCTGAGTTCACACATCTATAATATTTCACTTTGGAACTAAACATAAAAAAGAGATATAGATGAATGACCATTTTGCATCTGTGTATTGAAAATATAAGGATAGATATATAGCTACATTCTCTTAATTCAAGGAATAGAGGAATTTGTTCTAATAGTGTTAGATAGGATATCATGTCTGTATCTTATACAACAAATAACCACTAGGAAGGCAGTATGCAATGTGTTAATTATTGGAACTGTCCTACCAATTTGATTTGAAACAGTCTCATTGCTATTTATTTGTCAATATTTTTTTTTCAGAACCGGGGATTGAACTCAGGCCCTTGCGTTTGCCAGGGAAGCACTTATTCCACTGAGCCATCTCCCCGGCCCCTGTCAATAAATTATTTAAAAAAATAGAAATTAGTAAAAGATTAACTTTAGAAACATTCATATATAAAAATTAAAAAACAGGATCCTGAGCAGTCTGTGGTTCAGTGAAAAAAAATTAAACAAGAAATTATAAATTATTTCTTAGGTAATTAATTCAAAATACTAAAAGCTACTTAACATAAAAAATAAATTCGAAGACGGCATGTTATAACAATAAGTACCTACATCACAATGAAAGAAAAATCTTTTTAGTATTACATGAAAGTAGAGGACCAGCCAAATAGCTCAGCAGATTAAGGCCCCTACATGCAGGTGCAGGGACCGGGGGTTCGATCCAGCATCTTCGGTGCCGGCCCTTCCCCTGGAGTGCACTGAGAAGCAATGGAGACTGGGCATGGTGGTGCACGCCTGTAATCCCAGCTCTTGGGAGGTGTAAACAGGAGATTCACTATGAGACCGATCTAGTAGTGAGACTTTGAACAGCCTGTAGACCCTTCCCTAAAACACACCAAAAAAAAGAGAGAGAAAAAGAAAGAAAGAAAGAAAGAAAGAAAGAAAGAAAGAAAGAAAGAAAGAAAGAAAGAAAGAGAACTAGAGCAACAAGAACAAAAAAAAAAAAACCTCCAAATTATAATAAAGAAGAAAAATTCATATCAGAGAAAACTGAAATGGAGACTCAAAGAATACAGAAATTAATATAACAGAAAGTTGGTTGTGAAAAGAGAAAATTGGCAAATCTTTATCACTAAGAGAAACAAGAGAGGATTCGTATGAAGAAAATTAGAAATTGAAAACAAGAGCCAATAGCTTATAATCAAACTCCCAGAAATACTCCTAAAGACTGCTAGTAACAAATACAAATTAGAAAGAGTAGAAATTTGGGGTATGCCTCAGCCCATATAATCTACAAGCACTGATTTATGAGTTAAGAAAAAACAGTGTTTAAGGTACTTTATCACTAATAACAGAAAAATCAATGATCTGATATACATCCTGCTAAATTCTGCCAACTGTGTAAAGAAAAATGCCAATCCTCAGATTATACCAAGCAAGTTAAAGGGGAATCCTGCCAGTCTTATTATGTAAGCTATGGTGATACCAAAGGTAAACACAAACAAAATAAATTGAAAACTACAGACTAATATTTTGATGAATGCAGACGCAAATGCTCAGTAAAATGCTAGTGCACTAAAGGCCACAGAATTTTGAAAATATCACTGCAACAAGCAAGTGGAAGACACTCCAGGATATCTAGGGATGTTTTCACTAGGCTTGTATATCACATTAACAGAATGAAGGCAAAATCCACGTAGCCATTTCAACTAATGCAAGCATTTGATAAAATGCAGCATCCATTTATAATTAACAAAACTACTCAACACAGGAACAAAAATACTGTGAAAAGAATGAACTTCAACATAACTGACATGTAAAATATGAATACATAGAGCTAATGTCATGCTCAAAGGGGAAAGTTGAAAAAGTTTCTTACAAGATCTACAGTAAAACAAAGTCACCTACTTTTGTCACTTTTACTTAACAAAGAGCTGAAACTCCTAGCAAGAGTGATTAAGCAGGAATAACAAAATGAAATTTCACCAAATTAAAAATAAAAAGTTATATTACTTCAGTTTGCAGGTGAAATTATTTTATATCCAAAACCCTAAAGATAATCTAAAATGTTACAATTACTAAATGAGTTCAATGTATTTGCAGGATACAAACCAGAAAAAAATCAGTAGCACTAGTATGTGCTAATAGGACCTAATCTGAAATAGAACTCAAGAAAACAACTATTTTTGAATACTAACAGGGGCCAGGAAGCAAGCTCAGTGGAATAACTTCCTGCCTGTGAAGCACAAGGTCCCAACTTGGATGTCCAGTACCAAAAATAATAACAATAACAATAATAATAATAATCTGAGGATACCTTCAGTGCAAAGGCCCTGAGTATGAAGAAAAAAGTTACAGAAAATTAAATAGGTCAGAATAAGTTTAACCAAGTAAAATGCCTCTATAAAATAAACTCTAAAACTTTGATAAAAGACATTAAAGACAACACAAATAAATCAAAAGGTGTGAAAATGAGTGTTGCTATAATGTCCATACTACCAAAGATACCTAATTTTCAATAAAATCCCTAAAGAAAATCCCAGGACATTCTTGAAAGAAACACGAGAACAAATTCCTAGAATTTGTATGAAATCATAAAACACTTTGAATAAACAAAACAGTTTTGATGAATAAGAATAAAATTGGTAATATTTTACTACATGATTTTAAAACATTACAAGGCTCTAGTAACTAAAGCGGCATATGTTAGCATAGGAACAGACACATTAAGTAATAAATAAAATAGAAAGTTGAGACGACTGATTTTTTGAAAAAAGTACCAAGGACACACATGAGGGAAGAACACACTCCTTCAACTCCAATAAATGGTTACTGAAAAAACTGAATATCCATATTTAGAGCAATTCAGTTAGAAGCTTATCTCCCACCTTATGAAAATGTCAACTCAGAATAAAAATTTAAATCGAAAACCTGTGATGCCAAAAGTACTAGAATAAAAACACAAATTTATGACCTTGATCTAGCCAAACACTTCTTGATAAAAATCTCAAAAACATATGTAACAAATACAAACATAAACTATTAAAATTACATCAAACCATGAAGCTTCAGAAAAGCAAAGGAAACAAGTAACAGAGTGCATACACGATATACAGAGGGGGTAGGTATGTTGGAAAACTATGTATTTGAGAATTGCTTAACACCACAAAGGAACTCATTCTCACAGCAAAAGATAATAATCAGGCAGTCAAAAAAAATCACAAAACATTTCAATGGAATTTTCTCCAAAAAAGACATAAAACTGGCCAGTAAATAAAATGAAAGAATATTCAGCATTTTTAGTCCTCTGAGAAAGACTAATCAAAACCACAATAAGATGCTCCACTTAGAATGGCTATTGTCAAAAAGACAAAACAGTAATTATTGGCCTGGTTTTAGAGAAAATTAATTCTCATGGATTGTTGGTGGGAAGATAAAAGAGTATAACCTTTACAGAAAAAAGTATTAAAGTTCCTTGAAAAATAAAAATAAACTTACTACATGATTTGGTAATTCTACTCAATTTATATTCCAAATTAAATGGAAAACTGTACTGCAGAGAGACATCTATACTCCCATGCTTACTACAGCAATAGCACAGTAAGCAATACAGGAGACTAATCTTAGTTTCCAACAATAAATGAACAAATGAAGCAAATGTGGTATGTAAATGTAATGGGCAATATCTAGTGTGACCCTTGTGGTACGGCCATACGCTGATTGCCATAACTTAAACATTGCAGAACATGTAATGCATCAAAATTTTGAATGATGTTCCATAAATATGAACAGTGTGTGTCAAAACCAAAATAAAATACAAAAAATACATAACCAAGACTACAAGAAGATTGATGAGCTCCCATGGCACCCACAAGGTGTAGCAGTCTGAGAAGTGGTTGGGCTAGTAGGTAGAAAGAGAAAGCAAGACTGGCACGCGCCTGTAATCCCAGCACTTGGGAGGCTGTAAACAGGAGGATCACTACGAGTCCGATCCATGCAGTGAGACCCTGTACACCCTGGCCTAAAATACAAAAAATAAAATAAAAAGAAACAGGAAAGCAGTCTTCCCAGCATCGTTTAGTGTTTTCTTCTTAGGATTTTGGGGGAAAATGTTGAAGGAACTGAAGCATAAATGTGATGCACCTGGATTTTTCAGAGAAAGATATTATATTCCCAAATTCAATCCCTTCTTTTCTTTCTGCCTGATTTTATGAATATATCTAAATTAAATATGTATATAGATCTATATTCTAGATTTTTATTTTCCTGTAAAGTAATAAAGGAGTCACAAAAACATAGTATGTGCTTGGTTTCCCTTGGTGTTCTGCAGTACAGAGCTTTGTTTAAGAAGTGGACTCTCTGAAGTTCAATAGATGATGCCCTGCTGGTCCTTCGTGTCCCTGGTGTAAGATCTTCTCCAGACTTAGTACATTCAAACATTTTCTTATAAAGCTACATATTTAGCACAAATTGTTGTTGGTTTCTTAGTTTCATTTAAGCAATATGTAATGATTTTGCTTCTCATACGTGAGAACGGTAGTTTATGGGTTAACTCTTAAAATAGGATTTTTCATGTGTGGTACATTCCTAAATTTAAATAAGATAACTTCTTTAATGCAATAGAATGATACTCCTAGGTAGAAACTGTTTTAATAACCTTTCTCTCAAATATGATTATTTAGAATATTCTGCATAAACATAAGTGATAAGATAGTGTTCACTGGCTAAAGTTCTAATATTTATTTGAGATATTTTCATCTCTAATTTGTTTTTACTTTGAAATAAACATAATAGTTCTTCATTTGCTTCACATAATAGGGATTTTCGCAATTCTTGTTAACGTTCCAGCTAGAGGAAAAATGCTCCTCCAGCACCTTGGCCTCGAGCTCCCCTGCAGCCCGAGCCCGCCTTCCTGGTAAGTCTCAAGTCCTTCAGCAGGGGCGCAACTCTCGGAGGAATGCAGAAGACTTCCGTCCATGATGGATCGTGCCATACATCAGTGGAACTGTCGCAGGGCTGCAGTGCTCACGCAGTGCGTCTCCGCTGGAAAAGCACGAGCATCATAGATCACTCAACATGCAGGCCCCTCTGAGCAGCGGGTTCTGCTTCCGAAGAATCTTGCCAATTGTTAGAAAATATAAATTTTCAAAATGACACTTTAAGCCAGAACCAATGCCACATTCTGCACAGTAAGCAAACACACAAATTAGGTGTTATAGGAGGGATAGGCAAACATTCTTTGGCATACTGCATATCAGAGAGAATAATTGCACAATTAGAAACTTAATTATCATAAATCAGTATGGCTAATAGAATTCAAATTAGTAAAAGAATTCTAAAATTTTAGAATTGATAAACTATCTTATTTAAAAGGTTTTATCTTTTATTCTATAGTCACATATATTTAGACCTGATATCACTGTGTAATTAATCAATGGAGTAAGATATCTTTTCTAATTATACTGTGAAAAGCATACAATTGATTTACTGAATACTGTTCTTTTTTATTAGTCATATGTTTGAGCTACATAGCACATACTTTTATCCTGTGGTAATTCTTCTGTCATATGTTTAACTATTCTTTATGATGTAATATATGATCTATTTTG
>NW_004524767.1:4032693-4033930 GCF_000260255.1 Octodon degus | reverse complement strand
GCAGTAGCCATGTTTGTCTCAGCACTTTTGACCTAGAGTAATGAGTGTAAAAAAGATGATAGATATTCCTACTTTTTCCAGGCTAGTTGAAGAGAGTGTTGTCTCAGTTACTCTTCTCTTATTGCTGGAACAAAATACCCAACACCCCAAATTAAGGAAGAAAGTTTTATTTAGCTCACAGTTAGTGGAGATTTTAGTCCATACACAGCTGGCTCCGAGGCAGAGTGGCACAGGGCAGAGAGCAACCATTTATTGTAGTGGCAAAGAGCAAAGGGAGGGGCAGCCACTCCCAAAGCTAGCTAGTCTCTCTCCTCTCCTTATACTACAATGCAGATTACCTGTCCCAGGGTGGGTGCGATACCCACACCCGTAATAATCCATCACAAATTCCAGAAGCCACCCCATAGCTGTGTGGGGGGACGCCTGTACACATATATCATTTGTTATCCTCTCATTTGTTATCCTCTCATTTTTAGTCAGTGTTCTTACTTTTGAGAAAGGAAATTTATGGCATTATATTGTCTCCTCCATTCTGTTGTTTCACTTTTTGCTCTTTGCTTTTTGTCTGTTTGCTCACCCAATCTTTCAGTTTGTGTCTTTTCTTTGGGAATGTACAATCATCCACATTGAGAAATATTATTGTACAGTATTTTTTGAAGCCTAGAACTTCATTATTTTGTTTATACAAAATAATATTTTTCCTTTTGTTTGACTTTACTCTGAGGCTTTTTCTTTGGACCACTGATGCCTTTGTAGGACCCCATCAAGGACGGCAGTGTTTTTTTGAATAGTGGTCATGTGTTTCTTTATTATTTCTTAGTCATGGAAAGGCTTCACTTCCCTGTCAACTTTTGAAACTAATTTTGCAGGATATAAAACTCTGGGTTGGTAATGGTTTACTTTTAGAGTTTGAAAACTTCACTCCACCTTCTTCTAGCCTAGGTTTGTAACCAGAAATCAGCAGTAATTATGCTGGACAAGCTGCTTGTTATCTTGTCTAATAAATTTCAGTATTCATTCCTTTGGTTGAATTCCTGGAATTGTTTGTTTTCTTGTTTGTTTTATTAGACTTTTGATTGTGATGTATTATGCAGAGGCTCTTATTGGGCTATGGTTATTTGGGGGTGTATGTGCCTCTTGTATTTAAATATTGAATTATTTCCATGGATTTGGAAAATGTTTTGCTATGGTTTCACTGAGTAAATTTATATACATTTTGAGTGAACTTTTAATTTTA
>NW_004524767.1:4028801-4030333 GCF_000260255.1 Octodon degus | reverse complement strand
CACTCAAGGTAAGATGAGCTCTTTAATAGATGATAAGGAAACGGTAACACAATGTAATGACAGGAATCATTCAATTCCTTCCAGCATCAGCTCTTAAGCAAATGGTTCCAATTTCCTCATCAAAGGACAGATTGAAAGGATGTAGGGATGCAGATGCATCAGAGGGAATGCCCCACTATTATACTGTACACAAGAAACACATTTCAAACACAAGAAATGCATAAACTAAAATCCATAACAAAGTACTGAAAATAACATTCCATACAAAAGAACCCAGAAATAGGCAGAAGTAGCTAATTTACTTTCAGACAAAGTGGATGTCAAGCAAGAATGGTGTAGAATAGGCAAGGAAGGTCACTACATATTGCTTACAGCCACAATCCCAAAGAAAAAGATAACAATTATAACATATATTGCCCCAAACAAGTAGTACCCAATTACTTCATAAAACAAGTAATACTGAAAATAAAATATCAAATAAAGACAAAGTGAATCTCAGTGAGGGAATTCTCTACCCCACTGTCACAACTAGACAGATCAACTAGGTAAAAAGTCAACAAATAAGTATCAGGGTTGAACAAAGTCTTTGAACAAACAGACTCCATGCATATCCAAAAAGGCTTCCACCCAACAACACAATATATATTCTTTTCATCAGCACATGGAATTTTCTCCCAAATAGATCATATGGTATGCAACAAAGCATGTTTAAGTAAATATGAACAATTCAAAATTCTACAATGCACATTATCAGATCATAGTGTAATGAAACTAGAAATCAATGGCAAAAGACACCTTAAAAAGTATTCAAAAATATGGCAATTACAAAATTCCCTCTTAAACAAATCAGAAGCTACAGAAGAAATCAAGAAGAAACAGACAGTTCCTTGAATTAAACAATAGCTCCATTATAATATCTCAGAACTTATGGAACACAGTATAAACAGTTCTAATATCAAAGTTCATAGCTCTGAATAATGACCTCCCCCCTCATAAAAAAAAAAAAACAGAATGAACCCAAACAAATAACTTTTTTTTTAATTTTATTTTTTTTTATTTTTCAACAAACAAATAACTTAATGATGGGCTTTATGGTACTAGCAAAAAAAAGGATAATCCAAAGGCAAAGCCATGGGGATATAGTTCACTGGCTTAAGTGCCTGCCTGGCAAGCACAAAGTCCCAAGTTCGATCTCCTGAACCAAAAATAAATTTATAAAAAATAAAATAAAGGCTGGCCAAATAGTTCAGTGGATTAAAGTGCCTGCTTAGGCAGATGCTGGGGCCAGGGGGCTCAATCCCCAAGCCTACTGTGCCAGCCCCACCCCTGGGGCACGCTGAGAGGGCGATAGAGACCAGGCATGGTGGTGCACACCTGTAATCCCAGCATGTGGGAGGCTGAACACAGGCGGATCACTATGAGTCCAATCTATATAGTGAGACCCTGTGGACCCTATGCACCCTGCACTAAATTAAGAAACAAAACAAACAAACAAAAGAAACCCACAAAGCCATGCCAAGTGTTATGGTTTG
>NW_004524767.1:4020588-4022071 GCF_000260255.1 Octodon degus | reverse complement strand
CCCCCCCCCGAACCCCTCCAGAGCCAACCTAGGCCCGGCGTGTGAATGAGGACTTTCACCACACTCTCAGTACCCCTCCAGACACAGTGCAAGCCCAGGTCTGGTATGTATGTAGGAGAGCTTCCATGTTCCCCTTTGCCTGCTGGATCCCTCTGGACCCAGCCCAGGCCCACTTGTGAGTGAGTCCTTCGGTACTGCTCTCTGGACCCCTCAAGACACAGCCCAGGCCTGGCATACAGGCCTGGTATAAAACTGCAGCTGAAGTCCCTGCAGAGAGGCTAGAGGTCAGAACCACCCAGCTAATCCAGGAGCAGAACATCTTACCAGAAGGGCACAACAGGTTCACTTCCAAGAACTACAGCAGGAAGAAGCTGTTGTAGCCAGACCCAAGCCAGGCACAACAGGATGAATTCAGATTTCATAGATCTGAACCCGGATAGCTGAGACACTTTGTTAGACCCAGATCTATAAAAGCATCCTCCCTCTTTCTCTCTTGACTAGAGAGGGAACAAAAGGTAACTGGGGTGAACAAGTCCACCTGGAAAATACCAGGCACATCAAGGCAAGGTGATCAGACAGAACTTAGGGGAACTAACTTAAATACAAATTCCCAATTTAATATCTTCTTAGCTATACAGACAAAATGATTGCTCTTACCATCTAAAATACAAAAGTTACAAAAGTTTTTCAACTGCAAAATATAATTATTCATTATTGGTGTTCCTCATTGTATTTCTGCAAATACAAAACTATAACTTCCTTAATCATATAATTTCTCTTGGGCAGAAAGGTGATAAGGTTATAACTGCACCAAAGCTCTACACCAAAGGTCATAGGACAGTGCTATACAAAATGACAAAGAGAAGGAGCAAAATGCAATTTCAGGTCCCGAGCCCACCCAGAACAAGTGCAGAAGACAATAGCATAGAAGAAATTGGGAATCACACAGAGGAAATGTCTGAAATAATAGTGTCTGAAGTAAAGAAACAATTTCAGAAAGGAATAGAGAAACTCAGGTGAGAAATAATCTCTGAATTACAAAAGGAAATCTCTGAATTAATAGTATCTGAAATAAAGAATCAACTGCAGAAACACATAGCGGAAATCAGATCAGAAATAATCTCTGAAGTAAAAAAAGAAAAGATAATTATAATAAAATAATTAATAATTGCTTCTCAAGGAGACACTGATAAAAGAATAGAGATTAGAAAAATGATGGAATCCTTGAATGAGCAATATAGGAAAGAAATAGATCACATTAAGCAAAGTCAAAGAGGTACAGAGGAAATTAAAATCTCAATCACAAACTCGCAAAACCGTTTGAGTGAAAGTGAAGACAGAGTTTCGGATCTTGAAGACGCAGTCACAGCTAGTGAAAACGTAAGAAAAGATCTCTTAAAAACAACTAGGAAAAAAAAAAACAAGGATGTAGGAAAGAATAATTCATGTCCAGCAAAATCATGCAAAGATGAACAATGTGAGA
>NW_004524767.1:4009716-4019785 GCF_000260255.1 Octodon degus | reverse complement strand
AATAAAGAAGGCCACTATATACTGCTTACAGGAAAAATTCAAGAGCAATAGGTAAAACTCATAAATATGTATGCACCAAACACAGGAGCAACAAGTTATATGAGACAAATCTTAATAGACATGAAAAATCTAATATCCAATACCTCAATCTTAACAGGAGACGTAACACTCCCTTAACCCAAAAAGATAGGTCCAGCAGACAAAAAATTAGCAAAGAAGTAGCAGAACTCAACCAGAGCTTAGGAAAAATGGACTTAGCACATATATACTGAGTGTTCCACCCAATGACAGCTGAATACACATTTTTTTCAGCTGCATGTGAGGCATTTTCTAAAATAGACCACTTACTATTCCTTAAGTCATGCTTAAGTATATGCAACACGAGAGAAATTCTCCCATGCATATTTTCTGACAACAGTGCAATGAAATTGGAAATAAATGACAAAAGAAACCAGAAAAAAACCTATAAATACATGCAAATTAAACAATGCCCTCCTCAGCAACCAATGGGTCACAAATGAAATTAAATAAGAAATTGAACAATATCTACAATTCAATGAAAATTCAAGCACAACTTACATGAATTTATGTGATGCGAGGAAAGCAGTTCTTAGAATGATCAAACAAAATAAAGAAGGAAATTGATAGGTGTGAACTCACACATTACGAAATAGGAATGGGAACAAATAAACACCCTAATGCTGCACCTCCAACATCTACAGAAGGAAGAGCAAACCAAACCCAAATCCCAAAGATGGGAAGAAATCATAAAGATTAGAGCAGAAATTAATTCAATTGAGACGAAGAAAACAATTGAAAGAATAAAAAATCTAAAAGTTGGTTATTTGAAAGATTAGATAAAAATGATAAGCCCCTAGGTAACCTCAACAAAAAGAGGAAGAAAAAAAATTCAAATATAAGCAATGAGGAATGAAAAGGGTATAATTACCACAGACCCCGTGGAATTTCAGAAGATCATCAATAGCTATTTTGACAATCTTTACTCTCACACAATAGAAGACAAAGAAGAAATCGACAGATTCCTAGAAAGGTACAATTTACCAAAACTCAATGAAGAAAATATAAGAACTCTCAATAACCCGATAACATCCAATGAAATACAAGATGTAATAAAAAAAAAAAAAACTACCAACAAAGGAAAGTCCAGGTCCGGATGGATTCACAGCTGAATTCTACAAGAAATTTACAGAAGATATAATTGGGATACTCCTCAAAGTCTTCAATGAAATGGAAAGGGAAGCAATCCTCCCAAAATCATTTCTGGAAGAAAGTATTATACTGATACCAAAAGCCAGGGAAAGATAAAACTAAAAAAGAGAACTACAGGCCAATCTCCTTCGTGAACATAGATGCAAAAATCCTCAATAAAAGCCTAGCAAATAGAATTGAACAAATCATCACGAAGATTATACACCATGACCAGGTAGGATTCATCTCAGGGATCCAAGGATGGTTTATTATATGCAAATCTATAAATGTAATGCACTATATCAATAGAGCCTAATGCAAACACCACATGCTCATCTCAACCAATGCAGAAATGGCATTTTAAAAAAGTCCAATAGTCATTCATGTTAAAAATCCTACAGATCATTGGAATAGATGGCCTCTACTTCAATCTGATGAAAGCCATCTATGACAACACAATGACTAACATAATTCTAAATGGGGAAAAACTGAAATCTTTTACTCTCAGATCTGGTATAAGACAAGGATGTCCTCCATCACCACTCCTATTCAATATAGTTCTCGATTCATTAGCTGGAGTCGTTAGACAAGAGAGAAAAATAAAAGGAATAAGAATAGGTAAAGAAGAAGTTAAATTATCATTATTTGCAGATGACATGATACCTTACAATGAAGACCCAAAAATATCCACCAAGACGCTACTAGAATTAATACAGAAATTCAGTAGCATAGCAGGATACAAAGTCAATACCCAAAAGTCAATAGCATTCCTCTACACAGATAACAAACACACTGAGAGGGAAATTAGAGAAACAATACCTTTTACAATAGCACCAAGGAAAATGAAATACCTAGGAATCAATCTAACTAAAAAATCAAACAGTTATTCAATGAAAATTAAAGTTCTCTGAAAAAAGAGATCGTAGAGGATTTCACAAAATGAAAAGCTAGTCCCTGTTCCAGTATAGGAAAAACCAACATTGTGAAGATGGCCATACTCCCAAAATTGCTGTGCTGATTTAATGAATTCCTATCAAACTACCACCAACATATCCCACAGACCTGAAGAAGTCATTCCTAGAATTTATTTGAAACCAGAAAAGACCTAGAATAGCAAAGGCAATCCTAGGAAACAAAGACAAAGCAGGAGGCAATACAATTCCTGACTTGAAACTATACTACAAAGCTACTGTGATAAAATCAACATGGTATTGGCCAAAAAAAAAAAAAAACATACCTGAGAAAGAATGGAATACATTAGCAAATGCAGAAACAACTACAAACACAATCAGCCAAATTATCTTTGACCAGGGGGCCAAACATGCTTACTGGAAGAAAGATAGCCTCCTTAGCAAATGATGCTGGAAAAACTGGCTCTCTACATGCCAAAAACTAAAACTTGACCCAGGTCTGTCACCATGCACTAAGCTAAAGTTAAAATGGGTTAAAGATCTAAGCCATTAAAACAGAAACACTAAATCTCCTGGAAGACAAATTAGGAGAAACTCTTGAAGACATAGCAGTAAGCAAAGAGTTCATGAACAAAAATCAAATCACATAGGTAACACTTGAAAGAATTAACAAGTGGGACATGCTCTTATTGAGAAGTTTTTGCATGTCAAAAGAAACTGCCAACAAAATGAAAAGACAGCCCACTAATTTGGAAAAAAATCTTAACCAGTAAGCACTCAGACAAAGGTCTGTTCTCTAGAATTTATAAAGAGTTAAATAACATTAGGACCCAAAATTTAAAGACCCAATCTAGAAACGGGCATCTGAGATGAACACACACTTCTCAGAGGAAAAAGTTATAGAAGCTAATAAGTATATGAAAAAAATGCTTCACTTCATTAGCCATCCATGAAGTACAAATTAAAACAACACTGAGATACCATCTCACCCCAGAAAGCATCTCTATCATAAAGAAATCAACAAATGTTGGAGAAGCTGTGGGGAAAAAGGAAACTTTCACCACTGCTGCTGGGAATGTAGACTGGTGCAACCATTATGAAAATCAGTGTGGAGACACCTTTGAAAACTGGGACTGGAAATCCCATTCAAACCAGCTATCCCCATACTGGGAATTTACCTGGAGGAACTGAAAAATTCATGTCATAGTGATATATGTGCACCTATGTTTATAGCAGCACAATTTGTGATAGCCAAATCTTGAAAACAAGCAAAATATCCATCACCTGAGTAATGGATGAAAATGATATGGTATTTTTATACAGTGGAGTATTACTCAGCTATAAATAATGATATAATCGAAGTCTTTATATTTAAGTGGATGCCACTTGAAGATATACTAATAATGAAATAAACCAGATCAACATGTGTAAATATCATATAGTCTCCCTAGTAAAAAAACTCAAAAAAGAAATAAAAATAGGTATAACACAATTAAAAGCAAAGTGAGATCTGAAGGATTAAACAATGAAGAGTGGGTGAGAAGTGCTAGGATACATGACAGGGGCAAATCCATACATTTATATACACAAGATTTTTAAGGCAATGATCCTGAGAATCTTCAGCAGATTTTTGAAAATAGCAGTTAATTGGTAGGATTCTCTCCCTGATTAACTATATATGCTGATACCTCTGAACTAAGCAACTGTACTGAAATTAGCATTGTGCAATACTAGGGCCGTGCTTGGAATGCCTGTCATTCTGGTCTTCTAAAAGCATACTGCTTTTAATGTCATATCAATTACTGCTATACTGTCTCTCAAGTAAATTTAAAAAAAAAAAAAGGTAATAAATGTAAACAAGAGACAAGAAAAAAAAGTCATAGTACTGTCCTTCTACAAGGCTGTATATGGTTAAATTTCTAAATTTCTGTGTAAAAATGTATAATTATTTATTCCTATTTTTTAATATTTCATTTTTTATTTTTTTCTTCACATTCTATCAGGATTTAATGTTGACATATCAATACTAAATGGAAAATACCTGCTCCATATTATGTCTTAGATGTTTGATATTCAGACAGATAGTGAGGTTAAGCTCAACTGCCTCTGTTATAGGGTAATAATATCATTAATCTTCTCTTCTGGAGGGTTAACAACTTAAGTTTGCAGATCAAAAATTACAGAAAAAGAAGGGCTACAAGGACAGACAACATTTTGGCCCTAGCCTTTCAAGGTCATTGAGAACTCAGGACATAAGAGAACCTGTACGGTAAAATCCTGTAACTCAGTGATGTCTCAAATTTTCTGTTCAAGGAAATTATGGGGCCACAAATGAAAGTATCAATGATGTACAGTAGAGAGTCACCTAGAAAGAAAATATACTCTCAAGCTTTCACAGAGAGCAATCTGGTCAAGTAATGGCTATGACTCATCCACATGGCTGACACTGACAAGGGATCTACAAACTGTGGTACAGGATTTCAGGGTAAACCCTAAGGGGACTTCACTGACCTTGGCAGATACAAAAGTTACATTTCTTGTTATATAGATCTCTTCGTCGTATGGAATGGAGATAAAGAGATTGAAGAGCAATGGCAGAGGGGTAGTGCCACCAAAAAGAACTGTGATGTGTCATTACATGCACCTAATCATCACCAAGAATGTAATCTTTGTGTTCTAGAATCACGTACTAATTAAAAACATAAACTGGAAAAATTGATATTTGTCAATATTCTCTGATAATTTCCACAACTCAAGGCACCAAATTAACTGTTTTCCCTTCTTTGTACATTGAAAGTAGTCTTCCAATTCTTGAAAAATATCTTGCATTCCTGCTAGCCTACAGGTCAGAGCCAAGGTTTTTTTTGGGTGGGGTGATAAATAAACATATTGTGTTTTATTCAGTTGTGACACTTTTCTTTCAATGACCTATAAGCACAAAAGACAAGCTATTAGCATGCACACACATAAGCACACCTTTCCCAGTGACAGAACATAGTGGGGGTGTGCATAGTTTACCCTCAGGCCGTGTTACTGACCCAGGCTGGCTGCCACACCTAGCATCAAAACAAAGAACTGTAATATGAGTCTTGCGCAGAAAAGACCAAACTGTAAATTGCCGTTACCACTGGATGTGTATCACTTTCATACCATTGTGGAGTCTTAATGTCTCTAGAGCTGGCAAAGGCCTCTGTAGCAATGCACGAACTTTTCTTAATATTATCTCATGAGCTTTTTCTAAATCAATGCACAAAGACCAAATTACTTTATCAATTCACATTCCCAGTCTAAGTGTCATTATTTATGCATTGCATGTATTTGCTATAACTACTTGATCACTTATTTATAGATTTACAAGAAATTTTCTCTGGACTGTTTCCCCATAACAAAGCAAGCAACACACACAAAGCACTTCCTTTCTGAGGGATGCATGAGTCTAGATTGCTGTGAGTCCCAGGCTTACTGAATAAACTTCATACAATAGATACATAGGTTATTTTATTTTATAAATTATCACAATTTACACTTATACTAACAAGTTTTATCTTCAATAGCAAAACATGTTGTCTTGAATAACTTTTACAAATCTAAGTGAAAAATTGAAGTTACTCTTTTTAAATAGTTTTTCCCTGATTCACAGATATGTATTGTATCTCTGAAGTTTTTAATTTTTTAAAATATTTATTGGTTCATTGATTCGATAAAGTGTCTCACTATGCAGTTTGAACTCAGTGACCCTCTTATGTCAGCCTCCCCAGTGCTGGGATTACAGGCATGGGCCACTACACCCAGTTCCAGCGGCCTGCACTCGCGCCCTGGTTCCAGGGCTGAGGAAGCATGTTGTACCAGAAATTGAACCCTGGTCCTTGCTCTTGCCATGCAGGTGCTTAGACCACTCAGCCATCTCCACAGCTCATCTAAAGATTTTTGTATCACTTTATTTTTATATATGGTTTCATGTTGGTATCACTTGCTGTTTTATCTAGTAGTCTGTTAGTTTACCATTTTGTACTTAAATATTTATCCAGCAAAATACTAAATATAATGTATCTAGTATATATACAGATATATATTACTATTTAGTACTTAATATAATATATAATGCATATAATGTATCTAATACTCTCTCCATGTTTGGGACATTATCTAATTACTTGCTTCAAAAATATAATCAAAATCTTCAGCAGCACTTAATCAAATAAAATGTGACTTTTTAAATAAATTGACCTTTATCTTAACCACAGTTTAAAGTTCATATGTGTATATTCTATTTATTCTATCTTTTTATAGTGATTTATGCTTTGAGATGCTAATGTCCTATAATATTCTGAGTATCATCAGATGTAGTGGAGGTATTCTTTTCCTAATTCCTAATCATTAGTTTGAAAATTATGTTCGATACTCTGCCTTCTCTTAAGAGCATATAATCTTTAACTTTTAAAGAATCATACTAGAAATTGTCATTCTTAGCCTTCCTTATTAACTGCAGCCTGTTTTTCCTTTCACCACAAAAATCCACCTGAAATTTTCATTTGAATTTTGTACATACCAAAGGCTTTGATATGAATATACATTGTGTCTCTGCTTAGAATGTTTACGAACAAGGCCACCACACGATTCTTGTTACCTGTTCTGAGTTTCTTGTTGTTTTAAAATTTATTCTTTTTGTGCTGGGGAGATGGTTCAGTGGAATAAGCGCTTCCCTGGCAAGCGCAAGGGTGTGAGTTCAATCCCCGGGTAGCACTCTGGGTGCTCAGGCAGAAGGATCACAAGCTCAAGGCTAGCCTCAACTATGCAGCAGAATCCCATCTTAAAATTTATTCTTATTGTGTATTTTGAAAAGTTAAAAAACATATTGTTTTGCACATTTTTCTTTTGGGTAGCGATCCTACTTGCAATAGTTAACCGGTGGGCCAACTGGAGTAAGTAAAGCCCTGCTGACCGGCTCAGTGTAGTTCTGGTGTGGCCGCGCCGGTCAGGACCCAAAAGCCCACCCTGGGGTCGGCGCCTACAGGAGTTTAGTACCTTAAAGGAATAAGACAGGGCCGCAGAAGGGGCGCTTGCCGCTGCTCGGGGGCTCACAGTGTGGCCTCGCCCCGACTCCGCAGGGAGCTCCAGGCCTCGGCTTCGGCGGGACCCCGATCTCGAGAGCGCAGACGCCCCGTTGGCACTCCGCCTCCCTGACGCTGCGGGCGGCCACCGGAAGCCCACCTTGCAACTCTTCAGATGTGTACCTGGGTTCGCAAGCATTAATTAGTTCTGCGCTTTTTTGTGAGGAAGTAATAAATTATTCATCCTTAAAGATAAATTAATTGTCTTGGATCAAAACCAGAAAAGAGTGAAATCGAATGTTGATCACGGCTTTTTGCTCAGGTGGGAAAGCTGAGTAAAGTTTCTCACTCGGGTTGATTTCCAGGCCAGTTGTGCCCAGCAGCTAGCTCAGAAGGTGCTTACCCAACACTCAGCTCTCCTGACCTAGTCTCTGGGCTTTGCTGCTCCCTTCCTTAAGCAGGAAGTAACAGGGTGGTAGGATAAGGAAGAGACGAATCAAGACTAGAAAGAGACAGATTATCACCCTCTTGAGTGTTAACACGTGAATTCTGTGAATAGTTTTCACCCAGAGTCCCGGCCACACACTTCACATGTAATATAAATAGAGAAATATAGATAGAGAAATACATGAAACACAAATAGAGAAATATAGGGAAAAAATCAATCACAGAAGTGCTCCCATAACACCATTTACTTTGACATGTGGTCCTTTCAAGTCAAACTATTAGAATAACTTAGTTCTAACATGAATTTATGACAAACTGTATTCTCTGAGACCCTTCTACATAATTGGTATAGTCAATTTCATTTGGGAGCATTAACACCAAAAAATAAAATAAATTTATATCCATGATAATTGATCTAATTACTAATCGCTACACCTACTTAGATATCACAAAAACTGTGCTAATTACCAGGTAGACATTGACAATTCTGGTTTTATTGAGAAGTGAAAATTATATGCACAAATTATGGAAAAGTAGTTTTAATTCAAAGAGATGTTAGACAGGCCTGGCCAGATATCTGAGTGGATTAAAGCACCTGCTTAGGCAGATGCAAGGACCAGGGTTTGATCCCAGGTGTGCCAAGCCAGCCCCGCCCTTGGGGTACACTGAGACAGTGATTGAGACTGGACGTGCGTGGTGGCACATGCCTATAGTCCCAGCACTTTGGAGGCTTAAAACAGGAGAACCACAAGTCTGATCTGTGTAGTGAGACCCTGTAGACCCTGTACTAAATACATAAAACAAAAGCAAAAACAGCAACAACAACCAAAAAACAAAAGAAAACAAAGAAGTGTTAGAATGAGACAAGCCAAATCACAGCCTATTTTATATTATTCAAAAGTTTTATGTAATCAATCTACAATAAATTGCAATCTTATATACAGATTTCTTTTTAATCTTTTGGAAATTACTATTATATCCATGCAGCCAACATGCCCCTAATAAGGACCCACTGGTCTAAGTGCATGGCAGTATCAATGTATTTTTGAATTGTTATAGCTTTGAAATGGTACAGAATTTCACTAAAGAAAATCAGAGATTCGACAATGGTTGTTGTATTGCAAATTACCTTCAAATAAGTGGTTTAAATTACCATATATAAACATATAAAATTGGAAAAAAAATTAATTTCAGTAGACCAGCAGAAATCAGCAGCACAATTACCCAGATTACCCTGCATATATACATAAATATACGTTTTCCATCTTTCTTTTGTCCCCTTTCTCATCCCAGTTTTTCCTTCCCTTTGAATGTATTCTTTCCCTTTCACATTATCTATTGTAGTTTTCTGGTTTTACTGACTCTATCAGGTTCTCACACCCCAAGACAACACAATGTTTCCACATGTGGGTCTGATTTATTTCACTTATGAGTGTGGTCTCTTGTTGCAACCTTTAAAAGCCTCAAGGTTACCTTTTTTGGTAGTACTCCATTGTGTAAAAATGCTGCATCTTTTTTATCCATTCCTGCATTGATGTCCATTTGAATTGTTTTCAAGATTTATATATAACAAGTTGAGCTGCTATAAACATGGGCACATGTGGTACGATGTTTTCAGTTCATTTGGAAAAATACCTAGCTGGGGAATAGCTGAATTGAACAGGTCTTCCAACCTTAGCTATTGGAGGAATCTCCACACTGATTTCTGTAGTGGTTTTACAAGTCTGCACTCCCAGCAGTGGAGAAGGGTTCCTTTGTCCTCACACCCTCTCCAACATTTGTTATTGGTTGACTTCTTGATGGTAGCTATTCTTTATTTTAGACAGCTGCCCTTTATACCAGTCATCAGAGGTCCACCCTTAATATTATCTATTCCTAATTGCCTTCCCAAAAGCCCACTTCAATCCTCTTCATTGCATTTTTCCACTCTTTTAATACCTTAAAATGGTATTAAATTTCAACCCTTTATGTCTTGGGGACCACATTCAATCTATACCCAAACTATAGCATTAATGAATTTATGTCCTGCCATAAGCCTACAAGGAAGTTACTAAGAATGTTAGGCTAAGCTATGGTTTTCATAGATGAGGAATCAAATGAGCTTAACAGCATATGATTCTTTTAGAGGTGAATTAATTCAGGCAAGTGGTTATAGGGAACATGCATGAAGTCCTAAAGTTGTCGCATTATTGTTAATTTAAATTGCGAATTTTATGTTCTCTGGAGATTCATTCTACCAAGACAACTGCTAGACTGAATGAAAGTGAATGGCATACAGAAATAAAGGGATAAGCCCTGGGTACAGTAGAAAACAACTGGTAAAATCTCCTTACACTTTCTGTAAGCCTACTCAAATATCATTGAGAGTGAAAATCTATTTTAGGGCCAGATATTTAGCTCAGTGTCTCAAGCACTTGCCGGGCAAGCTCATGGCGCTGAGTTTGATTCCTG
>NW_004524767.1:4004566-4009616 GCF_000260255.1 Octodon degus | reverse complement strand
ATTATATAAATTGTTATCACATCATACATAATACACTTACCTTCTACCCCTACCAGAAAACTGACAATATGCATGCTTGGAGTAGGAGGAATAATAAGTTTAGTAAATCGAGAAGCAAATGTATTGGTGTTGAGTCACATATAATCATAGCATGTAATGTTAACTGATTTCACTAAATATTTCCATTCATTCATTTGATGTATGTGTGTATATATGTTTATACACATGCAATATTTACAATGTTTCAGATGTTATTTTTTATACCAACATTAAGACAAAATTGGCCTGTAATACAGTTTCACGTATTTCCTTATGTGAGGTGTGGAATAAACAAAGTAACCTAAAGTAACACAATGAGCTAGGTTTTTTTGAAAGAAGTCATTTAAAGAAAATGAAACAGGGGGCCTGCCCCTTAGCTCAGTTCTTTAAGTGACTGCTTCAACAAAGCAGTCAGACTCAGGTTGCTGTGGTTCGATCCCCACAACTCCAGCCAGCCAAACATGCCCTGAGCATTCTGAGCCAGCCAAAAAAAAGAAAACGAAAATGAAACAGGCAAGAAAAGATTCAGCTTAGACTGAGGATGAGAGACTGTATCAGTTATTTTTCTCTCCTTGTTGGGATAAAATACCCAACACTCAAAATTCAGGAAGGAAAGGTTTATTTAGCTCATAGTTTGGGGGCTTTAGTCCATACTCAGCTGGCTCCAATTCAGAGTGGCATGTGGCAAAGGGCAGCTGTTCATGGTGGCAGAAAGTAGCTAAACAGGAGAGCAAAAGGGAGGAGTGACAGCAGCAATGACAACAGAGGCAAGTCTCTCTCCTCCTTGTATTTCCTTCAGGCTCTCTGCACCAGGCTGGGTGTGGTACTCATACCCATGATCCCAGCAGCACTCACTTGCATAATCCCAGCACTGGATAATGAATTTGTCACAAACTCTAGAAGTCCACCCCATGACTGCGTGAGGTTTGGGTGGGGGGATGACTAGACACAAACCATAACAGAAGCTTTATCAAAATACTTGATGGGACTCAGGAATGTGAAGAAGGATTTAGCTATGTTGAGTTGTGGGGTTCTTTCCTCAGCAGAGGAATCTATAAGAGGGACAATTGTAAGTCAGAAATAAGTTTATAATTTCTAGATCTCACAGAACACAAGCATGGACAGAGAAGAGGGGCAGAGAGATAGCAATGAGATAAGAGGATGGAGCAGGCCCAGGTCATAAAGGTCTGCTGCAGCAGGATAAGACCTTGAGCTCATTGTTTACTTTTTTCTTTTTCTTTTTCTTTCTTTTTTTTAAATTTTTTTATTGCAGGGTCTCACTACACAGATCAGACTCATAGTGATTCTCCAGTTTCCAGCTTCCCAAGCCCTGGGATTACAGGTGTGTACCATCACACCCAGTCTCAATTGCTGTCTCAGTGTGCCCCAGGAGTGGGGCTGGCACGGCACAGCTAGGATAAAACCCCAGCTGCTATCCTCTGCCTAAGCAGGCTTTAGTCCCCTGAGCTATTTGGCCAGCCCTCATTGTTTTCATTGAGATATGAAGTCATGTGATGCTTGGGTGAGGAGAAAAATAGAGAAAAAACACTACATTTTAAACATTTTTCCATTTTAGAGCACAGACTTTTAGGGAGAAAATAGGAGTGTAATTATCCAGCTGCTGCAGTAGTAAAGATAATTATGTTAGGTAACATGAGATACTTGTATTCCACTGCTGCTAAAAAAAGTTACCACAAATTTAGTGTGATGAAATAGTGAAAATTTAATTTCATATAGTTTCGGAGATCAGAATTCTTTTTTTATATTTATTTATTTTTCTTTACATATTTGGTACAGAGTCTCCATATGTAGCTTGGACTCATAGTGATCCTCCTGTCTCAAGCTCACCAGTCCTGGGATTATAGGTGTGTGCCACCACAGTGGCCAGCTCAGCATGCCCAGCAATGGGGCCAGTGCGACTTGTGGCACTGCAGATTGAAGAGATCAGAATTATTAAATGAGAACCTCTGAGCTGAAGTCAACGTTCCAGAAGGACCACAGTCCTTTGGAAAGCTCTAGAGAATAATCTCTTCTCGTGTCCTTTTTGGCTTCCGGCAGCCAACTGCATTTCTTGACTTGTTGCCCTTTTCTCCTGGCAGCCTGCTGTGTCACGCAAGTTTTTCACACTGGAATGTTTCTGGCATTCAGTCTTCCACCTCCCTCTTTCCTTTATAAGAATGCTTCTGATTAGCCTGAGTATGTTCAGATAATCGAAAAGAATCTCAGGGTCTACTAACTGCCAGGCTTAATCCTGTCCACAATCTCCCAGCCTCTTGGGATGGAACCTAATACATTCCTTAATAAGTCCCAGGACATAGGAAGTGCACATCTTCCATAGCTAACTACTGTTCTGCCACAGATGGTACAGTGCAAAGGAGAAGTAAGAGTGGACCACAATTAGAACACAATTAGGGGGAAGAACCAACAGGATTCATGACTGCGTGGACTAGGAGGCAGTCAGCAGAAACGTAGTTAAGACAGTTTTACCAAATCTGGGTGCAAAGGGCACCATTTCAGAAAAGAGGCCTTTCACCATGAGGACTTTGATTTCATGGAAGGCAGTGAAGTTGGATTTGTGAAGTTTAGAGCATTTTGGCTAAATTTTATTTTTGCCTTACACATCTTCCATTTTACACTCTACCTTGCATGCTACAATAGTAAATAAATTATTTTTATTCTTTCTCTTTCACTTGATTTTCTAATGGATATTTTATATTTCATCCTGTATAAATTTTAATTAGTGGATGCTAAACAAAAGAGTAATTTAATTTGGATAGAGGTGATGCCATCCACACAGTAAGTCTGTCGACAGTGTAATGAGCGTTCTCGGATGTGATCTGCCATCTCACTCCAGAAATGCAGGGCACTAGGCACAAAAGGATGAGTAGTCCTCCTTCTTTTAAAGGAAAAATTAATCATTTCATATAAGACAAATATAAGTCCAGTAAATGAAATATGTACATTGTCTCAAGCCAAAAACATCTGTTGAAAGAGGTCACAGCTCTGGGAGTCTTCAAATAACTCACCCAATGGGTTCAAACCTAGTATTATATTTATTAACAGTAGGCAAGAATTTGTAAATTTCATCCTCAGCTTATTCGCAGCGGCACATACGATCAGGTGGAAGGGCTTCTTCTGACTTTCCAAAAGCCCCGAAGAACCGTCAGAAAGAAGTACAAATAATCGGTTTTGTGCATCTAGCTTTGTATCCACCAGTACATTTGACAGACCTGATGGAACGGCAGCAGGATCAGAAGTGTCCAAGGAGGACATCGCCATGAATTGGACTCTTGAAAGACGGTGTGTAAGTGACAGCAGACAGAGAAGGGTAAAGGCAATGGCATGTCTTTGGAAATCAAGGGGTGCTTTGAAATTGAGCAGTAGGTGAGTCTTCACCATGGAGCATCACTCTTCTCAGGATGAAAATTAGGCAAACGCTATTATCGTGCATATTGGCTGTAATTGTGTACTTAAGTCACTGGTTCACCTTCATTGACTAAAGGAAGATTGTGCGCACATATGTGTGTGTGTGTGTGTGTGTGTATTTGTGTGTCTAGGAGACAATAGCACTTGTATAGGTGTAATTCTGAATGTTTTATCTTCATAAGTTCAATGGTTTTGAAAATCTGTACTTTTAACTTCTTTCACATGCTATGCCTTTTTTTATAAGTAAAATCAATTTAGAAAATCATTGTAACTTCTATTTATAACATAATTGATACATTATCGAATTATTCTGTAACTGAATCTATTTGCTTTACACAAATTACTAGAGAAAGAAGAGTTTGTAAGATGCAACATATTTTTCCTCATGCTGCTTTCCCTATACCCAAATAACAGAAAATTTTATATTTAATATTGGCGTTTTAATCACACACACACACACACACACACACACACACACACACACATAATTTCATTACATTGTGCTCCCAGCTAGTCTCACTGGCATAGGCAGGCTTCAGGATGTCTGTGACTCAGTAGACAGTTATTTCTCTCTTAGCCCGAGGTGCACAGGCCTGGCCTCTCTGAAGCACTGACGCCCCTTCCCAGGGGGCTCAGGGACTGCCACGGTGGCCTCCGTGGTGGGCCAGAAGCTGCCCTGCAGCCAGCAGCCCCTGCTCTGCAGGGCTCCTCGAGAGGATGCACGCATTTCCTCTGCAGAGCAAGTCAGCTTCACCAAAGCAGTGTTGCCGTCCTGTGTGTGCAAAAAGACAAAAACCAACAGAGACTGTGGGCGGCCATATCCCAAGTTCATTTCAAACATTACTGTGCTAAAAATTTCCTGCATATACTATAAGATAGGCACATTTTATACATTTAAAACAGAATGACATAGTCAAAATATTAAATTAAAACATTTAAACTTCCTTAGTAAGGGAGTTCACTATTGTGGAAAGCTCAGGTTGTCTGAACTTTTATAGCCAATTAATTTTTAATGTAAAAGTTGGTGGGTCAGTCCCAACCTCATTTTTGAAATATAAATCTTAAGAAGTACGTGTGATATGATTCATGTCCTTAAGATACTATACCTGGTACACAATGAAATTTGACTAAATCTTCATTATTGAGAGTATTCTTTTGTTTGTAAATGTTATAAAATTAAGCAGTCATTTTATAAATGAGCAAATATGTGTGTAACTGCATACTTACCAATGTAGGTGAAAAATCAGCCACTTACACGCCCACAAGCATTGATTTAAATATAGAAATAAATACTGCAAAAAGAGAAGAATATCATCTTTTGTTTCTAGTTGACTTGTTAATGATAAAAATATGCTCTTATAAGTTTTTTTAATTTAGCTAAATCCACTTATGTTTCACAATTAATCACATTTAGTTGTATATAGCATTTTACCTTAATTCTTCAAATAATGTATATAAAATAGTGTTTGTTTGTTTTTTTTATTTTTTTTCAAAGTTTTATTGACAAACAGCAATGAGACAGTTTCAAATCAAATCGGAAGGACAGTTTCAACAAATAATACACTGCATATATTCTTCTTAGTGG
>NW_004524767.1:3984898-3998149 GCF_000260255.1 Octodon degus | reverse complement strand
TCTGGCTTAGGTCTGGCTGCTGTGCTCAGCTCCTTCCTGCTGCGGACCAGGGCTAGGACTGGGTCTGGGGGTTCCTGGAAATCCGCAGAAATTCCTACTGAGCGGGAGGGATGGGGGAGTTACAGCGGAGGGGTGGGGGGCCGCCGGAGGGGGTGGGAGAGGGTCCGGCCCACGCTGCTCCTAGGCTGGGACTGGTCCCGCTGGCGCAGTGTAGCAGGAAACTCTCCGCACACTCACAGGACCTGGGCTAGGACGGGGTCTGGGGGCTCCCGGAACACGGCAGAAAATCGTGCTCGGCTGGCGGGGTGGGGGAGGCACTGCGGAGTGGTGGGGGGCGGCCCAAGGGGCTGGGAGAGGGTCCGGCCCACGCTGCGCCTGGGCCGGGACTGGTCCCCCCGGCGCAGGGTAGCAGGAAACTCTAAAATAGTGTTTGTTATTGGCATTCTATTTTTATGTCATTTAATGATTTATATTTTAATTTTAGTGAAATAAAGTTTTTGTTGTTGTTGTTATTGTATGTAGTGCAGGCTCTACAGGGTCTTACTACACAGGTCCGACTCATAGTGATCCTGCTGTTTTTAGCCTCCAAGTGCTGGAATTACAGGTGCGTGCCCCCATGCCCAGTCTCAGTCACTGTCTCAGCATACCCTGGGAGCAGGGCCAGCACAGCAGGCCAGGGATCAACCTCTGACCCCTGGATCTGCCTAAGCAGGTGCTTTAATCCGCTGAGCTATTTGGCTGGCCCTTGAAGTGTCATTTTAACAAAGCACAGCTTTTTTTTGTATTAAGATAAAACAATACATATACCATGGGAAAATAATGCATGTAGTTAGGCTGTAATGGTGGTCCACACCTATAATCCCAGCAACTGGAAGGCTGAGGCAGGAGGGTCCCCACAAGTTTGAAACCATCCTGGTTTACATAATGAATTAAAGCCCAGCCTGGGCAACACAGTAAAACCCTGTCTTCAAAAAACAAATAAACAAAAAAAAGTAGATGATGACTGATTAATAAATAAGGAAATAAAAAAGGGAGAGATGGTAAAAAAAAAAATTGCATTCTAAGTACGTGTCTACTGTCTGTTTCATTCCGGTATGGTATGAGAACTCACTTTGCAAGATTTCCATTTCTCTGGCTATGTTAAGGTCTTCACTGCTGTCACTAGCGTGGTCTATTTAAATAAACTAAATAAATGCCCAGAGTAGGTCAATCTATAAAGGTAGAAAATAGCTCAGTGGTTGCCTAGATTTAGGCAGGGGACATAGACAGCTAGAGTTACTTTGTTTTTTTAAGGGATAACAAAATATGATCCAAACTCGATTGTGGTCATGTTCATGTGACTGCCAGTATACTGACATATACTGAATCACATGCTTTAACTCTGAAAATTGTACAGCATATAAAATGTAGTTTAATATGACTGTGTTTCTCTAAAAAAAGACTGTGTGTACCTCAAGACCAGTTTGCATGTTTGTGGCAACAGCTGGACTTGTTATGTGGAAGAGATATCCTGGCCCATAAGGGCTGGGCTTTTCCTTCAAGGATTCAGATTTCTTTCTTTTTTTTTTTTTTTATTAACTCTGGACCTCTTTTCTATAACATTGGCTTTCCAGGAGCTAAAGAGAAATCAAAGAAACCTCAAAAGGTTCTCTAAGTACACTTTGCCGAGGGAGAGAGCTCTCCCTGTGAAGCCAGACACCGGGTAGAGCCCCTGTAATCCTTTTTAATGCAATACGAATTTCCACTTCTCTCAGGCACAGCACCTCCTAGCACTCGCCACCTTATAAAAATATACTTTGCACAAATTAAAGACACTGGGCCCAGCTCTCCTTTCTGTCCCTCCGGGGGATGTTCCGCTCATCAAATCTACTTACACAGGATTTCCCCGAGGAGGAGAATGAGTCTCTGGCATGTACTAGTTTGTTCTCTTGGCTCAGAGAGCTCTCCTGCCTACATAATTTGAAAAATCTTGTTGTTCCAATTTTCTCTTCTATCATATTTCTACTAAAGTCTGAATCCAATCATTTCTTTTGTCCTAACATTTTATCCATGAGTCCTTTGTCTCTGAATCTCCTCTTCAGCAGCGCTGATACTCTGAGAGCCTGAGTCTTTAAAGATTTCTCTTCTTTTTGTCTGTTGGTTGAGAAGGACATGAGTAACAAGTAAAAGGAAATCTTGACTGGTTTAGTTTATTTTTTCAGTAAATATAACTGCTTATTAATAAGAGTTTTCTTCAGGAAGCAAAGTCAAAAATATAACTATTCTCCCTAAAAGCTTATAATTTGAATTAAATATAATATTTCATTTAATCACTTAAAATACAGTAAACTCTCATGTGTCTCTAAAGGATGCACCAGCAATTTATTTCTTATTTGATTGATGGCCAAAGTAAAAAGAATAAAAACTGACAACTCACTGAAAAGTGCACATCCATTGCTTCAACGCGAGCTGCAACTCAGCATTCTCTAATTACAGGAATCGCTGGTGTAAGCTGTGTGGCTTTTTAAAGGTAGCAAAGAGAACTGATCTGAATGTGAAAAACTGTCATGACATATAAGCATGTTCTAGTTTTTATTTACTTTTAGTTTGAATTTTCTTTATGTATTTGCTCTTAAAATGTATAGCCATATTTATACAAATCAATTCCGAGCTTGATAATTCAACCTATGAAATTATACTCTGTGGCTAAAGCTTCTCTTGTTTTAGTCAACTAAGACATATCAGCAGAACTGAAAAGATATTCTTCATGGAATTTATAGGAGAGGGAACAACAGTGTTTGATAGGGGTGGTTAAGGATCTTTTTTAAAACATCTGAGAGTGAATAATATATGATATAGGTTAGTAAATATAGTGTAAACCAAAAGCTGAAGTAGGAAAAAAAAAGTAATGAGAAGGGAAAGTGATTTTAAAAAGAAAGAACACAGTGAGTGTTAGTGGGAAAGAGATATTTGTATAAAAAGATAATTGTATAAAGAGTCAGTGTTAAGGTAGGAGAAGTAGATGAAAAGCTATGTCAATGATGGTTGCAGAAAAGCCAACGTAGGCATCTGCAGGAGGCTCACTGTGGGACTGTCCTCAGAATGGCAAGGCCAGCAGAGGAGTCTCACAAGAAGGGCAAGAACAGAGAACTAGGAGATAAGATTATCAGGATGGGAAGGCGCAGATCTCCTGGAGCAGAGCAGCACATTAGGGAAGTGGTGATGCCGTGCAGTGAAGCGATGACCCCTTCTGGGATTCTGAACATTGCAGACATGATGTGGCTTACATTTGAAAACTTCTCCATGGCTGTTATGTTGGAAATAGGCCATGGGTCCCAGCATCACCTCCATGGGGCAAGTTAGGGGGTACTAATAGAAGTAGAAAAGATGATAGTGTCCTGATATTGGACAATAGAAGTAGCGATGAAAAAGACGATCTGAAAACACAGCAATATTTTCAGGACAGAGAAAATAGCATGTGACTTGGCATTGGCTTTGGAGCATTACAAAACCAAAATATTGAGGAGTTCATACTTTTTGAACTGAAAAACGGAAGGATGGAGCTATCGCCCAACTGAGACAAGAAGACCATGTGATGAGCAAGTCTTTAAAATCCAAATATTAAATTTGTACTTTCTGCTTAAAAATTTTTTGTTAGATATCCTTGCAGCAATAGCAAGTAAGTGCTTTGTTTTCTAAGTGAGGATACAGAGACAAGACAGAACTGTAAATGTGGGGCTTGTTTACCTTAGATTCTGCCTAAGGCCTGGAGTATAGAGGATTTACTTATAAAGTGAAATGCAAATAGCGAAGAGGACCAAGGTTGTAGTCTTTGAATTATTTAAATATTGAGAAAAGAAGAGAAAACAACAAAGGTAGTTAGTTAGGAGAATGAATAGCAGTAAAATATAAAAACAAGGGGAGTGGTTACCACGGTTAAGGAAAGTAAAGAAAGTGTTCCAAGGGAGTGGGGTCGGCTTCACCAATGGCTGCTAGGTCAGCTAAGAAGGGATAAGACCTGAAAACTCACACTGTGCTGCCACCACTGACCCACCTGGGATGACTTTAATGCAGATGATGGAAACTGAACAGGGTGTGCTATGCCTTTAATTGTATTTCTTGAAATCATGATGATTCCAGTGTCTGCAAATTTGTCTTTATTTGAACCCCAACCTATGTGACAATGTCTGATTTACATGGGCATAACCATGCGGGAAAAATGCAAACAGAGGGTGAATAACTCTAGGAGGAGTACAAGGGAACACAGAGCCCAGTAGGGGAGGATGGGGCTGATTTTCCTACAATGCCTTCACATTACATTTCTGACTTCCATCCTCCAGAACTGTGAAATGACAGGGTTCTGTCATTTGAGCTTCTGGGGTAGGGAGGGGGACTCATTCATCCCTTCCTACCCACAGGGACTAGGTCTGAGGCCCTTGAGGATACCAAACTCCTCAGGCCTAAAGTTCCACATGTAAGATGGTGGAGTGTTTGCATATAACCTGTGTACATTCTATGATACACTTTTAATAACCTCCCAATTATTTACAATGTCCAATACAATGTAAATGTCATGTAAACTATTCCAGTATCATTTACAAAATGCATACAAGTTCTCGTCTCGGTCCAAGAAGTTAATATTTGTAATCCCAAAAATACATTATTGGAATCCCACCAAGTTAATTCCAATCTACCCCTCCCAGTACAACCCATGGTGAAAGTGAAGACACTAAAACATATTTATAATTATTGGGGAGCCAAAGGCCCTAAGTCCAGCCATGAAGATGGCTTTCTGGAACAAAAAGACTGACCCAGGGCCTCATCCAGTTTTATTCAGTGGAGGAGTGGCTTGAGGAGGAAAGACAAAGAATTGTGGGAATAGGGCCAGGGACATGGCTCAGTGGAATAAGCGCTTTCTCAGCGAATGCAAGCATCTGAGTTCAATCCTCGGTTCCAAAAAAAAAAAAAATTGTGAGAAGTAGGTGACTACTGTGAGCTGAGCTAGGTAGGTGGCCTATATTTACCTCTGCCATATGCAGAATGGGTATGCAGAGAAAGTCATCTGCTTTATGCTATTTTGAGATAGTATCTAATGTTTTGGGGGGGGTCTGGTGCTTCAACTTTGATGTAGTCTTTCAAGCCCCAGGAAGTCATAGCCTCTGTCTCAAGGCTGGATCCCAGCTGGCAGCACAGAGCATTAGCTCTTTGTTCTGTCTCAACCCAGCTCCCATTAAGGAGCAGCAGATGTAAGTTACCAGGGAAACACACACGCCACCTTCAAAGACTATTACCAGCACCTCAGCTAGACCAATATACATTGTATAAGGCCAATTAAAAGGATAAACAGAAGTCCTAGCCAGCTTGCACACATCAATATGAAGAAATAGGGTTAGGCTCAGTCAAAATGGAGACAGTTGCTCTTCTTTCAAGGAGAGCTACTCAAGTGGTCCTCCACAGAGCTCATTTTCTCCTTTCCATCCAAGGTTGGTTGACCGAACAGACAGAGATACAGATTAGGAGGACCACTTGTATTTTGTTGCCCCAGTCTTGAGAGATAAATAGAGTATGTGAAAGAAAGCCTGGGAGGAGATGAATAGGCACCAGAGTGGAGTGTACACTTCCCCTGCCACCAGCTCTGACTTTACCTGTGGAGTCCCTTTCACTCACTAGGTTTAACATTTCTAAACTACTTCAGGTTGAATGCATTTGATGCTTTCTCTGCCACCCAGTTCTGACCCCAGGTTTCATGTAGCTTCCTCTGTCTGCCTTTCCTAGATCTTTACTCCAGTACAGTCTCCAGTGAGGTCTTCTTTGCCTGCCAAAAATTATAATTGCCCATCGCCTTCCCACTATGGAAATACGAGAAGGCAGAAATAGAAACAGATCACTAATAGAGCATTTTGTACTAGGCCTGCTAGACCAAGCACATGTACACAAGCAGAGATAATTATAGAAGCTATAAATAGCAGCTGTCCAATATTAAATATAAAGAATTGAATAGATTATTTATACAAACAAATGTTGCACCCTGAGATCTAAACCTAAGGTTTCTTTTCAAACCCTCAGAGGTCATTCAGTTAAAAAAAATCCTTCTATTAAGGTACATAGGTCATTTAGTCAAATTTTCCCATGTCCACAAGCTTCCATACCAAAGAGATAATGAGGAGTTTGTACCCAGAACCTGCAATGGGACCACGCTGGTCACACTGGAGAGTGTAGCACAGCAGCTCCCTGGGGCGGCAGCTGAGAGGAGAGTGGCACCTGGCCCAGCACCTGCATTCCTCCCCACCCCTGAGCTCTGCAAGCAACTGGGCCAGCAGGGTATCCACAGCAGCACTGAGAAGGGAGTCTCTGTTAAATGTTGAGGAATATTTTTAAGCAAGCTAATTAGTGTGGGATGCTGGGAAGTAATTGCTTCTCATCTTCTGGTTTGCCCTCTGCATATTGGGGCCAGAGACTTCAAATTATGAGTCAGAAATGCTTACAAAACAGACACTTGTGGAAATTTAATGAATATCCACTGGCTTTCTATGTTAAGTGGTCTCCTTTCAACCTGCCTTGACTAGGGAAGACTTGCTGAGGAGTCTTTACCTTCTTTTCCCATAGCACTGCATTACCACCAGGCATGGCCTGGTGTCTCAGACACCATCAGATGAGGAGGAGGTTTTCAAAAGAGTCTTTGGCACACAGAGAAATTTACACTTAGGCTCCACCAACCACCAAAGGGAGAAATTAGCTGTTGCAACTTATCCCACATAGGGTAAGTTTTAGATGAAATAATTGTGTCTAAAAGAAGAGAGCATATTTCAAACTTGATTAACACATAGAACTTTTGCTAGAAATACAAAACTTCTCTTAAAACTGCTCCTTAAAGGTATATTGTTAATCTGCAATCTGTATAAAGCTTAATATTCTGGCCTTGGGTAGCTGTTATCTTAAGGTCTGGGTTTTCCCAGCACCGCAGAGCCAAAGGAAGTGTCCAGAGACTGCGTACTCCTAGATGGCGGCCATGTCCTCCCATCCCCTGGAGTCTTTCTGTTCTGTTCTGTCTTCAGCCCTAATGCCAGTTCTGGCATCATTTTTTGTCCCTGTCCCTAGGCCTTCAGCTAAACATAGAAGAGTTATTTTATCCAAGAATGAAAATTAAATGGAACTAAAATCACATCTGCCACTATTATTTAATCTTTAATGATCTAGAGTAGCATAGAGAACTGTACTCAGCTTTTGAAATCTCTACATTTTATTTCTTTGTTAATCTAGTAGTTTTATCAGTACTATATTTATGGATATGTTAATATATTTTTGCATGCTATCTAATGCATTTTGTATATATTATGGTCAAGAAAGAGTATCTTGTTTATTTCTAAGAATATATATTACTCACTTCATTTTTGTGGGGAGAAATATGAAAAGATAAAGAAGTTCTTTTGGATTTTTGTCCCACTGGACCAGTCTCAGGAAGTGTGGAGATTTTTGTCAGTATTTTTAAGTCACTGTAATCAAAGAGTCCTTTTCACTTAGAAAATAGAACTTTCTAAAAGAATTCATATTTTGTACAAATCAAAATTCATATTAGTCATATTAAATATGAAGCCCCAGCAACACACACACACACACACACAACATGAAGACATGCACAACTTCCCTAATCTCTGAAGTGTGCTAGATGTGCCGAGCTGTTCTCTGATTATGTGCCAATCTAAATGCTGAGGATTTAGAAGTGTAATAGAATTCTTTCCCTCATGTGGCTTACTTTCACATGGAAGAAACAGAAAGTAAATATGTGAGCAAAAAAACTGTGATAAAGATACTGCAAATAGCCATGAAGAAGTTTAAGTAACGAACATGGGAAAGAGTGACCAGAAACTGACCAAAGTGCTGTACTGAGCGAACGTGGTGAGTGAACTCTGTCAGTGACGAAGACATTTAACTCCTCAGAGATGAGAGAGAGGCACGATGGGAAAATTTGTGGGAAACACATTTCACACAATGAACAGAGATAAAGCTACTTAATGAGTGCAGCTTTGCAGTGACTCCCATTGATATGCTTAAAGACTAGCCTAATTGAGGGAGGGCATTGAAACCTCAACCTAGACACATTTATCTGAGTCATAAAGAAATACAGTCAAATATCAGGCAAGAATTTTTTCTACCCACCAGGCTTGCTAGCTAGAGGAGTTTGACTTCTGAGAGGAATAAAATAAAGAATAGCCCTTGTATAGAAAGAAAAGAAGCAATAGTGCTGAAAACAGCATGGATACAGAAATGTGTTTAAGAAATTTAGAACCAATAGAAATGACTGAAAAGGATAACGTAATAGATAAAATGATTAACATGTTTATTTCTTCTTCTTGGGAAAATGGATTGTTTTGAAAATGAAAGCCATGACTTGGTGCTGGGAATACAGCTCAGTGGGAGAATGATTGTTCAGCCTGGACAAGGTCCTCGGTTTAATCCCCAGCACATGCACACACATGTGCACACACACACAGGTGCGGATGCATGTGTGTACAATGATTGTCACAAAATTTATGGCAGGCACTGCTGCAAATGATTACATATACCAACTTAGACAATCTTCACAGTGACCACGTGGTAGTTTGATTTATTATCCGCACTTTAATGATGAACATTTGTTAGAATTTTTCAATTATTTCCCTAAATCACACTGCTAATAAAGGCAAAAGCAGAGTCTCACGTCCATGACGCTGCTCTGGAGCTGCTGCTGTTGAGCGCTGCGATGTCCTCCTCCTGCACACGTATGTGAGCCTACGTGGAAAGGAGAAGCTCATGGAAGCCGTGTGAGGAAAAGCACAGAGCAAGAGCACTAAGAAGAGGAAGAAGAGGCTGAAACCCCGGGGCAGTGTTAGCGGGCTTCCGAAGAAGGCGGAATAAACGGGTGAAGCATTTCACGCACCCTGCTGCTCTACTTCTCCCTTAGATATTTTTATAGGTGTTTTGTTTTGTTCTGTTCTGGTTTTTTAAATTTTTTTTTATTTTGTATTTTAGGGAAGGGTCTACAGGGTGTTCAGGGTCCCACTACTATATCGGACTCGTGATCTGCCTGTGTACAGCCTCCCAAGAGCTGGGATTACAGGTGCACACCACCGCGCCTAGTCTCAATTGCCATCTCAGCTTGTCCCAGGGGCAGGGCTGGCACAGCAAGCCCAGGGATCGAACCCCAGCCCCTGTGTCTGCTTGCAGACTCTTTTATCCACTGAGTTATTTGGCCGGCCTCCCTTACATATTTCTAAATATTCTCTAAAATCTTTATAAAATTATTTCCCCAAGGAAAGAGTTCACAGTGCTGTAATCTTTTATCTTCCAAATGCATGTCAGCATTTGTAATAAATGAGCTATAATATAGGAGATCTGCTGGAAAACAAGCTCAGGACGCAGCTTCATCTCATATTCCTGTTAATGGCTTTTACTAGGAGAAAGATATCAGAGGCCTCATTTACAAGATGTTTTTAGGAAAAGTTACCTCAGCTCTGTATTCTGGTAAATAGTTCTGAATTGAGAGGACTCACAGAGCACAGCTAATTAGAGAACAGGAAGAGCCAGTGGTCATAAATCAATTCCTAGTTGTGTAATGAACAGTGGATAATCAACACTGTACAGAAAAGGAAACAATTTCTCTTTATAACCAGTACTTATTATTTCATATTCAGAATCCTCAGAGCTAATCTAGAAACAATGCTTTCCCAATTTTTGCAAATAGAGATGATTTTCAGAACATAAAATCTCTCATGTGTATATGAAACTTATCTCAAGCCACAGTCTCAGTTATGCCTCTTGTTGCATGGACAAATACCCGACACTCAAAATGAAGGCAGGAAAGGTTTATTTAGCTCACAGTTACTGGAGGTTTCAGTCCATACTCAGCTGGCTCCAAGGCAGAGGGGCACACAGCAGAAAGCAACTTCTCATGGCAGCGGCAAGGAACAAGAGCGCAAAGGGAGGGGTAGCAGCAGCTCAAGCAGCTAGCTTCTCTTCCCTCCTTAAGGTGCAGCATCCACACCCACAATAAGGAGCCTCCCCAAGACTGCATGAGGCTTTGGGGGGACACCTAGACACAAACCATAACATTACATATGTGTGTCTGCATGAATATGGATATATGTATATACACATATATTTACATGTGATTCATGAATCCATATCCACATATAGATACATTATTTGAAATAGGAATAAAATAATTTTGTCATGGAAATTTAAACTCCTGTGAAAACTGAAATGCACATTTGTTTCATTGCTTTATATTTGTCATTTCTATAGAACTAAAATAGTGAATAATTTAGACGTTTCATGTAACCAGAAATTGATTTTTAGGTCAACCAATTTTTGTTGTACTTCTTTTTAAAAGCTTTTCTTTCTGTATTTAAATCAATAAACATGAGGAATTTATTTGGGTGGTAATAGAAGGTCAGTTTCTAATATGAAGCATTTGGTCCTTCAATTTTCCACAAAATGTTGGCAAGTGTAGTATATACAACATGATCAAATGTACAGTGAATTACTAATTTTTTTTAAGATTTTGTGATATAGCCCAGGCTGGCCTTGAGCTCACAGTGATGGGATTACACATGTGGGCTACCTCACTTTGCTAATTTTTTTTCTTTTAAATTGTTAAAAGTCATATAGCCATTAACTGCAGAGAATCCTGTCCTTCATTTTGAATGCATTCATCCTCACCCTGCCTCTCGGTGTCTCTGGTTGTGCTCTGCTAGCTGCTTGGGTGCCCTACTGACCCAAATGCTGATTTTTCATGGTCATTTTGACCTGAGAGATGAGCATGAAGTCTGAAGGGGTCAGATCTGGTAAATTAAGTGATTGAAGGTGCACTGCAATATTTCTATTCGACAGAACTTGCCATAAACCTCTAGCCAATGAAAAGTGACCAAGCAGAAAGTCAATGTGTAAACTTTAAAAATGCATTATAAGACATTAATTCCCAGTAAAATATGCAAAGTATTCTGCATTTCTTCAAATCCAGTTATTTCCTTGTTCTTACCTGTGTGTGTGTGTGTGTGTGTGTGATTAATTTTTAGTTTTCTTAGTGCCTGTGGGCCCCTTAGTGCCTGTGGGCCCCTTAGTGCCTGTGGGCCCCTTAGTACACAATGGCCCCTTTCCTCGTGGGGTCTGATGCACGCAGCCAACAAGTCTCATTCTCCTTTCATTCCACTTCTCTCCCCTACCTCACCCTTCCTTCCATCTCTGGGTCTCCTCCTACTTCCTATTATCTATCTTTTGTTTTGTTCTTTATTTGCAATTTGAGTTTCCTAACTAAGAGAAACTGTGTGGCACAGTACTGACACAGTATCTAAACTTGTAGGTGTGATATCTTCCACTTCCATTCGTGACCTCAAGGCAACCCAGTTTTCCTGTAACAAGCTTCTAATGCACACACATACTCCACTCTGAGACTGTCCAGGAGAAGGATGTTTTCCCAGCAGGCATTTATTTGAAACAGATGCTGTGCAGCAGTGATGGACGTGCCCTGACTCCTCAGTTGTCTTTTCGTGCCTTTGCAAACAAGTTTTACTCTTCTCTTTCCACAGAGTGTGTGAGAGTGGACTTGGTTACACCTCTGTAGCTATCCATTTTAAAGCAGGTATTGATTTTCATCTTGAGAACGCGTTGCTTTACCTTTAGCATCATGGCATCTCACCAACCTGCCCACTGGTCTGTAGAGCCTGAAGCAGTCAGGTGAGACTGACAGAGGAGCCCCAGGATGAAGCCGGACCCTGCGGAAAGTGTCTGGGCCCAGCAGAAGACATGCTGGACAGGGATCAAGTATGACACCCATGCAAGAGTTACATAGATGGTGGCAGCCACAACAAAACTAAAACATGCTCAATTGGAAGATGGCTAAGGCATACAAGTGCAGTGGAACCTTCAGAGGATCCTTTCTGCAAGCCAGAAAATAGCAGAGTCTATCATCAAGTCTTGAGCAACATTTCCATCAGAAGTTGCAATGAATATTTAATAAAGTGTGGAAAATAAGTTGGGGGGGAACCTAAGTTAAATCAAGATGAATAGGATACTTTACAGTAGGATATGTAGTTCAGTTTTACAAATGCTAGGGTACTATTAGAATCTCCAGGATGAAAAACATGAGGTGTCACTTTTCCTGCATGAAGCACTTCTTTCTCATGACACTCTGCTGGTGCAGAGAACTTGATTGTTTGGTGGACCAGGTTGAGGAATTTTGCTTGGAACTATACATTCAACAAGTTGCTATTGGAAATTCAGAGAGTTACCCATTTCATTCAACTGACAAAAAGAAGAAACTGACTTTCTTTTTGTGTATATAAAAGGCCCCACTGTACTTGAGGGAACAGCTTGAAATTCATGGAGAAATGGAAGGAAAGTTTTCTTTATCCTGATTTCTGTTGAGTATACACTATATACAGAAGAATACGCTGTTCTTCTCCTTGAACAATAAGAGTGATGTTTTTCTCTGGTCTTCTAGTTTGTAGCAAATATATATAATTTTCATGCATTTTTTACATTTAAACTATAATAAAAATTATTTTGGTGAGAGTTGTTTAGGTGATTTCCAGAGCCACACTTTCATCCTTTGTATCTCCTTAATCTAATAGAAATTCGGCCCTGCAGGGAGCGGGACCCCGCTTCTTAGCGATGGCTGCACTGCTCCATAAGCTTGCCTGCTTAACGGTCAACACGGGTTCTTTGCCCCTATTTTATTCAGATATGTGGGTATTTTGTTTAAGCATACTTATAAGTTAGAAAAGCTGCTTCAAATCTGTCACTTTACCTTCTCACTTTAGTCATGTTGTACCAGCTAGTAATCACTTTCTTAAAAATGTAGGATGCTTTCCCAAAATTGTTAATATTTTAAGCTATCATCTCAAAATAAAAAATATTGATAATTTGGTGCCCCTTTGATTTTTTCTCGCAGTCCCTTAAAATTCATATTAATTGCTTTTCTCTAGAATTCTAAACTGTAAATATTTTATTCATACAGTAAAAGCTATGTAGACATTTCTGTCTCTATTTGACACCTTCTGAGCACTGGTTGAGTCATTAGTGCACACATTCTTGTGGAAATACTATTTGTTTTCATTCAAGGCCTTCAGGGAGCAGAAGTCCTTCTGAAATAGGGCGTGGCTTCCATTCTACAGCCTGTCCCACTTTCTTCGCAATCATATTTTTTCTGTAAATTTAGTGTCTTCTAAGCATGCTGACATATTTTTCAAACATTTTCATAGATATATAGATATAGATATAGATATATGGAATGTT
>NW_004524767.1:3974481-3979082 GCF_000260255.1 Octodon degus | reverse complement strand
CTGGGAGAGGGTCCGGCCCACGCTGCGCCTGGGCTGGGACTGGTTCCGCAGGCGCAGGGTAGCAGGAAACTCTCTGAACACTCACCGGACCTGGGCTAGGACTGGGTCTGGGGGCTCCCGGAACTTGGCAGAAAATCCTACACCGGCGGGCGGGGTGGGGGAGGCACTGCAGAGTGGTGGGGGGCGGCCCGAGGGGCCATGAATTTATTTTAAAGTAACAAAAATCTACTACATGTGTGGCATATGTAGATAGATATAGTCTATACCAGGAAATAAATATGCATTTATTTATTTATTTATTTATGTATTTATTTATTATATTTTAGTGAAGGGTCTACAGGTGTTCAGGGTCTCATTACCAGATTCGTAGTGATCCGCCTGTTTACAGCCTCCCAAAGGTGGGATTACAGATGTGCACCACCATCCCCAGTCTCAATTGCACTCTCAGGGTGCCCCAAGGACTGGGCCAGCAGGGCAGGCCTGGAAATCAAACCCTCAGCCCCTGCATCTGTTTACTGGTGCTTTAATCTGCTGAGCTATTCAGCCGGTCCCACATTTCTTCTCCTCAGTGGATTTCCAGCTTTGTAGATCCCAGAGGAAGTGCCCACATGCACGTAGGAACACAAACCCACCTACTTTGCTGTGAGAGGTCTCCTTAAGGAGCATATGTCCTGGGAATGCCTAGAAACCTTTATCTCCTTAGGCTAGCAGACAAGAAGTGAACAGTTTGACAGCTTCAAAACACGTGAAGTTGCCGGAAGATTCCTATCCCACCAATGGAGAAATGCTAGCCATGGGGCTGTGGGATGCTTAGACGTGTCATACGCAGCCAGGTCCTATGTGCTACCAGAACATGAGCAGAATTTGTGCCACCGTGCTCGGTCTGCTGACTATAAACCCAGGCCAGGCTTCCATTGGTAGAGCCATGCGAGGCAAGACAGGATGCTCAGTACATTCTGCAAATCTGCCTGCCATTTTCAAGACTCCGAGGTTGGGCACTTGCAAGGTTGGTCTCTATTCAAACTCACTCTAATGATTTAGGTACTTTGCCAGCATAACTTTTATCAGATACATTGAAATTCTTTATGAGTGATTTTTTTTTGGTCAGATTAAAAGGCCATGTTCATGAATTTTATTGAATCCGGGTAATATTTATGGCCTCTTGATTGTGCAGCGATGGAAGGGCTGAGGACGTCATGACACCTTGGTTACAGGAATACTACAAAAGGTTACATGATGGCCAGTGTCTCAGACAGTTCATGGAATTTTAACACAAATAACTGCCTGATGGTGAAGCGGGTACCTGACAGCGGCTGTGATGAGGAAGGGCAGACTGTCCTGTCCTGTCGGAAGGATGTGGAGCCCCTCCCTGCTGCCCCTTAGGCATAATAGCTTCACACCGCCCTACATGACAGTTCCTAATGGACAACTCAGAGGTAACTGATATAGTCAGAGTGACAGATGTAAGTCTTGATAGTTTCTATAAAGCAGTAGGGCTGCACAGCTCAATTCATCATCTAAAATATACTGCATCATTTAATACTAAAAAATGCTACACTGAAATATATGTGTATTTTGACACATTGGACTAGTATCATTTAAATAGAAATACTAGAGGAAGAATTTCTGTAGCATAAACATATATTTTACTTTTTAGGACAGGATAACATATTTTACAGAGTGGAAAGGATTTGTGTGTTCTGACATGTGCATCTGTGACAAAAGAACATTAGATCAAACTTTTGAGGTCATTTGCAAAACAGTAGCTGAAAAGTCAATCTCTGTATAATCTACTTAGGTGCATCTAGACAGATAGATATTACCTTTTATTTATTTAAAGATGATAATGACATTCTTTTATTTTAGTAGATGGGATATATAGAGCCAGTTTCCTATTAACAAACTGCTAATGTCACTTGGGTAATTTTCTTTTACTACACTTTAGGATGATGGAACTTGCTGGACCTTCTTCTCTATGACTATGACTCACAGAAGTGATGGAATAGAACATCAAAAAGAGCAGTATGTGCAAGAGCACACGGAGACAATGCTGCTGACTTCTTTGGGCAAAACTTAAGTAGGGCATTTAATTGAGATTCAAGCCTCAACATTTTAAATTTTAAAAAGTAAAAATAACACGTATAAGTATCTGAAGATATTCTGATGATTATACTTAATTATATTCACATAGCCTATCAGTGAAGAGTTTCAGAGACTAAGTTAGGGGAAATATATAATTATTTCATTGTAACAAAATTGCACAATAGGATACTGCATTGTTCTCCGTTTGTGAATGAAAAAGTTTAGAATATTACACAAATATTCTATATTTATATAATTTATATAATTTATATAATTTATATAATTAATTGCAAATAATTTATATAATTAATTGCAAATAATTGAATATAATGTAATGTTTCATTCAGGAAATAAAATGTGGACACATATTAAAACATATATGCACATAAATGCACAGTCTTGTGTATGAACACATAGACACAGGAGTTCAAGCTTGCAGTGAAACAATTTTACTTGCATTGTACATACATTCCCCAGCTGTGTGGAGAGTAGTGAGACCAAGGTACTGCGCTTCCCTGAGAATGCGATCTAGCAGGGCATCAGCCTTTCCTCACCTTCCTTGCTACTACAGAGGGGCTAAAGAATGAGGGAATAGTGAGGCACAATCTTCTGCATGATACTGGCCATCATTATGACTACAACCAGCTGTTAATTGTAGCTGAAGTTGATTTTCAGGGAAGAGCTACATGTAGACGGTGTTCAGAATAGTCCAGACAGAAGGAGGATGCTGAAGGCTCAAAAGTATTAAGGGCAGCAATGGAAGTATGTGGGTATATTTAATTGCTTGAAAACAGAATCAAAACTTGGTGTGTGAAAGGACTTTGCATGATGACAAGGCAGTGATGGCCGGCACAGAAGACAATGAGGACATCTTTCTATGTGTAACCAGGTGGTCACAACTCTCCACTGGACTCACACTGGAATGAGACAGAGGGCCTGGAGAAAAAGTGGAGCATTTCTCTGCTAGTGTTTTTCTGAAACTGGAGATAGATCATGAGATCAATTTTTTTACAAGACTTGGAGTTTCCCGAGACAGAGGTGGATGTGTCAAGCCAGATCCTTAGAAATCACAGTGCTCTGCACCCTGCAGTGCACATTTCTAAACAGTGCGTGCATTTCCCCAATGGTGAGGGGCTCTGTACAGTCACCTGAAAGGTGCTCTGTGAGGAGATGAGTGGAAGCTTCAGTCCTACAGAACAGCGACACCAGACACACAAGAAGACAGAGGAGCCAAAGGATGCTGTCTTACCATTCATGTACTATACCAAGAGCCATGAAGTGAGTAGCTCAGAAACAGGAGAGGCTTATTCCTATGCCTGGAGGCCAGGGAGGCTGTGACTGCAGTGTAGTGGAGTCAGTGTCTGCTGAGTGTCTGCTTTGGACATGAGAGTCCCACTTTCTTACTGTGTCCTCACTCAGGAGTAGAAGTAGTTCTTTGGGGCTTCTTTTTATATAAGCGCCAATTTTATTCTCTGATTTGGGCTATACTCTTATGACACTAGCTCCCAAAGGCCCTAACTACTGGTGCTACCTCATGGGACATAGGTGCTTCAACATGTGAATTTGGGGCATGCAAGTATTCAGGCTATAGTAGAGATTTCAGAGATGTTGAAAAGTTATCTAAGAAATAAGAAATATAAGTCATGATCAAAACATATGGTGAAGCTGGAGATATAGATCAGCAATTTAAGTGCCCGCCTGGCAAGTGCAAGGACCCAGGTTTGAGCCTAGGTACTGCATGTGGTGCAGGGCCCTGCCCCACGCTGGCTTCAGAAACCTGGTGTGGTGGTGCATGTCTGCAATCCCAGGACTGGGGAGGCTGAGACAAGAAGATCACTACAAGTCCGAGCTGCATAGCAAGACTTTGTACCAACTAAATGCATACATACGTACATACATACATATATAAATATATATGGATATTTAAATGAAAAATTTATTGCTAAAAAGAACATTCCCACAAAGCTCCCTCAAAATATGCTCACACACTTCAGCACATTTATTTCACCATTATTGCCATTTCTGAACCTGCTTGGGGAGCTCCCTTGTGTCTTTATGAGGTGTGATCAGATGTACAAGGAGAGCTGCTGGCTGGTGCCATCCCAGGGGGCAATCTCATGAGACTATCAGAGTCTCCTCAGGCATCTATCTGCCTACAGGGTCTGGCCCTGCAAATGTTGGCTCTTCCCAACATCAAAGTGGTCATGACATCTAATCACTTTGGTTTAACTGAGGACATCGATACAGCCAAGACAATGCAACTAATGACCCTTATGAAATAAAACTACAAAACTGCTCCAGAAAGAGAAACTACTGATGAGATAAGAGTGGTTGGTGGTGTTGGGAGGTGTATTCTAAGGGATATTAATGGCAATGTGTCTTTTACTGTGATATACTTTAAAATAAACATTTTCTATATTTTCCACTTATATAATATCAAAAACATAGAAGCTTTATTAATTTATTTCTATGTACCTGAAATTTCCTTTGTTGACAAATAAGAACCTTTACAATAAATA
>NW_004524767.1:3972716-3973295 GCF_000260255.1 Octodon degus | reverse complement strand
CTTTTAAAACATATAATATTCACTGAATGTAAACATAATCTCATTTTCAGGAATGAGCTAGTATCCAAAGGTGTTTGCCAGCCAGTTTTATTTTCACTTGAAGCTGTGGTATAAAATGGTAAACCATTTGGAACTAAAAAGAACTATAAACCCTCCATGTCTCATGGAGGGTTCCTAGGTGCCCACAGAATGGGCCAAATGAATAAGCATGTGAACAATGAAATCTTAACACACAGAGAAAATTTATTTATCTTTTTGTTATAACATAAATCACTGTCCTACTCATGGGACATGAGCAGTAAATTTGCCTGATGAAATAAATGAATAAATCAAAACATATGACTTGTTTCACTATTGTATACAAGCATATATAGATACATACACAAATTACATGCATGAGTGCTAGCGTATGTACATGTGTATGCTGACAATGAATGATGCTTTCACATCTCATTGGATACATACATGATCAACAGGAAAAGTCAACAAAAAAAATTAATTCCAATCTACCCATGAATTTTTTTTTTAATTTTTCATTCTTTATTTTTGCTGAAATTGGCAAGATGATACAAAAATTTA
>NW_004524767.1:3941935-3963384 GCF_000260255.1 Octodon degus | reverse complement strand
CTATTTCTCTGGCCCCATAAATTTTCTTTTCTTTCTTTCTTTCTTTCTTTATTTATTTATTTATTTATTTATTTATTTTTGTATTTTTTTAGGTCTACAGGGTGTTCAGGGTCTTACTACTAGATTGGATGCGTAGTGATCTGCCTGTTTACAGCCTCCCAAGAGCTGGGATTACAGGTAAGCATCACTACACCCAATCTCTAAAGTTTCTTTAAATTATACACAGAGAGTTTAATTACATAAAGTAAATTATTTATAAACAAATTAAAAATATTAATCTCATTCCAAGATATTCATATTGAAAAACATTGAAAATGTTCACTCTTTAGGAGGTGGAATATTTGTTAGTAGAGAATAGTGAAATGAAAATATATGAGTTTTTTCTTTGCTATTGTTTCTTTCTTTAAATTAATCTAGCATGTTTATATCTGGTGATCTGAAAACTAATTTGAAGATAGTATCATGTAATACAACAACCATTGTTGAATTTGTGTTAGTTTTGTTTAGCAAAATCTTGTTATTCCGTGTTTTTTTTTTTCGCAGTGTCTTACTATGCAGCTCAGACTCATAATGATCTTCTTGTTTTCTGCCTCCCTAGTGCTGGGATTATAGATGTGCACCACCACGCCCAGGGACCAGACCAGCATGGTATGCAGTGCCAGGGATTGAACCCTGGCCCCTGAACTTACATAAGCAAGTGCTTAGTCTGCTGAGCTATCTCACCAGCCCTTCTTGTATCATTTCTAATTTCTTTTCCTCTCACTATTTTGTAATCTTTGAAAATAAAAATTAATGAATTTTTAAAATGGCTGCATCAACCCTGCATGCCCAAAGTGATTAACAAATAAGAAAGGGATGGGGAATGCAAAAAAATAAAATAGAAGATTAAAATGTTCTCATTTCTCTGCAAGTAAATACAGAGACTTACCAATTAAATGTTTAAAAGGATAGTTTAAAATTTAAAACACTTTAAAATAAAAGAAATTTACAAAATGACCAGTACCGAGTTCTTTCCCACTTTGGTCCATGCACTAATCAGTTTCCAGAAGAAAAGTTATGCTACAAAAGCTGAGAGCAGAAAACACCAAATTCCTCTGAAAAGTTTAAAAGTAAATAGATGTCCCATGATTAAGAGGCTCATATAGTCAAATACCAAGAAATACCTAATGAATAGGGAAAATGCTGACTGTACATTAAATGGAAAACATGGCACCAAATCAAAAGGAAAAACAGAAAAAAATGGTGTGACTTTCCTAGACCTTTGTCTGTTTATACATAGCAAATCTTAATAGCTCCTGTCCCTGAATGGTCAGTTGACATAAAATTTTTATTTGCATGCTGAATGTTTCTTTATAAATTTTTAACTGTACACATTTCCTTTGTAGTCACAGATGTATTTAGAGAAATGTTTTGGGAAAAGTCTAAAGACGCCCATTACCTGAGGAATGATTCAGCTGAGCGCCACTCATTGGCATGTGAGAACAGAACTTGCTTTTCGCACTGGCGGAGTTTTAGGGAAGCTGAGGGGGAGCCCGGGCCTGGGACCTTGTGCTCCTAAGCAGGAGCCTGAGTGGCAGAGGCTACGCCTCGGCTCCTAGACCACTGGGAAGTGACGTAATTTTAAATAAAAACTTGTGCAAAAATGTCTTTCTAAAACTGCCAACTTATCTCTTTTTACACTTGTGGTTTTAAAATATAAAGAGAGAAGAACAAAACATCTGGGAATATTAAAAGTCAGAGAAAAATCAAAGTTTTGCTAACAGGGCCCAAGAATCATGAGTGACAAGCAATCTCAGAAGCAAAATGATTACATCCTTTGACATAGTTGTTGTGGCATCACTGCAGGGAAAACTGTCACATTTTTCAAAGAAGCCCTTAATATGAAAAGGTTCTTTCATTTTGTTTTATTTCACCTCATTTGAGAGGAACAGTTTCATTGCAGTAATTAAGACAATGTAAGGAGCAAAAGTTAGTTACTGAACTCTTTATTGTCATTTTTTGTCATGATTTTATATTGTATACATCATTTAAAATACAAAATACTGGGCTAGGAGTGGTAGCACACACCTGGAAGCCCAGCACTTGGGAGGCAAATTCAAAACCAGCTTGGACGTGAGGTGAGCTCAAAGCCAGCCTGAAATGCATAGTGAGACCCTGCCTCAAACAGACAAAAGAAAAATCACTATAGCATTTGTAAATAAAACAAGAGCACCAATAAATATATAGTAAATGATAAATTATTAATAAAATTTGTAGTGATATGAATTAGTAGCTTACTGTCCCAAGGGAACACGGAACAAAGAACAGAGCCTAAGGAAAATAGCCCTTGGAAATCCGCCAGGCTGGAGACCAGGTGACAGATTCCTGGAGGGGGTGCTCTCTCTGTTCTTTGTTCCTTTACCCTGGAAGTTACCAACTAGTGAAATGTAAATTTAGAGTTTGGTGAATGCCAGGAGGCAATATGAATAGCAGCTTGTTTACACCAAATTATGTGTGCACATTCCTTAGCCTGTTTGTAGTCCTCAATAAATGTGAGAAGAGAAGTTTCGGTGGCAGATTGGCTCGGAGTTCACACAGAGTGAGACAAACTCAGTGAGACCTCTGAGGCTATATTAATCCAGTCTTCCTGTCATATCTTTTGGCTCCGACTGATAACATACAACAAAAATTTAGGATATTTTGCAGTAAAATATATTTCTTAATTTTATTCCTTAATAACGAAAATCTCAAACCTGAATTGATTACATTAACTGCACTCAAACATCATTCATTCTATTATCCACAACTAAATATTTTTGTTAACTGCTGTCTTACAGGTTTCCTCTCTCTCTATAATGTCACAACTGATATTTTGATGGCAATATTCCCTTTTCTACCAGTAATCAAAATGATAAAAATAAAAATATATTCTTCATGATAGATGGTTAGCTAAGCTGGAACTGTCAACATGATTGAGACCTGAAGACCTTTTATTTCCTATATTAAAATAAAAACTGAGTTTAGTGACCTAAGCAAAATCTCATCATGTTTATAATAAAGTACTTGTTTTTTAGAAGATGAGTTGGAAAAAAATACTTCACTGTTTAACTTTTTAGAGAAGGATTTCTAAATGGTTATCATGCAATGACTTTGTGAGATAATAAATATTTAATGTTAAAAACAATTTCATGGATAAAGAAATTTGGAAATGCTTATTTAAATACTGAAAATTATCACTGACTGAAGAACTAATCAGTGTATTTTCAAGAACTGCAAAATTTGTGAAAATCTCTGGGATTTTTAGCCTGCTTGCAAACCAACAACTTACCTACCACAAATTCACACAGTCCACAAGAATCATAAATTCCTGTGCCAGAGGCAAAGCAGTGTCCTCTGTGGGGCACAGAAGGTGACAGGAGCAGATGGCACCTTTGTGTCTGCTAGGACACCAGTGTTAGAAGGCTCAAAGGACCCAGCAGGGGACGCCACAGCAGAGGGACCCTGAGTTTAAAATCCAGATTTGTAGGTGAGCGCAGTGAGCCTCTGTTCCTTCACTCTGGTGGGTCGCCAGCTCTCTCGGTCCCTTTACCCAAGTGTAATGTCCCCAGGCAGGTTCCAGCTGCGTGGTGCATACATATCCAGCCTTCTCAGCTGTCCCTCCCAAACGTAAGGGAAACTCCCCAACAGACTACAGTACAGCCCCTTCCTCTCCTCAGAGACTGTGCCCATTCACTAGGCTCATGGAGAAAGATTTCCCTACAATCCTGCAACTTTTTTATTTGCATTAAGGAGCAGGAGGACACCCTACAATGAATTGGAATATGAGATGTGTCAGTGTGTGTATGTGTCTGTGAGGATAACTTAGAGCATAATTTAAGAAAAATCAAAGAAAAAATTCCACCTCAAGTACAGAATAAGATCTTCAACGGGGACAAGAGAGATAGCTCAGAGGCATACACACCTACCTGGCAAGCACAAGAACCTGAGTTGGATCCCCAGACCCGCACACCATGTGGTCTCTGCCCAGATGCAGGTGCCCACCATGAGGCCCTGGAAATGGGTGTGGTGGTGCATGCCTGTAATCCTAGCACTCAGGAGCTTGAGCCAGGAGGATCTCTGCGAGTTCGAGACCAGCATGGAAGCTACAAATGTGAGCACAAGGCCAGCCTGAACCTCATAGTGAGAACCTTTCTCAAAAGAAAAAAAGAAAAAGAAAATCTGCAATAATATTCTCTTCCTATTGTATTCTTAGCTACTTTAATATGTACAAAGAAAAGGAATCTTTCTTTGGGATTTAATATAAATATTTATTTAGATATAATAGTCTGTATTTGAATCTCAAACCCAACACTTAATATTTAGATATGGAGGGCTGGTGAGATAGCTCAGAAGACTAAGCTCCTGCTTAGGAAAGTGAAAGGACCAGGATTCCAACCCCTTGAGCCGCACTGGCTTCACCCCGAGGAGCGCTGAGACAGCGACAAAGTGGTGCACGCCTGTAATCCCAGCGCTGGGGAGGCTGAAAACAGGTAAATCACTAGGAGTCCGAGCTGCACAGTGAGACCCTGCACGAAATTTAAAAATTTTTATATATGGAGTAGAAAAGAAAACTCTCTTAACTTCAAGGATTTTTAATCGAAAAAAAATTCATATTTTTCTAGAAATAGAACTCACGCTTCTCATGCCTGCCACGTGTGCTGAGCCAGATCTCCAGTCTATCTGCAAAATTTTGCCTTTTGAGTTCACTTCCTTTCTAAGCTAAAATAACCCATGTAAGGAACACGTTTGCTTAGGATATATATATATATATATATATATATATATATATATATATTATATATATAATTATAATTATATATAATTTTAAATAAATTATAAATATATATATATATATAATTTTAAATATGCTATAGGATATAATTTTGTATAACCATAAAATAAACGCAAATTATATTAATTTGTTGTAAAGTAGAGCTAAGAGGAAACTAAAATATGTATTTTGAAAAAAATACGTATTTGGTACATATTTGTGATCTGCCGATGCAGAGTGCCTCATACTTATAGTGGTCCTCAGAAAAGAGCAAGCGGGGACGTGGAGTGTGACATCCCTATGGCGGTGGATAGGAAATATGAGCTCTCATCGCTAATCCTCAGAACACAGAGATTTACAGCCCAGAATATCCCACAGAGCGTTCATCCGCTAATGCAACAAAACATTAAGGAAAAGGAACAAGAAACACGCACATGGACTGGTTTAAACTCTGGGCTGACAACTTGAAATGCCCGGAGGCAGCGACGAAAACCAAGGCAGAGCGTCCGCCAGCCGCCACGCAGGTGCCACGCAGGATCCTGACAGCCAGTGGCTCTCTGCTAACTGACAGCAACTCCACGAGGAGGAGCCTCGGATGAAGAGACTAGGAGTTAGTGGAGCAGCACCTGGGGTCTTCGGAGAGGGGAGCCCTGCGCTGGCGATCATCCCCAGCTGGATCGGCGGCTCCCCCTGCGCGTCTGCACTCCCTGCTCTGCTGCCCTGGAGTTACTCAGATCTCAGCCGGCCTGCCCAGCTCCCTGCTAGCTCCTTCTCACTCTAGGCTCCTGAGCTAAGCTCGTGCTGGGTCTGGCACACTCACCTTACACTGCAGAGGGGTCTGGCCCACCAGACCCAAGCGCCCCTGGACTGCCAGGGGTTTGCTATGTCTCCCTTACTTTTCCCTTATTGCTGAGACTAAATGCCAAACACCCAACTCAAGAGGGAAAGGTTTATTTAGCTCCCAGTTTGTGGAGGTTTCAGTCTATAATCAGCTGGCTCCAAGGCAGACTGGCCCGGCACAGGGCAGCAGCAAGAGCTGAAAAGGAGGGGGTGAGAAGAAGCCTACTTTCCTCCCTTGTACTGTACTGCAGGTTACCTGGTGTTCGGGGGTTGGGGGGGGGGGTTAGCGCTCACACCACCTCCCGGCCCTCCTCTTGCACAGGCTCAGATCCGTACAGGGTGAGGTCCCTGACCCGCTGCTCAGTCACTTAATGAAACTTTTAAACTTTTCAAGTTGACACAGTGAGCAACAGCCTAGAGAGGTATAGCATGTCCTCTACACTCAAGGATGCAGAGCTGCTGAGTTCCTTAGTCAAGCTCTAAACTTCTCAAGTGAACACAGTGTGTCCACCAGAACAGCCTAACAGGTGAAAGGCCCTCATTTCTGTCTCCAGCAGCGCGGGCACACGCACACCACCCCCCAAGAAAACAATACTCATAATCAGATTTTCAACAGAAAAACAAAAAGTATTCTTTAAAATTAAGCAGAAAATTTGGAACAAAAAATAAATGGAATTAAATGAAAAATCAGTATCCCCCACCAGCAGCTGAAGTAATTGAGAAAAATGAGTGCATCTCAGGAGGGGATATTTAAGGTACATTATGAAATTTTAAAGGTCAATAGCTGGAAAACAAACCGATTAAGAAATGGGCAAAGGATTCACATAAAGGACCAGACATATAGCTCAGCAGCACAGTGCCTGCCTGGCAAGAACAAAATCTTGAGTTCGATTCCTGGAACCAAAAAGAAAATGATTCAAATAAATACCTTTTAAGAAAACAACAAAGAAATCCCTATTGGGTGTATGAGAAAATGACCAACATCATTAGAAGGCAGTGAAATGTAAATTAGAACCCAAAGAAGGTGTCCCTTTACACCTATGAAAGCAGTTGCTAGCAAAGGAGACAGACACCAAATGCTGGAGAGGACTTGGGTGAAATCCTTGTACACCGTCATTGGGAAGGGAAATTGGTGCAAAGATTATGCCAAATGATATGGAAGCACTCAAAAGACTAAAACGAAGCAACTATATGATCCAACAATTTCACTAATGGGTATCCAAAGAGTGTGAAAAGGTATGTGACAGAGATGATGCAGTCCTATGCTCAAGGCAGCGACATTCATAATATCCAGAACAGGTGATTAAGCTATATGCCTTCCAGTGGATTAATGAAGAAATTATATATACAAAATGCAATGTAATTCGACCATAAGAAAAGAAACTCTTTTCAGCAACTTGGGTGAACCTGGAGCCCATCAGAACCAGGCCTAGACTGACAAATATTGCATAATTTCTTTTATATGTGGATTCTAGAAAATTTGGATTCACAGAAGCAGGGAATAAAATAGCTCTTAGCGGAATATCAATTTAGAGAACTGAGTAAATGTTAGTCATAGTGATACAGGGAGAAAAACTGATCTCCGGTGGGTGACCTCCAAACCATACAGGGAACCTCCAAACGACATGGGAAAAAACGATCTCCCGACCTGACCTGCATGAGTTCCTGTTCTCTAAAACCGAAGAATGAATTTTAGGAACAAACGGAAGTTATGAGCAGAATATATTTATTGAAGGAAAGAAAGCTCCTGTCCAAGAGAGGGACAGGAGGGGCCCGAGCAGGTAGTTCCCCTGGAAGCTGTCTCTTCCAGGGACTTTTATAGTGTAAAACCATGTGAGGCTAAGGTAGAGAGAATGGGAACTCGCTTAGGTGGGCAGGAGGTGGGACAAAACTATGGTCAACCAATTGGATTACAAGCACCATTGCTCAGGTAAAACTGATGAAATCCAGTATCAAATGGGGAAGCGAGTCACTTAGCAAGCAGGTGTGAATATGGGACAGGGTCTTTTCCTGTTGGGGGTTGGAATGCGGGACAGGGTCTCTTTCTGTTGGGGGTTGGGCTAGTGACTCACTTTGGTCTTTCCAGGTGATCGATACCTATTTAGAATATCAATCCCAGGTGCTACTCTTTTAGCATTTCTTTGGCCTTTAGGTTTAGGTCTGATTCACAGCAGGAGCATCTGCCCTTCCCACAGTTCTAAGGCATCTCATCTTTCGTGCTGTCTCCTTCAAGGGCCTGGCCCTGCCTGACTGCCTATAATATTTTCATCTAACTCGGCTGCCTGCAATAATAGGACACAAAGTTTCAGGTACACTGAAGAAGTAATTTCAAGAAATCCATTGTATGGTATAGCAACTGTAGTTAACAACCATGTACTGTGTATTTGAAAATGTTTTTCTCCCTTTTCTTTTTATCTTTTATCTTTTCCCTCATCTTTATTGTTTATTCCTTAGCTGTATATTCAGGATAGCTGAGGTGTTTGTAGTACCAGTTAATGTTTAAAATTTTCACTTTGACTAATTCGATATGCTAATATCTATAATCTGAGCAACTATATCAAAGATAACAAAGTGCAGTACAAAAACCAATGTTGCATACCTCTCATCTTGTGCTTCTACATCTGTAGTGTTCCTAATGTTTTATCAATTAGTGTACTCTCTTTAAAATGAGTTTTTTAAAAAAGGATAAGAAAAGTACAATTAAGATTTATAGCAAGTAAGCATTCATGTTTAATTATTTGACCAATCTTGCATACCTACATCTGTTAATCGAACAACAGATTTGACAGTGAAAATATGTAACACAGCAATCACTGCTAAGTTGTTATTCTTGTTTTGAAATCCTGTGCCGTATGTATTGTTGTTTGTTACTCTGTTTCTGTCTTTTTCTGCTATTTATTTTTACCCTTTAAAATAAAATTAAAAATAAGAAAAAAACTAATATTTTCTAAAGTCTTGAAAGAAAAGAAAAAGAAAATGATTAAGGGAGTAGACCTCGTGCTAGCCACACACATGCACAAATGACAGGGACATGGGAGGCATGGGATTTGTTAAAAATTCTGATTTATGCACCATGGTGCATCCATACATCAAAATATTATGACATATGCACATTTGTGTACATATTTGCTTATCAATTAAACACATCCAATTATATGTGGAAATGTTAAGCACTAAAAACTAAATAAATTTTAATATTAGCTAAAGACAAATACAAGAATTTTTTAAAAATCTTTCCAAAATTAAAATCTTTTAATTTTGTACTTGTTTTTAATTGGTTCTATGCTTACTATCAGAAAACAAAATTGTTAAAAAAACTTATTTCACCTATAGCAAAAATAGGCATGCAGTGCTCCACTTGAAAAGGATAAAAACAATCTTGAAAGAATGAAATTGATGACTTTTTTCCTAATCTAAATAGTCACATCAAATGACACAGCATTGGTACTTTTCACTCTTAGCTGATATCCACAAGAGTGGATGATAATAATTTCAATAATCAAGTTTATATTCTTTTTATTTACTAAAAATGAATTGCATAATTCATAAGTGCCACAAGGTTGTTAAACATTAACTGTATAAAAATGCAATGGAATAATTTATAATTAGAAAGAATTTCCCCTCTTTTAATATCTAAGCAAACAAAAATGTTTCAAATGTCTTTTAAAATGCATGGGGCTTAGATTAAAATTGACCTTAATGGGATCAGATGAACAGCATTCAAGGATAAAATTCAGACTGAATATTCTCATTCCATGTGTTGTACTCAATTGTAGCATAATTGTCTATTTGTGCATGGTATTTAGTATAAAAATTTAATATAAATACTATTTGTGGTATTTCTGCTTATATATTTTAATAGTGTCAAGCACTATTTATATTTCAATTTTTTAATTATCTAAAAAATGTGAGTTAGGGGCCAGGGAGATCGCTGAGTGGAATAAGTGCTTCCCTGGCAAGCAAAAGGGCCTGAGTTCAATCCCCGATTCTGTAAAAAATAAAAACTAAAAAAATAAAAAATGTGAGTTGGAACTTTTGAAAGCTTCAAATTACCCACACTCAAAATATTTTATCAGTGCTACCTGAATTAATTGGTTTGGCATAAATGTTTCCTACATGAGATAATGAAAAACAAAAGTGTTGTCTGTCAAGTCAAATAGTCTTACTTGAATTCTTTCTAGATGACTTTAATCAAGCCACCATTTGTCAGTTGTCCAGGAAACTAACGCTAGGCCAGTCACGTATTTAAGGGTTACAGTGCCAGAATAATTAATAGATAAGAAAAATAACAATAAATTTAGTCTTTGCAGTGTTGAGTTCGAGGTGTATTTCATAAATCCAAGCCATGTAGGCCATGGTGTTCAGAAGGTAGGTCTAGGTTGAGATTTAAGAAGGGGGAAAATACACATTCACACACACACAATACCTAACAATTGTATTGCTGATTTCTATTGATGTATTAAAAGGAATAGTTAATGCTTAATTTTTTGAGCAATTTTGCATGCCTATATCTAGTAATCTGAGCAACTACTAACAACCTAGTTAGTAGTTGCTGATTTGTTGATTTCCTATTGTCTTGTTTTGAAATTCTGTGTCATTTTAAATGTTTTATTTTATTTTTAATCTCTTTAAAATAAACAATTAAAAATTAATAAATCTGGAGGCCTTCTGTATATGCTTAATAGCTAAAGCCAGGAATAATGATGAGCTTCCCTAGAATAAATACAGAGGAAAAAGGTGGAAGAATCACCTGACAAACTCAAATATCTGTTAGGAAAGGGAGGCAGTGGCAGAAGAGGTTGAATTTGCAATTTAAGAGTAACAGCGGAGAAGGTGAGCATGCAGGACAGAAGAGACTAACTGCTGAAGTAGTCAGTGCTGCTCGGGGCTAGGTTATAATGTCATCAAAATAGTTTTAGGATTTAATGGTAAAGAAATTACGGTTTCTTAGTGATTCTGAATCAATAGAGAAAAGGAGATGAAACTGATGTATAGTATTGTTATCTGGGCAGCACCACATAAAATAGGATCAAAAAAATAAGACATTTACTGTAGAACATTAAGTCAAGGGCTGGTGAGATAGCTCAGCTGACTAAGTACCTGCTTAGGCAAGCGCAGGGACCAAGGTTCAACCCCCAGCCACTTATGCCATGCTGGCCCCGCCCACCCAGGGCAAGTGACCAACTCCAGGTGTAGTAGTGCACGCCTGTAATCCTAGCACTGGCAAGGCTGAAAAAAGGAGGATCACTATGAGTTTGAGCTGCATAGTGAGACCCTGTACCAAATACATACAAAATGAAAAAAGAGAGCATTATGTCAAATATAAACTGCAAAACGTTTTTCTTTCATCAGCTAGAAACTGGTTCTTTGCATGTGTATAAAATAAATTATTTTCACATATTCTAGGAACATAATTATATGCTGCAAGGGAACAGGATGGCACAACAGGCAGACCCTTGACCTGAAAGTTACAACGCAGTGAGTCAAGGCTGAACCTCAGAAAAGAGGGCAGCTTTTGGAGCCCTCAGCATCTTCCCATGCAAAGTAGGTTGAATAATAATGTACTTATTTCACAGGATAGTTTTTAAGATTCAAAAGAGAAAAAAAAGATATGCATAAGATAATGTCCTTTATAAAATTGTAGTTAAACAAATTATATTAGAGATAGGTCAATCTGGTTGTACATAATAATGACAGCCTTATTGGTATCTGATCTTTTTTTTAAGTTTATGTATTTGGTACAGGGTCTCACTACTAAACTCAGACTTGTAGTGATCTTCCTGTCTCAGCCACCCCAGCGCTGCCGTTACAGGCATGCGCCACCGCCACATCTTGGTGGCTGGCCAGGAAAGCCTGGAGGTCCGGAATCCCCAAGGCATGCAGTCCTTGGGCTTACCAGGCCAGTGCTTAGACTGCTGAGCTATTGCCCCAGCCCAAGTTATCTGATCTTGATATCCAGTGTTCCCTCTACTAAATATGTCCTTTTCTCTCCATTATTCTTGTCTATGAAATTTAACTATTAAGTGAAAAACATATTTCTTCTCTTAAGTGTATGATTGCAGTGCATAATGATGGCATTGATCGTGGGGAGTATGTAGGTGCACAAAGCGGATCCTAATTCTTTTTGTTCCCCTTTCCCTCTTCTCCCTCCACCTTCCCTTTATCTCCTGATCCCCTTTCTTTCCCATTTGTGAGAGATCTATTTCCCTGGTGCCTATTTCTTGTATTGTGATTAATTTCCCTGCAGTACCTAGTGAAACACTTCTCAAGCTTCAAAAAATGTGCAGAATTAAGTTATTCTTTCTTATGCATTCAGATCTTCCCACAGAACTTCCTATTCTGTGCGGTCATGTTTTACAGTAGCCGAACAAAAATTATTTCTTCCATTGGCTTTAAGAATTTTAATTAACTGAATAGTTACAAAGTTTAATAGTCACTATGGACCATGACACTCTTCTAAAATCATACTGAATCAGAGTTTATCTATACATGTGTCTGAGTACACAATGCTGACCTACAAGTCATTAAATAGCTTTATATAATATAGCACCTTTAAAATCAGAAATTGTCTTCCTTTCTTTCCTGGCTTCTTTGTTTTCTCCTGCTGCCTCTACCCTGCTTCAGTTAAGAATCGCCACGTCTTGCCTGGTGCTAAAGGATATACAGACTCAGCCTAATAAATACCAAGTTGACAGGAATCAGCTGGGCCTCTCTCCAGATTGATGGGCCCTTTCCGGGAAGCTTTAATGTGCACATAAAATGTCAACTCTGAAATAATTTGGAGAAGATTAGTTCCACGGTGATTCAATTTGATAAGAATGGGTATTAGGAACTACCTCAGTAGACTTATTTGTACCAGTCTGACTTATTGGTCATTTCCATATGGATCACTGAAGTGTGGATGATAAACTGGAAGGAAGATGAGTTTTTAAACCACAGCCCCTGACGACCCTGACCTGCCAGCCTGTGTCTGCCGAATGCTGGCAGTTCTTTTAGTGCATTTCTCTGCTACGCTCCCTACTTGGAATTCAGACAACTAACAGTGCCCAGCCTTTGGCCTTAAATCATAACATCAGAATTCTACCTGCCTTCCTCATATTTGTGTTTGTTTTCAAATGAGAGAACTGTCTTACTGGTTATCATCCTAAAAAGTAGAAGAGAGAAAAGTATGTCAATTTGAGGAAACGTTTTTCTAAAGAAAGAAACTGTTGTGGATTTAAAGTGCAGAATTTCTTTCCCCTACTAATCAATGTGAGTTTGAGCAGTGGGCTGGCAAAGGATTTTCACAGGGGACCACGACACTTGGCACTAAAACCTTGTCTCCACTCCACAACTGAAGCTGTGTCATATGTCCAACTTTAATACCCCTAAATTCATCATTACTAAATTCCTATTACTTTGTTTAATGACATTTTATATAATTTCTAATGTTTCTTTTTTACTATTTTATATTCTTCAAAAAACAAAAACATTTCAGATATTATAATAAAATGGTAAAAAAAATTCAAACACAAAACAATTGCATTTTGCTTAATTTGTGTCAAGTATACTTCTAAGAGTTTCTGAACATTGAACCACATGACAACCACTTTGAGTACTGTCCCTAGTGTTGTTCCCCTGGTAAGGGACCCGTAGCACACAGTGCTTAAGGAACTCGCTCAAGTTCACAGAATTACTCAAGGGAAGAGTGAAACTCTGAGCCCCAGGGTCCTGTGCTCTCAGCAGCTCCAGAGCCCAAGACTGCTTCCTCCCATGTGAAGAACATCCCGCAGCTCATGTGACTAAGCTGGTCAGCATGATGCTCCGGCTCTCTCTATACTCCATGTGAGTCTGAAAGCGCAGGTTACTGCATAGATGTCATGCATCTGAAGTGGCTTCAGTCATCAGTTCATCCATCCCTTATCCTTTTCCTTTAAAATGGAGCCAAATGCTCACATGTATATGACACATCTTTGCTTCTATTTATGAAAATTCCTTGTTAAAAATTTCTTTATGTTTCTATCATATTATTCTACTTTGTACAAGACTGGGAATCTAATGTATAAAGAATTTAAGGATGTGGCCTTGGCTGCAAGACTGGGTCTGGACCCAGACAATTATTTATTGTGTGATCTTATTGATTGTGGTGCCAGGTCACCAACCTTTTCATGACATAATGATCACATGTATAATAGGGATAGTAGTAGAACTTACTTTACAGTTCATGTGAGAGTTTTGTTAGTTAAAATATGTGAACCATGTTAACAGTACGTACCATGTGATGCTATGACACAGCAAGGTTATATAACAGGTATGATGCTTTTTATAGATGCTATTCAATAGAACTTTGTCAGTTCTTGGGCAAATATTCATTTTTAGGAAATAAAGAATTGCATATAGAGATACAGAGTTGTTTTTTGTTTTGTTTTGTTTTTTGGCAGCATCTACAGGGTCTACTGGGACTCACTGCGTAGACTAGACTCATAGTGATCCTCCTGTTTACAGCCTCCCAACTTCTGGGATTACAGGCGCACACCACCATGCCCCATCGCAATGGCCGTCTCAGCACTCCCTGGGGGTGGGGCCAGCACCACAGGCTCAGGGATCGAACTCCTGGCTCTTGTGTCTGTCTAATCAGGCTCTTTAATGCATACAGAGTTTGAATCTTTAGTCTCATAGGTATACTGGGAAAATAGAATACAGGGAAAATTTCTCTGACTTGGTTATGGCTTTGGCTTGTGTAACTCCAGTAAGACTTAGAACTTTTTATGTAGGATGCATATCCACCAAATAATGAAAGTTTCCAAGGCTGAAAATGTCAATAAGATATTGGAAACTTTTTAGGTGCTTGCTAACCTTTTGGCTAAAGGACACATAGATGGAGAATAAAACAGTTTTGGTGCCAAAAAAGAATATATTCTGGCCCGTATTTTCATATATGTTAGCTACTTAATGTAAAATAGGTTGACTTTTGAAATGACAAAATAATTTTTAAATACATAGTTATGAAATGTAACCTATATAAACGTAAATATGGAACATTTAACTTCTCATGGAGATATTAGTGAGTGGTATTATAGAACTCTGATAAAGTAATAGGATTAGATCACATGTGATTAGAAGTGTGCTCACAAACTAAGGTCAAATGAAAGATGATTAATCAAGCCATCTCTAATATTCTTATAATCCTGTGCTATTTAGAAATGTCAGCTGAGCTGTGACTTTAAAAACTTGTCACTCCTTTTTCTTATCTTTCTTTTAAATGTCATGCTGAAGAGCAAAACGTGTGTGGGCCAGAGGGTATGTTGAGTTGTTTTCAGATGAAGGTGTTTATATATCGAAGTCAGTAGATGGTCTGGCCTCGTTTGTGTGATAAGGTAATACTTTCTTTCAATGAGTGCCAGAATGCAAACAAGTTGAAATGGAGCATGAAAGGGAAAAGCCTAGAGAGGACAGTACAGAGAAGCGAGAACTCATGCTTCTGATTTGCTCCATGTACCATTTAAGCTCTTTTTTCCACCCTGTAATATACTGTTAACTGAGAAGGACTCAAAGAAGAAATTGTCCTTTCATTTGTCCCCTTTGAAAAGCTGGCATCCAGGATTCAGACTGTGCTTCGTTAACTCCTGAGAAACACTGGCCAGGTTTTCACCAAGTAGGGGTACTCTCTTCATTCCTCTAACACATATTTGCAGAAATCTTAGTATTTAACAATCACTGCCACACGTTTCCAGAGAAGCATTCCTGTGGAGATCTTAACAGATCGCTGAGGAAAATATAGATAGCTTCTCAGCCACAGTCATGACAAATGCAGATCAGACCTACCTGTAAGATGTGCTAGAAGCTCTTGAAGAAGTGTCCACCTGAGAGAGAGCACTTAGCAAAGCTGTGAAGGAAGGAGAGACAGAGGTCGGAAGGGCCCCAAGAGCAAGCTGAAGATCTGAAGATTCGATTCAGACAAATACAAATTCTGGAGGAAAAGAACCACTGGTCTACCAATGATGGAAGTGTGCTTTTGTCAGGACATCATCCTGTGCAAGGTGTCAAAGGCTCTAGCCACAGGAGCTGGTCAACGTGAAAGCCAGCCAGCATGCCACACACCAACCCTGGAGACATTTTTCCAACTCACAGACACTGGGGTGGGGGTGGGTTGCGTAGGTCAGGCCCAAACCTTCTGTAGCTTAATTTCACTGGCCCTCAGATCCTTAAAGGGAAGACTATAGCGGTAAGTATTTCACAATGTTATAAGGATTGTGTAAAATAATTTCTGTAATCTGTTTTGCTTTTATTAAATAAGAACATACTGAATGCTACTGTAACTATCAGGTTTGATGAATTGGGGAAGCCATTACAGATTGTGGTGGTTACAAGCACCAATAGCATTCCAGGTTGACACCTATAGTGTGGAAGGAAAATATAAACTCTCCTGAGAGGAAAGAAAAGCCCATACACTAACTGCAGCTGACATCTTGAATTTAGCATGAGTTGTTTCTCACTGGAGGAAAGTCTTTGTTTAGTGGTTGTGTTTTTGTTCTTATTTTTCAACCTGCATTTAATTTCTCTTTTTACTTCGTTTCTCCCTTCTTCCATCCAGCGTGGGACATAGACTTGCCCAGCTTGGCTATGAATGTGGACAGTAGCAACTGGAAGTCCTCCAGGCCCCCAGGTAGCCAGCTGGCTACTCACTGAACACTTTCTCTCATGTAAATGGCTTTGAGTCTGTGAACAGATAAGAAAATTAGCTTTCATCTTAATTTTTTTCAGCAAAGTTTAGAGAAAATTGATGTTTCAAATATCATAGATGTCACCCCTGGTGATTCTGTTTCTTTCTTCTGAGCTCCTCAGTCCAGTACCAGTGCTAAGGAAATGACTCTTTTTGATTAGAAAATAAATGGAAATTGAAGATCTGTCACGATGCATCCAGTAGAATTGCACAAAACAAAATAATTCTTCAACTCTGTGATGAAAGGATGCACTCCCTCTGTGATCATTACTTCCTGGGATTGAAGAGTTCATGGTTGTGTGGTTTGAAATTAAACTGAGTTCAAAAGTGTGAAAAAATTTTTGTCTGTTTATCTCCAGTGTGTGGATGGTTCCTGAAAATTTTGTACCAGAAGGGAATTGGATTACTACCCATAATTCATTACTGGTAGGGTAAGCGCATTAGTAACATTGTCTGTTCATTTATGCCTTTTTACGTCATTAAGTGACTCACATGTCCATAAAATTAAGGCAGAAAATTGATCCTGATTTTAGTCTGTATATTTTGATCTTTAGTTTTCTGGTGCAATATGCTGCTGAGTATGTAGAACACTTTATAACTGCATTATTGTGTGAAAATTATAACTAATTTATGTAGACTATTAACATGGAAACATATTAGTAAATTAATATATTAGTAACAATAAATTAAATGGTAGAGTTTTAAAAGTTCATCATTTACAAAGTTTCTAGGATATTGTTATCCTTAAAAACCTCATCATGCCATGGATGGGAGATTATATTTACCACTCTCAAATTCTTAGAGAAAATTTATATTGATGAGAAACTATAAAATAGTTTCACAAGAATTCAGATTACAAATCCTTTCTTTAGTTCATAAAAGTAAAACCATGGAAAATGTTCATCAACTTACAAACTAGACAAAAACAGAACAGAAGCCTTTAGTTTTCCTATAGAATTTCTTTACTTTCAGTAAAAGATGTTTGAGTCACGACCTTTTATGACTGTATTTTCAATCACACTGACCCAGAAAATATTAAGCCATTTATTTATCCATTCTTTCTCAGTTCCAGGGCTCATAGTTCCCTCCCCTGTTTCATCTACAATATTATATAAAGATTGTTCATTTCCTTTCTGTTACTGTGTGTAGGGTTCATGAAATGTAGCTGGGAGTGCAGCTAATCAAGAGGAGGATGAGTAAGAGCCCCGATGGGCCAGGAAATGGACACTGTGGCTTCGGGAATTTCCATGTGCATCATGGGAGAAGGCGAGAGAGTCTGGGTACTGGTGCCTGACCATTTATTATAAGAAAAATCCTGTTTGTTTTGTCATAGCAGCTCAAATAATTGCTCAGGTTGTGTTCTGATAGTGGTGGCCAGATGAGTGTGGAGAGATTTTCTCTTTTCTTTTCTTTTAAATCAGTTTCCTCTCAGCTTTAAGTAGGAAGGAAAGAAATTTGAATGCGGGAGGAAAGGAGAGGAAAGGCCTTCTCGCGTTTTGCTGTCCTCGGGTGCTGCTCAGAAGGAGGCCTTTTCTCCAACAGCAGCAAGTAGGTCTTACACTTCTTTTCACTAAATTGCAGCCAGGATCACAACTCTTCCTAGTGGAACCAAACACAAAATAATTATATCCACTTCACTGAAATCTCAGTTCCGGATTTCTGTACTCAGTTCTAGAATCTGGCAACTTAATCTCTTCCTTGTGCTCTCTCATCATTTTTATCTATTTTTATCTCTGGATTATTTGTCTACCATCTTCTTTTGTCTATTTTCAATATTTAAAATATATTCTATATTTTAAATATTGAATTAGTGTATGCTCACAAGACATGATTGCATTTGTTTTAGGAATGACTACACATATATCATAGCTTGATCACTTTTGATTCCTCCACTCCCCTCTCCCCTTTACGGAACCCCTCCCTGATATCTGAAATGTTGATCTTCCTGTTTCCTAACATCTCTTCTTTATTTCATTTTTTAATTAGGTATCACGGTTTGTGTCTCTTTGTCCCCTAAAAGCCTCCTATGGTTATCAGGTGGCCTTCTAGAGTTTGTGATTAATTCGTAATCCAATGCTGGGTTTATGGGTGTGAGTGGTACTAGGATTATGGGTGTGATTGCTACACCCAGCCTGGGGCAGACAGCCTGGCTGTAATATAAGGAAGAGAGAGGGGCTTGCTCTCTGCCTCTGCCTCTGCTGCTGCTGCTTCTGCTCTTGCCTTTTTGCTCTTGCTGTTTTGCTGTTTTCTGCCAATGTGAGGTGCTACCTTCTGCAATGTGCAACTCTGTCTTGGAACCAGCTGAGTGTGGACTGCAACCTCCACAAACTGTGAACTGAATAAACCTTTCCTTCCTTAATTTTGGGTGTTGGGTATTTTGTCCCAGCAAGGAGAGAAAAGTAACTGAGACATTAAGGTTTGTCATGTAAAAAATAATCATGCCATATTTAAGCTTCAGTATCAAATGTAATTCACTTAACAATGTGTTCAAGATACTTGATGACTGGAAAATACCCCATGAGAAAATGATAGCACACTTTCTTTTTCCATGTGTCAGTGGGCATCTGGGCTGTTTCCATAGTCCAGATATGGTGAAAGGAGCTACTCCAAACACGGAACATCATGCATCACTACGGAACCACATCCACGGTTTCGGAAGATGCCCAGGATGGAATTTCACTTGTTTAGTCTTTTTGTTCAAAGTTTTATTGCAAAGTATCTTTGTTAAATATACTCTGTTGAACAGTTGGTAGGGTTTCTTTTTCTTATTTTATTGGAATCAATAGAAATATTGAAATCAAATCACTTTATCATTTTCCAGAAAATCTGAATTTTTGTTGTATATTTATGTCATGCTATAAACCCTACATATACTTTTAAAAACATGAAAAAAATGCTATAGGTTACAAACCTTAAACTTATTATAACTTAAATTATTAAATTTCAGTTTACTTCACAATTCAACATAGAATCCTGATATTTCAGTTTACAATAAATTTATTTTTTACATTTCTTGTTATGTAGGTCTTGCTTTATCTTGGTTTTAATCATCCAGCAGAAAAGTATAATAATGAAGTACAAAAAGTGAAGCCATATTAATATGCTGAGCTGTAAAGAGCTCAAGTCAACAACTTCCAACATTGCCAGTCCTATAGATAACACACTACTATTACGGATCACAGGACTATATTGGATTATTTTGCTGAATTCACGTACCTTAAATATTTAAATGGCAATAGAATACTCATCTCTGACAAAACTAAACAAATAAAGGGGATACAAATGAAGGATCATTTTATATCCATATATACAAAATGGTTACCATAGATATACAGATACTTCTCTTAATTCAATGTGAAGACAGATTTGTACTCATAGTGCTTGGACAGGACATCATGTCTGCATCTTGTACTATGAATAACCATTATGAAGACAACAATATGCAATGTATTAATTATTTTTTTCTTTTCTTTTTTTTTTTTTTTTTTTTTTCAGAACCAGGTATTGAACTCAGGCCCTTGCACTTGCCAGGGAAGCGCTTATTCCCCTGAGCCATCTCCACAGCCCTGCAATGTATTAATTATTGAAACTATTCTATTAATCGGTTTTGAAACTGTCTCATTGCTATTTGTTTCTCAATAAAATTGATTTAAACAATATAAATTTACTTTTCTTTTACTAATAAAGTTCTGTATTCCCTAAAAAGAAATTATTTCTGGAGAATTAGGAAAATAAAAACTGCATATATCTACACATCACAGAAAAAGCAAAAATAAAAAGTCAAATCAGAGATATTCCTCTAAAAATATAGTAATTTAGGAGTATATATTAATTTATTGTATAAATTTTCGAAAATTGTCTTCTTTACATGCTAAATAATTGATGAAAACTGACAAGACATTTGAAAAAAATGTGAGAAGTATTTAAGATACCCCTATTCTTAAAAAAAATACAAATAAATTCTAGGAATAAAGTAATGAAGGAAGCCTTTAAAGAACCTTTGGGCATGGTGTTGCATGCCTGGAATCCCACCACCTGGGAGGCGGAGGCAGGAGAATCACAAATTCAAGGTCAACCTAAACTACATAGTGTGACAATGTCTCAAAAAACCAAAAAGCCAAGAGCAAACCAAGACATAAAAGATTATATATAAAACTCAAAATTTAGTCTTCTCAATTTAAGGAGCATCTATATTTTTTCTTTCCATAATAACAATCTTTTTACACTTTAGATTTTAATGTCTTTCCATGTATACAAATTAATTCTTCCAACAAAAAGTTTACTTTGCAGGTCCAGCCAGATAGCTCAGTGGACTAAACCACCTACTTAGGCAGAGAGCAATGGCCAGTGTTCGATCCCCAGTGTACCGCGCCAGCCCTGGCCCCAGTTGAGCTGAGACTGGGCGTGGTGGCATACACCTGTAATCCCAGCATTTGGGAGGCTGAAAACAGGAGAAATAGTAGGAGTTGATTTATGTAGTGAGACCTAGCATACCTTGTAGACCCTGTACACACACAAAAAAGTTTGCTTTGCATTTTTAAACTTCCAGTATTTCAATCATATCAATTGTAAAATGCTTGACATTTTCAACTTTCTTGCAATATTTTACCCAATCTGACCTGACAATCCCAGCTCCCATTTGTTATGAAGTGAAGTCTACTTTCCCATCCATGCTGATTTTCATCTTTCTTAATCATCCCCCAACTTCTAACAAATATATTCTCTGTATTTGTGATGTGGTCCTTCTTCCTCTATGTACATTAAAGCTTCATGTTTTCTTAAATACAAACACAGTTTCTGTTTTCTTTAGCACTCCTTATCAAAAATCAACAGTAAATGCATGATGTGTTAAAAATCATTTTCTAGGGCTGGTCAGATAGCTCAGTGGAGTAAAGTACCTGCTTGGACAAGCTTAGGCAAGTGCAGGAACCACAATTCAATCCCCAGCACCATATGCTGTGCCAGTCCCATCTCTAGGGTGGGCTGAATTGGTCACAGAGTCTGGGCATGGTGACACAGCCTGTAATCCCAGCGCTGGGGAGCCTGAAAGCAGGATGATCACTATGAGTCAGAGCTGCATAGTGAGACCCTGCAACAACCAAATACATAATATATATA
>NW_004524767.1:3925850-3941835 GCF_000260255.1 Octodon degus | reverse complement strand
TTTTTCTGTGCTATTTATTTGAATACTTACACCTGAGTAACATTTTACTCCACTTATCACTATTTAGCTTTTCCAGCTTGGCACAAGCTACTGAAACTTTTGAAGGTAGACATTTCTAACCTTGCACGGCTTCCCAGTGGTTAGTAAAATGCTTTATGTATAGATAATGCTTAGTAAGCATTTGCATAAGTACACCTGTTTTGCATTACTGTTTTATTCACAACTAACAACCTTTCATAATCATTTAATTTATTTATTTCAAGCAATATGTATTTGTAGACATTTGGACTGGGATATCAAGTGAAATTTTAGGAGAAAATTTTTAAATAAAAATTAAAAAATGAAAGGCTGTAGCAAGTGGTCTTCTGAATTTGCTTTCAGGGAAGAAAAAAAATTACCTTATGGTTCCAACAACAACACAATTCAACTCCAGACAATTTCATGTAGCTAACAGATTGGAGATTTATCTAAATATGTTAGATGGCTAATGAATTCATTTGAGCATGATTAACTTCTGGATGGTAGCAAACCTGTTTATGGATGAAATTATGGTTTGGAATGATCACTTGTTGGCTTGTGAACCAAATAATTGAGTTTGTATATAAAAAATCCAATATGCATATGGTGTGAATGCCACTTGTAAAAATATAATCCATAGGAATGGGTAGTGTTAATTTTGGTGACTTTGAAAATTAGCTGGTGATTTATTGTAACCTATATGCTTAAAAAGACTATGTACTTCACAAAAGAGTGTTTTAAGTCCCAAATCTTATTCTCTCTATAGATTATAATCAAAGGATATGAAATTATCTTCCTTGGATTTTTGTTTAAGTGCTTTATCTTAGAGTTTCAAATAATTGTAAAGGCATCTTTTGAAATTTTTTTCTATCACTCTGTATCTTTACATGTAGAATATCTGCAATGTCTTCATGATAAGGTTTTTAGGAGTTGAAAGTAAGAGTTAGACAAACCTTCGGTGCATTGATAATTGCAACAGAATTATCTTTCTCTAAGAGACAGAAGGCTTTGCACAAAATTCTTCCTACAATTTTCTTTTTAAACAATGAGTCGTTAGTGTAACAAACATATTACTGTTAGTTATATTTTATATATATATAAAATATAAAAATATACATATGTGGTCCACAACAAGAGTTTTTTGTGTACACTGTCATGGTAAAATGATTATCATAGTAAAGCAGATATTATTTTGGTTCTTTAATTAGATATTATTTTTAGAGACTTTTACTCCTAAGGATATGGTAAAAGCACAATTATAAAAGAAGACCACGACAGAAAATGTCTAGAAATGTTTCCCTACTAGATGTTTAACTTTAAACTAATTGCAGCTCAATTATATTGTGTATGAATTACTGCATTTCTCACTCAAGAACTTTATCTCCCCATTGCTCGCCAATCATTCAATGCCCCAAATATGAAAGTGCTTTTCCTCTCACATGGCTGGTTTCATCTTTCCCATTAGTGTCAGCAGCGAAGTGATTTTCTCATAGAATCCAAGATGTAACACATTTTTGACAAAAAGATGTGACAAAGTGAAACTGTTTTCATTCATTTTAATATAAGAAAGGAAGTAATAAATTTGGGAACTTGTTTTTAACTCTTCTCTCTAATTCTACCAAACAGCAGGACTTAAAAGGAACTAGAGGTAATTAAAGAGTACTGATTGAGTGCTTATCATATATCAAAAAACTCCTGGATTTTAGAATGAAAAAGTACAGTGAATGTGTATTTACATAGTTTCCAATAGTAATAAACAATGTTTTTTCTTCTGAACTGACAGCTTCCCCGATGTGTTCCCCAAAATGCTCACAATTAAATGAGATTGCACTCCAAATCCAGCACAAGCCAGAGAACTGTGCACTGACTTTGACAAAAAGGTCATGCCTGTTCTCATGGAGAGAGTTATATTAGTTTTGAAATGCTCTAGCTTTACTTATTGAACCACATTAGTACATAACAGCCATTTCATTTACTGACTAAAACTAAATTACCAGGTTCACAATTTTGATCCGAATTTCTAACTTACATAAGGGGTATTAGACTATGTCCAGAAATAATACCCAATATTTGGTATGAAAAACCAAAAGCCATTCCTGAGCCTGAAAGTTCATGCACGTTTACTTAATAGCTGGATACTGTTTGTTGTTATAGGTAGCTTTAAAGGAAAGGTCATGTTCATGTTGAACATTTAAAATATCAAAAGAAAATAAGAATCCACATAAATGTCTCCAACTCCTGTGACACGCACAAAAGTGACCTCGTGATAGAAATCTCGTGCTCACCTTAACACTGCAGAGTGTAGTGCCAGCTCTCTGGTGTAGATATTTGAAAACCACAGCCTGTGAAATGGCGGCTCTTTACATTGAACTTTGCAATTTGCAAAACTTTTTTGGGTAATATTACATTTTATTCTTATAATAAGCTAACAAACTCCAACACGGCCTTCACCACAATGCATAGACACACACACACACACACACACACACACACACGCACGCACGCACGCACACGCATGTGCACATGCATACACACCACACAAGCACAGAGACTTATATGCACAATGACTATTAAGTGCTAAACTCTGTCCAGATGCTGCTGTGATATTTAATTCTGCGTGTCCACTTGGATGAAATTAACATTTAAATTGGTGAACTTTGCCTACGTAGAAAGCCCTGCATAATGTAGGAGGCCTCATCTAATCAGGTGAAGATTTGCACAGAACACAAAGATCAGTCTTCCCAAGCAAAGGGGTGTTGTCCAGCAGACTGCCTTCCCTTCTTCTGCGACATCCACTGTCCTTGGTCTCCAGCTGGCCAGTCTTCTGGAAAAAAAAGGAACACTGTTCCTCACCTTGTCCCTGCCAGCTACACTGCTGAGTGTAGACTCACAAGGATCCGTCACCTTGTGAAGCAAGTCATTTAATAAAAACCACTTATTCTAATGTATGCAGACACACACAAACACATACACACACACTATTCATTACTTCTGTGGAGAATTCTAATACACCTGTTTTCTCATTCATACACATCCCAAACTTAGTATATCATATGTATATATTGGTTTATATGTGTATATTCACATACACAACTATGCATGTATGTTACAGATTAACACATGCATACTATGACTATTATCATAGATATAGTCAGGACAACTCAGTAACTGTGCCTGTAGTGATCTGGGGGATTTCAGACCTCTCCTTGCAACAACTCTTTGTCATCCACAAACACATAGAGCTGGTAATTTTGTGTGTATCACCGGGAGAGACTGATAGAGCCAAGTTTAAGCCATTCCATTCCCATGAGGCAATTTGTACATTATACCAAGAAACACGATGCTCTTTGTCTTTGCTTCCCACATTATGTCATGAGAAATTCTTTTTGGCTTGCCACGTTGTGGTATCACTAATGGTGAATAGAGAAGCTGGCCCCTTTAGTGATGCAAATGAGAATGAAAAAGTTGTAATTAGATGTCATCACAGTCAATCATTTTAGGCACAAAGGAGGGAGGGAGTTCAGTTCCTGAGAAGCTGTGTGTCCAGATTGTGTCCATGGAAACACAACCTCTTTGTCTACTCTCCTTAAACATGACATCTGGAGTCCAGGATCAGTAACGTAAACTATCTGGACAAAGACATCATCATCACAAGACTGAAATCAAGGCTCATTAGCTGAGTTCATTTCCCCAAGTTCACTTTCTTTTTTAAGAAGGAAGGAAACACCTTAGTTTAAAAGAAGTGCTCCTGACTCATCTGCCTTAACTTGTTCCCTCTGATATCTAAGAAATGAATTTATTAAAATCTGGACAATTAAATATACCTTTCCTCAGCTGATCCAAATTTCTCCTGTAACTATAAGATTACCCTAATTCTAAAGAGAAAATGTATGATCTTAAGGGGTGAAATCAGTTGTCCAAGATAACATGAAGTCTAAGTAGCCATACTCTGCAATCAATAAGATTTTTTTTTTTTTTTTGTACAACTAGGGGTTGAACTCAGGCCCTTACGCTTATCAGGAAAGTGCTTATTCTACTGAGCCATCTCCCCGGCCCCCACAAGATTTATTTCAAATCCTTAGTAATTTTGACAAGAGTACACTTCTTACTGCATCAATTTCTGTCTGTCTTTACTAGAATATGAGTACCTCAGGGTAGAGAATGTTAAGTAGTCACTGTTAGGTTTCTAGTAATCAAAACAATGCCTGACACAAATAGGCATTTGATAAATATTTTCTATTGAGATATATCTGAATTACTGTGAAACAGTTCACTGGTATTTTTATTGTATATTTTCATATGTGTAATTATACAATTGCATTAACACTAAAGTAATAAATAGAACATCACTTATATCTTTTGTTTCCTATGTTACCTCATTTTTACTAGTAAATCAAAAAAGCTAACAAAATAATGTTTTCTCTCCTGTTTTGTTTTGTGTTGGTTTTTTTCATTTTTCTGAGACAACATTCTACTCTGCAGTTCAGGCTGGCCTTGAACTCACTGTGTAGCACAGGCTGACCTTGAACTCACAGGGATCCTCCTGCCTCAGCCTCTGGAGTGCTGGGTTTCTAGGTATGTGCCAACATAGTGGGCCTTAAATTATTACTACTTTAGACAACATAAAGTGCCTTGTAGTTTGTCACTAATTCAGAACTGAATCTTCTAATTCGATGCTGGCCACAGCCCACTGAACATACCAAACCTGAAAAGAACATAACTTGTATATGAGATTTCACCAGTACTAGGATATCTAAGACAACTTCTTAACATTCTAAATAAAGTCTATGGCTTATAATATTTGCTGCTAGAAAGACAGAAGCAAAACTAATTAAAAGAACAAACTTTTGAGCCCCTACAGCACTGCATCACTCAGGATTCTCTGGAAAACAAAATCCATGGGAGATAAAGATTTAGAAAGAAATCCAGGCACATGCACTGAGATTTCTATGAAAGAATTCGTTCTGGTTATTGCAGAGAGTGCAAGACCTTGACATCTGCAGGAATGAGCCAGAGACCCAGAAGAGTCAAATGAGAACTGAAGATGTAAATTGCAGTCCAAAAGCCAACAGGTTTGTGAATCAGACATGGCAAATGTTCCAGTTCAAGTCCACAGGCAAGAAGAGGATTGTAGTGCAGGCAACCTTCACTATTGAATTTAGAACAACTGGCAACATCAGGAAGGGCTCTCTTTCACTTTCAGGCTACCGATCAAAACATGAATCTCCCCCCACTGACCTCTGGGCAATCACAAATGATGCTTGACTCAGTGCCTGATCGCTCTTGGCCAAGTCAAGTTGATGCATGAAATTGACCATTCCTTCTAATCCACTATCAAAAACATTTTAAAGGTAAATCCACTCTCTAACAGAATGCCCCTTTATTCCAGTACTACAGTGTTTTATCTCTATGAAAGAGCAGTATTTTGGTTCAATGACACTGTTAGAGTATAGGTCTGTGTTTAAATGTCAACTTTAAAATGTATTGCATTTCAAAAAATCAATAGTTTCAATTTACTTTTAGTAAATAAGTCCTTTCTTGAAAGAAAAATAAAAGCTGTCAAAAATCTCCTCTCCTGTAATTACTAATGTGATATTTCTTCTAATTGATGGGTAGCTTTATGAAAGAATATTTTCCCTTCGTCTGTGACACCATTTGATGTTATATGTGGTGTGCATCTCCTGTAGTAGTTCTAAAAATTCAAGCAATCCAATCTTTTTTCAGTAATGGATACATTAGATTGTTGTTGGGACAGAGTTTATTTCTTATTTTCTTGAATCAAACAAAATCATATTCTGAAGTGAAAATGATGTATCACATATATGAAAAAAATCTTTTTTAAATTCGTTTCATACCTGAAAAATATACGTAGTTTTGCTTTCCTCTCTTTGTGTAATACTAGTTCACGGGTGTGCAGACCCAGGCGTGAGTGGATGTGCATGACAGAAACTGTGCGTGTGCCCAGCAGTACCCGCTCCACTGCTTTGCAGCTAAATAGAGCGTTGTCTGATTTCAGTCTCTTTCAGCAACAACAAAGAAAGTCAGCCCACGACTCTGGAGAGATGGCATTCAGGGAATTGCTCCTTCTGATCAACTTGTAGTTGACACTCCTGGCTGGTCTCTTTGAAAGAAGTGGGTCAGGTTGGTGAAATGCCATTTTTGTAGTTCGCCTTTTGCAATTTATAAACTTGGAATATGCCAGAAGTGTAAGAGCCAAGAGCAACGCGAGCTCAACCCCAAGGTGTCAGTATGTTAACTGGTGCCAAAAGCAGGCCAGCGGGCCTTAAAATAGTTCCAGAGTGAGAGAAAATTCCAGAAGTGTGCCAATTGCTTATCTGCAACACGTACATGAAATTAATTATACTGAGAAAGATGATGCTCCTTTATCCCACACTTGTAGGACCACTGAGATTGTCTTAAAATACTGGTCTAGAGCAGCTACTTAAACACCAGATGAGTACTACATGTTAACTACATGTCAAGGGCTGTGGATGCCTCACTTCAGCTGAAGAGCCGAGGAAGCTACTGAAAACCAGGAAGTGGAAAGATTCTGCCAGCACCATGGCCCTTCTGAAAAACACACATTTCCTTGACTACTTTATACCCCGCTCCTTGAGGGTGAAAATTTATTAAGCAATGAGATTAAACTATTAAAAATAATTTTGAAGCATACAATCCCCAAGCAAAGAAGCCAGCACTCAACATTAACACCACTCTCTTCCCAAGAGGAATTTTGATGTCTTCCACGGCTCTGACAAAGTCATTGCATTTAACATATTATACAACTGTGGTGATGACTAAATGGAATATTAAGATATTATGCATTAATAGAAAATCTTCAAACATACTCATTGTTCTTTTCTGTTGTTGTTGTTGTTGTTTTTGCTCCAAATGCCTTCAGGGCAGGTTTGGCTGGCTTGAGTTGTGGGGATCAAACCACAGCAACCTGAGCCTGACTGCTTTGTTGAAGCAGCCACTTAAAGAACTGAGCTAAGGGGCAGGCCCCCAAACATACTCATTGTTATCCAAAAAAGATTGTTTTATAAATCTAAATACTACTTTAAATGAGTTCAATGTACTTCATTTCTACAGAGAATGACAACGTCTTATGACTCCATTCATTCTTTTGGGGGGGGGTTAAAATTAAATCAAAATTATTTTAAAGTTCAGAAATGATAAACAAAATAAAGGAACTGTCAAACTGAATGAAGAGTTTTTGGGTAAGTCCCCTTTTTCTATGGTAGTATGTTCATTTTCTTTTTTCCCAGTTTCAAACCAACTTAGGAGGACAGTTGCACTGGGTGATGCCCCGTGGTGGTCACCCAGAGCAGAAGACCTAGGCATGGCATCCTATGCAGATAACATTAGCACCAAACGTTCTTTTCAGTGAACTCAGAGGAACTAGCCGTATAATGATCTTAAATATCTTGTGCATGCACATATGTTTTCCTTTTTCCTTTTTCCTTTTCCCTTTCCCCTGTCACAGTCTGTCTTCTCTTTTGAACAGTTTCTTTTCAATTCACAACATATATTGTACATTTCAGATCTTATTTATTTGTTCAGTTTCTTTTTTCTTTTCTTTTTTTTTTTTTGTTTTGTTTTGTTTTGTTTTTGGCAGAACCAGGGATTGAACTCAGGCCCTTGCGCTTGCCAGGGAAGTGCTTATTCCACTGAGCCATCTCCTTGCCCCTGTTCAGTTTCTTAAACTAGTAAGAGTATATACTGTTTACACATATGGGTCTGATGTACTTCACTCATGCGTATGGTCCCTAGTTGCATACTTTTACCTATGAAAGTCTCCAGCTTATCCTTTTTTATGTCTGAGTAGTACTCCATCATATAAAAAATATATCTTTTTGTGCATTTCTTGGTTGATTGGCATTCGGGTTGTTTCCAAGATTTAGTTATTATCAATTGTACTGCTATAAACATGAGGCACATATATCACTGTGCTCTGATGTTTTTAATTCTTCTGGGAAGACACCCAGAAGGGAAAGAGCTACGCTGAATGGGACCTCTAATCCTAGTTTTTTCAGGAATTTCTAGGCTGACTTATGTAGCAGTGGCACCAGGCTACATTTCTACCCACAGTGGAGAAGGACATTTTTTCCCAAACCCCCCCCCAGCACTAGTTATCGGTTGACTTTTCGACACTCCACTGATTCTATGGTGCATACGGAGTGCTTCATATATGCTAGTTTAACAGTCCCCTCAGAGACAGCATTTTACCTTCACTCCTTTTTGTGTCAAAGAGGATTTATAGTCATTGTCTGATGGCCCAACACTTTACAAGGTCGTCACGAAGCGAAGCATTAGCAGGGGCCTGAAAGCGGTCCAACCGTCCTGCAGAGCCGGTGGAGGGAGCCTTGCCCTCTCTCCCACTTATTTTCAGTCTGGGTCCATTTCCAGGTGTCTCTTCCACAAAGAGGATTTAAGGGTAAGCTTCGTTTCCAGTCTCATGAAAGTTGCATCTGTGCTGAGACAATCTTGTCTCTAGGGCAACCAAGGTTTTTAGGTCCCGTTGCCATAGAGACCTGATAATCCTGGGCCAGAGTTGGAAATCCCTAGGCCAGTTGCATCGTACTCAGTGACACGTAGTGCAGGTCCAGAGAGAGGTTTGATAGGGCCCTGTGGTTGCAATTAATCTTATAATCACAATATGTCTCATTGAATTGTATACCTTAAATCTAAAATAACTCATGGTGGTGATTTTCCTAAGCTGAAAAGAAGTATATACCCTGTCAAATAGTGAAAGCTTAGGAGATATGTGAAGCATAAAAATATATCAACTACACATTAAAATATAAATTTGAGACTGAGTATGCAAAAAAGTAGTATGAAAGGCTGAGAAAATGGACTATTTCTCAGTCTTATTCTTTTTAATACATGATACAAAATCAATAATTATGAAAATAATACACATCACCTACTGAAAATGTGGCAATGACCACGGAGCAGCCATGTCAGGCCTGGTTGGCTCATTGCTGCCTTTGTGTGATCAGGAAAATATGACCGGTGAAGGGAAAGTTGAACTCTGATAGTCGTTGGCTCCCACCAAAACTCCAAAATGCTGAGTAATATGGATGAAGGGTGAGTTCTAACGAAGCTGCACAGAGAAAATGAGGCTCAGTGCCAGTCTGCCTCGCAGAGCTCAGTCCAAGGACTGACCGCAGGAACATCACCAGGAGGAGCCCCCAGGTGTGCCACCCAGGCCAGAGGGCAGAACCACAGTCCAGGGTTTCTCTAAATCCTTGGGTGAATCCACAAATCCCCCCTCAGCAGGAGGATGCGTTCAATGTGATGTTGAAAATACTGAGGAGAATGATGGAGAAGATGGAATGCTTGCATAGTGAAAGTATGTTTTGATTACTGTAGTCATCAATAGAATCTAGATGGGGCTCATTTTTATAGGTCATGATACAACTATACAATGATTCCTTTACTTTGTGTTTGCTGCTGTTTGTAGGATGGTCAGAGGGATCCTACAGAAATAGCATTTAAATGGGAATCATAAGAAAAGTTGAAAATAATTTGGGTGCATAAAAGATAAAGTGTTCTGGCTTGGGGTGCTGGTCCTGCCCCCGAGGCACACTGAGATGACCTTGAGACTGGGCATGGTGGTGCGCACCTGTAACCCCAGCACTTGGGATGCTGAACGCAGGCAGATCACGACCAGTCTGAACTACATAGTGAGACCCTGTAGACCCTGTAGACCTTGTCCTAAATACAGAAAGAAAAGTTTTAAAAAACCAACAATTATAAATTGTTATCATATTTGAATAGGATCTGTTGCTTTCATTTAAACTTGGAGTTTCCTTTGATTCACAAGAACACATTTGGTTAAGATTGGGACTAAACATTATAAAGTAAATGTTTAGAAAACTTCACAAAGAACCCTTCATTCATGTTTCTAAAATTGCTATTGAACAATCCCTCTCTTTGTTCTGGCTAATGATCTGTATGAAAAGAGTGAGAGGTTGGCAAAACCTATTTAAATTCTCAAGCCTAATGTTTTTTTTTTTCTTTTACTTCATATGAAAATGGCTGCCATGGTTCACAAACCATGTGCTTTACACTTAAATTCTCTTCAGGTACTTGTGCCATTTGCCTGTGTCTAACACAGGTCTAGATTACAGAAGAAAGGAATGCTTGGATCCATGCACTGCTTAGCAGGTCCTCCAGCAGAGCCTCAGTAGGTCAAAATGAGTAATTTAATGGGTTTCTGCACATGGTACAAAAATCTCTTTGTCCTTCTTGTGCCTGATTTTACTGGGTAAAAGATCTGGGTGCAAGGAGAATATGATGAAAAGTACAAGTAAAATCACAACTGCTTTACCAGCATGCTCTGACAGTGTGCAGGAAGGCGACCATGACATTTGGGTAGACACAGGGCCCACTGGTGTACTTTTTAATAATTTTGAACATTTCTCTACAAAGATAGCAAGGATATAGACTTAGGAATTTACTTATTATGGGAAGCAGAAATAGAATTGCCGTTTTGTCAGAAATACTGTTATTGCTCTTTTGAGATGCTAACGAGATACTGCAGTTATCTAAGATAACACCCCAATAGACTATGCAGCCTTCCAATAATTGCAGAGATATTTTACATAAATGAAGCTAAGCTTAGTTAGTTGGTGCACGTGGCTGAGGGGCGGACCCTAAAAGATAGGTCCATGTCTGAATGTCAAAGACTTTGAATACTAGTTGATTTGGGGGTAAAAGTTATTTGCAGATGCAATTTAGTTCAGGATGTTGATGTAAGGACATTATCGGGGGAGGGGTCTGAAATCCAATGACAAGTGTAGTCGGAAGAGAGAGGCAGAGGGAGTGCTGGCCAAAGAGGAAAAAGACCACATGTGTGTGGAGATGGTGACTGGAAAGGCCTAGAGCCACTAAAAGCTACACAAGACCAAGAGCAGATGATTTAGAGCCTTTGGAGGAGAGCAAAGCCCTGCCAGCATCTTGAGTTTGGAACTCTGCCCTTAAGAATTGCAGAAGAATATAATTTGTTACAGCAACCACAGAAAACTAATAACACTCAAGAAAGCTTGCAGAAAGATAAATGGGCCATTAATTTTATGTCTCTTTCACAGTTATCTCAAAGAAGGGAGCCATTTAATTAGAAAAAAAAAGTCATAGAAAGTTTGTACCTGACTTCAGGACAAGTAACCAAAGACAAACATTGGTCCTTGGGTACTTCGAAGTCATTCTCAGCTTGCTGGCTAGTGTTGCTGTGAGCTGTAGATTTGCTCTAATTTCCTTCTTGTGAGCAAAGACAAGTCACAAAGGCACTACCCCCACACTGCAACACCTAAAATGATGCTTTGCAGAAAGTCAGAAGGCAGTTAATAAGGGTAAGAAGTGAGGTGTCTGGTGTATGGGGGCAGCATTTGGTCTCTTGGCATCAAAATGATTTTAGATATTGAAACACTGGGACTTAGGGAGAGTTGTAGAACCAAATCCGTGTCATTTAAATATATAAAAGTTATGATGAGAGCACCAAGCTAATTAATCATATACTAGACTAATGGAAGTCTATGGGTTCCACAGATTGTAGCTTGAATTATGGAGACAGGCTAGAAAACTACTTTTTAAAGATGTTAAACCCATTGCTGACAACTATATATAAACATGATTGTTTAGTTCAGGAAAAACTGTATCACATATTTGTTATTTCAGCTTTCACAAAATGCCTGGAAATTCTGGTAAATATGTTAAATATCCCACCTGAGATGCTTCATGCAGAAGTTGCCAAAGATTAGTGATTATGTTATATTATGATATACTATGTTATGTTGTGTTATTTTTTATGTATTTGGTGCAGGGTCTCACTACACAGCTTGGACTTGTAGTGATCCTCCTGTTTTCAGGCTCTTCAGAGCTGGGATTATAGGCATGTGTCACCACGGCCAGACTTGGTCACGGGCTCAGCGCGCCCCAGAGGCTGGACCAACGCTGCCTGTGGTGCTGCACTTGCCTAAGCAGGAATTTAGTCCACTAAGCTATCTCGCCGGCCCTTGTGCTCATTTTGTACTAATTCCATAATATATTGTCATGAATCTGGTGGCTTAGAATGCACATTTACCATCATCTACTTCTGGAGGCCTGCTGTCCCGCCTGGAGGGATCTAGCCCGATCACATCAAAGTGTTTGCAGAACGGCCACTTCTTTCTGGAGACTTTTGGGGAGACTCCATCTCCTCCGTCTCCCAGGATGCTGGCCCAGTTTCATCCTTGTAATTCTAGGACTCGAGGTCAGCTCAGGCACATCCCCTGCTTCCAGAGGACACACACATTCTCCGGTTATGTTCACCCTTCTTCTATTTTCAGAGTCTAGTAAGAGCATATTGAGTCATTTTCTTGTCACATCTTTCTGGTATTTTTGTTGTTTTACCTCTCTCTGACCCAGGCAGGTGAAGATCTTCCTTCCAAGAATTGAAGTGAGTTGACAGGGGTACATGAGGCCATTTAGAAAGATCTCCGTTGCTCCTTTATTATTTTTCCCTCACCACGACTCCTGTTGAGTCCTAAGGTACGAAAGAGTCTGGAGGTGGAGCATATGGGAAGTGCTTGCTTGCTAAAGTGGGTCCTGCCCTTGCCCATGAGTGATTCTCTCACGGGGCAGGAGCTATTACCATCTATGAGCGCTGTGGTGTTCAGGTAAGTCGGGCTGCCCCGGCAGCTGTTCATTGCATAATCTCCCTCTGACACTGTCTTAGTTACTTTTTACTCATTGCTGGATCAAATACCCGACACTGAAAATGAAGGAAGGAAAGGTTTACTTAGCTCACATCTTGTGGAGGTTTCAGTGCATATTTTTCTGGCTCCCGCATGAACGACAGCAGTTCATGGTGGCAGAAAACAATGAAGAGCAGAGGAGGAGCAGCAGCTGCAGCGTCCATCAGGCCTCTCTCCTCCTTCTGCCCTGACTGTGAAGACCGGCACTCCATTATGAAGAAGTGGTGAGGCTGTGAAGACCAGGCTCTTCCGAATACTGGGACTTCTCCAAGGAAGCAGGGCAGGGCCCCCACGAGCGTCCTTCCACACCTCCTTTATATACACTTTTTGTGCAGAGTCACTCTGGGGCGGCCCAAAGCCCTACCGTGAAACCAACCACACCCCAGGGAGGCCTAATCGCCCTCTAGGGTGGAACCAATTGCACCCCAGGTTGGGCCCTGCCCGCCTGCTGGGCTGGAGCCCACTCAACCAAGTTGACACAATGTATCAGCTACAACAGACATCAACTTGCTGTCCTCCTCTAGGAAGATGTTGGAACCATCCACTGAGACTTTCAAAAGTAGGAACCAAAATCAACTTTTTTCCTCTATAAATTATCCAGTTTGGGTACTCTACTATTACACAAAGTAAGGAAAAGTCTTCACTTCTATCAAGTCAGTTATTTATTTTAAAATATATTTTATTACACATTCATAAATTATAAAATATATTTTAAAATAAATAATCTTAGGTCCAGATATAAAGGTGTGCATGAGCAAAAGAAGAGCGTGCCTGTCAACCACAGAATCGCATAATTATTGCTTGATTCCTTCATGTACATTGCTCACAAAAATTTTTAAAAATACTGTAGAAATAAAGAAATAAACACATAAAAATGTTCTATAGCAAGTAATATTCTGTACATATTTGGTGTTGCCAGCACTTAAAATGTTTGAAAGACTTTGGATTGTCTGGAAAATAATTCTTCCCAAAGTATTTTCCACCAATATATTATGTATAATCATAATTATTTACTCTGGTTATAAACTTTACTAGAATACTTAACCTAAGTTAATAGGGAAAATATTTATAAATTCAATTTTTAGATTCACAAGTATTACTTAAGTACTTGAGATGATTTATTGGAGTACTTAATAAGAAAATCAAATGTATTAAATATGTAAATGTGGCTTAAAATGTTAGTGTATTTATCTAGGTTTGCATATTATAATGAATATTAATCAAAAGAGCACTTAAAAGATTATTAAAATTTGCTAGTTTTGGAAGAAAAGGTAATATTTATAATGTGCACATAAACATTTAAGAAAAATATAACTTTGAGTTTAATCAATTGAAATAATACAATAAAATTTGATTTTAAATAAAAAATTACCTCCTTAGCATGTATATTCTGTACACAGAATATATAATCCATATCCACAAGTGCTGAGGAGTTAATACAAATACCTTATGTCTTAGATGGTTCCAAACATCATGCAGCAAGCAGCAAGGCAGAGGACAGGCAAGGAAGAGGAATGGGCATCAATTAAGCCAAGATACACAGAGAAAGACAGATTGAGTCCAGCCAACCCACCAGCCTGGACAAAGACAATAAGCTATGAGAGTGGGGACACAATGTACTCTAAGCCGTGGCATTCCTTCGTTTGTTGGTTAATTCAAACAATGAATATAGTACAACATTTAAAAAGAAAAATTGTAATACCTTTAACATTTAATTTTAAATTGAGATATATGCAAATGTGTTAATTTGGGGTTTTCTGAAAGGTAGGAAGCCCAAAATTTGTTAATCTTTTTAATGCTTGTTCATAAATCATACCCACAGTTTCTCCTTTTCCTCAGACAGAAACTAGAGTATAAAGGGGTATGTAAGGCAAATGCACATTTAGATATTTTCTCTGTATAATATCATGACTATTTCATTCAATTTATTAACTACGTTTTCTTAGACTTTTCTAAAATACTTTGGTTAATGGCAATAGTGACTTTTCCTTATGGTTGGTTTTTTGTTTAATCAGAAGCAAATTAAAATGGAGTAACAACCAATACAACTACATGAAGGGACTGAGAACCGAGTCTGAGTTTGTAAAGGATTAAACTCAGCAGATGGGGACAGAAGGTTTGGTATGGAGGAGAAAAAACTCCAAGAGGCATGGGAATCTGTCAGTAGGATTTACACAGAAGATTAAGAACTATTGTTAAGCCAACCATAGATGAATTTAAGGTTGGGCTTTATGATTCATGCACACCCATGTAGCAGCCTGACTTATACTAACTAAACCTTGGAAGTGGTTCATGTGCCCATCAAAAAGGAATGGGAAAAGCAGATGAGGCCTAACCACATGGTACAGTAGGATGGTGCAATAAAGAGAGATACACTTCCGTCTTTTGTTGTAAAATAAATATACTTTAAGATCCTAATGTTAAGCAAAATAAATCAGACCCACACAGCATAAGTATCACATGGTTTTTCTTGTATGAAAAACCTAGAATTTAAATAAAGCATAGCTAATAGGAAGCAGGGCAGTAGATCCTTCTGAAAGGGGAAGAGGCACAAGAGAAAGAGCAAGGGGTGAGGGATGGATCAGTAAGGAGTTGGCATGTTATGTGCACGTGCTAACTGCACACAAGGATCTAAACATTATGTACTGTGAATGTGCAGACCAAAAAAGGAAGAAGAGATGGGTAGAGGGGAGTAGGAGGGAAGACATGGAATGGAAAAGAAATTGAGATGTGTTGTGTCCAAGGAAAAATTCCCACAGAGAATATCAATATTATTTACTACACACAAACACCAATAAACTTAAATAGAAAATTATCTCGTCTTTAATCATTTATGCAGTGAAGAGTTTGCTAGGGGAAAAAGAATTCCCAAATCACCCAAGAGTCAGATAATTTGTACATCACAGTAGTGCAGATTAGCCTGAAGGAGATGTCTCGACCCTGTGCCTTTCCTTGCCTTTTGTTTTCTTGCATATCTCTGCTCAGTGTTCTGTTCACACTATTACTCTGCAGTTGCTGCACTTCATTTGAATGAGGTGATATCATCAGGAAGAGAAATTAAATGGGCAACAGAGCTCTTAAGAGAATCTAGGGGGCTGAGGAGATAGCTCAGTAAGGTCCTGAGTTCAATCCCCAGTCCTGGAGAGAGAGAGAGAGAGAGAGAGAGAGAGAGAGAGAGAGAGAGAGAGAGAGACAGACAGACAGACACAGAGAGAGAGACAGAGAGA
>NW_004524767.1:3893526-3925420 GCF_000260255.1 Octodon degus | reverse complement strand
ATAAAACTCCCTAAAACTCCACTTGGAAATGTGTTAAAACTGGATGGACCATCATTACTCCGTCTCAAGAACTAGGCAGGAAAAAAAAAAAAAAAAGAACTAGGTAGGAACTGAGCAGTGAGAAATCCATATTATTATCTCTGGAGTCAAGGAAGCTCTAGTAAGGAATGTGAGCTGTTGACAAGCAGGATTTACCTCATGGGAAACAGCTTTCTAAGCAGATGGCTTTACAAGTTTTCTTCTACGTCAAGAGAAAACATAAATCCTTGTAATTTAATCCCTTTCTCGGCTATGTATCCCACTCTTCTCATATAATTTTGTACCATCATACTAAAGTGATGGTACATACTGACGGTCACCCTGCAGGATAAATAGGCAGAAGTCAGTGGGAGATGGGAGAGAGGCAAGCACAAAGGCAGAGGGCAAAGGACAAATCTGAAGGACTGTAGGTTGTTTGAAGCTCTTAATTTAGCCAAGGTGCTACCTCATTAGCAAGAGATGCCTGGAAAGTAAGTGTCTCTCTTCTGTTCTTTAGTCTTTTCTTCCTTTTTCTCTTTCCTCTTTCTTTCTTTCTTTCTTTCTTTCTTTCTTTCTTTCTTTCTTTCTTTTTTCTTTCTTTCTTTCTTTCTTTCTTTCTTTCTTTCTTTCTTCTTTCCCTCTCTCTCTCCCCCTCTCCCCTTCTTCCTCTCCTTCTCCTCTTCTCCCTCTCCCTCTCTCTTTCTTCCTGAGTACTACATTACAACTGCCCCCTTGTTAACCATCTGCTAAGGTAAAGGTTTTTCCAGGGATCTGCCTTGGGTGTCACAGGACAGTGAACAGCAGGACTGCACTGACTCATGACAGGTGGTTTCCCTTGGAGATTTCATGGTTCTATGTCTAAGACTCTTGATCTCTCAGTCCCTGGTAGATTTTTCCTCTAAATTCATTTTTTTTATTAAAACAGTTTAAATTATCATGTGTAGAGTTCCTTTCAAACATAACCTTAGAAGTAAACAAATGCTGATTAAAGTTGAATTTATATTCAAAAATGTTTTGTTCCTATGAATACCACCACAGTGCAGACAGTATAGGAACAAGCAGAATACTCTGAAAATAATATTCATTATAAATGTGTGCAAAAATTCTTAGGCAGTACTATTACTGTTCTTTTTAATACTCTTGAAACTAGATACATAATGGTGGCACTACAATACTTCGAATGTTTTCTGTTATTCAGAACAAGCAAAGAACTTTATTCGATGATAATGCCACACAGATTCCTTTTCATACACTCCTGCAGAATGTTGATCCCCAATTAAATGTCATATAAGCTCTTGACTGGGAATACTGCAGACTGCACGCTCCTCCCCCAACACACACCAAACTTGCAGCTGGCCCTACCAGATGAAATACAAATCATCCAACCCCACAAAAATTTAAAAATGGTTTTATAGCAGAGATTTCCCTCTATTTTCTTTCCAAATAATAACATTTCTCAGCCTCCACTCTTCCTGATACTCTAGGCATAATTTATATGCAAATAACCTTCTTATTATAAACCTCGATTCCCTCAGACAAAGCTTCCAGAAGATGTAAAACGTACTTTTGGCTTGCTGACAACAAACATATTTAGGAAAGAAAGGCTGCAAGTTACAAAAGCTTCCACACAAAAGCTAAAATGATTTCAAGGCCTCTGAACTAATCAGACAGAATTAGCAGGGAGGAGGACCGGTAAAGAGTGGGTGATGGTAACGAGTTAAGAACATCATGGTGGTTGGCTTCCTCTCGTGGCCTGACAGCCTCGACCGGCTAATTAGGAAACCTTTACCCAAACTGGTGTTAATTTGTTATTTAACCCCCATGGGAAATTTTCACAGCTAGAAGTCACTTGTGTTAGAATATGAGAGATATTTAATCTGAAAACAAAAAGAACCTAGAAAGACACCAGTTTCTACAGAGAGGGTATTGGCTGATCCGTTATGGTTTCTGTTCTATATAATGCCGAGCTTCAGAATGAGAAGAGACAGTTCATGTTCAGCATGTCAACTTTTGATCACTTGACATATAATGTGAATTATGTGGCAGATTAAATCCATCTCCTATGCTAAGCATGATGCTTAATTATATAAAAAATGCCCCAGTACCCCTGGCTGCTTCTGCCTGACTGACAGGACAGTATTTACTGTCAGCCTCCATCTAAGCTGGGCCCTTTCATGTTTGAACGCATTCGTATGCCGTACATGAGACAGTTAAATGTTAGGCCCTGTATCCTAGGGTGGGACTTCTCTAGTAATAATAGGGGAGATACTCTGTGGAATGATTTACTTAAATTTTTGAAAGCTAACTCTCATGGCACCAGTAAAAAGCCATAGTTGCCTCAGAGAACTGATCTTTGATTATCAGATAGGAAGCTACAATTTTAAGACAGTACTGAATTTCTATATTACACATATTTTTATTTAAAAAAAAATTTGTCACAAAATCCAAATATTTAGAGCCTTGATATAATAAACAGTTTCAAAAAATGAATAGGTGTATTGGATTCAAATGTATAAAACTTGCACATTATATTTTCTTTAAATTTTTGACAAAAGGATTTATGTATGTACTTCTAATTTAAAAAAATAAACTTAAGCTAAAGATTTGCAAGTTAGAATAATGGAGAAACATACTGTTTAGTATATATTGTAGGCATTTTTCTAAGCACTTCATATGCATTCCACCATTTCATCCTTATAACATACATAAGAGGTAGGATTTTTGTTATCTCTATTAGGCAAAATTGGAAATGGAGCTTTATAAATTTAAATAACTTTCTCAAAATAGTCTTAGTTTAAATTCATTCCAAGCTTTAACATGCTTTTGAGGTTGCATAACAGATATAGATAGATAGATAGATAGATAGATAGATAGATAGATAGATAGATATATCTACTACTATGATTAGTAGATAGTATTGTTATTGTGTGTTTATTTGTTTACATTTTATAATTCTTTCAATTATAACTATAAACATGGGCTGTAGCAGTGTGGTGAACTGTTAAATTTACTTTCTCTCTCTGAAGTTTCAGAAATTTTGGCCTATTGAATAAAATGACAGCATAACAACACCACCAAATACAAATTGTAGGAAATGGCTAGGTAGCCTAGGAGCATAAGACAAAGCAGCGGGAGTGCTGAGCCTTACAGACTACCAGAGAGAACAGTCCTCGGCCTCTGAGGGGCAAGGAGGCAGGCTGGGGAGAGCACCCTGTTGTTCTGCAGATGAAATCTAGGTAATTCCCAACTGAGTATGTCAGTGTGGGCCAGGTGTCAGACCTGTCTTCTCTTGCTGTGGGAAGTTGCCTCCTAGGCAGAAAGGGGAAGTAACACCAGATCTAAAAAATAACTTTGTTTGCATCTCTCTTTGCTCATGTAGATAATTATGTATATACTCACACACACTCACACACACACACACGCGCACACACACACACACAATTTCACACATACAAGGAAAACTTTTCAGAACCATTCTCATGTCTGCAAGAGGTCTGTAACTACTCTGAATGACCAACTCTAAATATGTTAGAATGACACACTTGCAGGGGGATGTTTTGCTCTCCCACTCCAGAAGCATCATTCGTAGATGCTCAATTCCACTCCAGCCGGCAAGCGTTGGTGTGCAGGACAGCATGTTAGTAGCTTTTGGTATTTCTTGTTTCAGACAAGCTGGAACCTAGGTAAGTACCCATTCCTGAGATGATCGTATCTCAGAAACTAGAATCCTGAGAAATACTGAGGAAAATTAACTGAAATGTACTCCAATTAGATATCAATTTTATAGATATTTGTAAATAAAAATTAAAAAATCTTATACTTGACTGTATAAGAAATTAGAAAACAATGATGTGCTAACTAGTTAGCAAATAAATTCAAACTCAGACTTGTGGAGAATATTAAAATCTTAAAAAATGATCACGTTGAGTCAGTTGTCCCTTAATTCAATAAATATTAGTGAATCTATTATGCCAAAGGAAGTCTCACATGTCATTGACCTGCGGGAAGAGAACTCAAGGAATAAATGTGTGAATTTCGCTCCGCAGCAGCAGCTGCGCATGATTTCCACTGGCTGAATCCAATCAAATTAAACAAGGGCGACAGGGGCCGCCCTCTGAGGTGCAGCCCAGAGAGGAGCGCAGACGCTGCTGCCTCAGAAGGTAGGAGGCGGAGTCGAAGCCGCGCAAGCGCGGAGCTCTGTGTTGGCCAGCTTTCTGGTATTTGTAACAAAATACATGATCTCATCAACTGAAGAAGAGGAAGCGGGCGTCTCGGCTCCTAGTTTTCCAGGTTCCTGTCCATGGCCAGTTGGTCCCACTGCTTTGGGGCCTAAACTTGGGCAACACATTTTGGTCAATGCATGGTAGACGAAGCCTTCTCATCTCAAGACTGGGATGCAAGATAGAAAAACATCACGGTCCCAGTAGCCAATGAAAGTGCTTCCTCCAATGACTGGAAGAGCTTCCTGGGAAAGTTTCCACCAACTCCTAGAAGACCCAAGGACTTTAACACACTGGCGCTGGGGGATAGTCCTGTTCCAAACGATAGCAACTTCTGTGTAAATGAGGGTCCACATTATGAAGCAAGATCCAGGGATCTGGCACGTTTGTGACTTGCACGAATGGGCAAAGAATTTTGATGGCCTTGGTCCCTCATAGTCACCTTTGGAAACTTTGATGGAGCAACTGAGTGCTGGAGTTGAAGGATCCTCGAAATGTCAAATCTCCATGGAACAAACAGCAATCTGGGACTCTGTCTTCAGTGTATTTATGTTTTGGGGATGCATTATAAACTTTCTGACACATTTTGAACAAAAAATTGCACTTCATACTTTATTAATTAAAAATCTATATTCAGCACTTCTTTTGAGATGTGCTGCATTTTATGTGCATGATAGTGTGGTATACCCCCCCATCCCTCCAGGCCAGTATACTTCGTTTCGTTTGTTGCCCAGGTAATAGTTCCTGTTCCAGTTCCGATTCTTCTATGTCTCAGGAAGGGCAGCTCACTGGGATGCCTCCCTGGCCACTGTCATGTGCATTGCATACACCCCGTCCCCAGCTGACAAGCCATTCTGCCCCTGTGCCTCCTGCTTGCTTAGCTCATAAAAGCTCTGGACCACCAGCAGTTGGGGCCTGATATCTGAGGAATGATCCCCATAAGTGCCTGTAGGTATATATAAATCCACCTCTAAATTCTGGGTGTCATTTTGGTATTTCTGCTCCCTGTTGCATTAGAACTGCTTTTTTGATGCTTTATTTAAAAAACCCTATGAAGTATGTGGTGTTATCATTCCTGTTCTCCATCTGAAGAATTAGGTCCCAAAGGAGATCAGGTGACCTTCCACTCTTCACAAACAGGCAATGAATGACACAGCCAATTGCAAATCCATTTTGTGCCCACTATGGCAAGCTTTACAAACATATAAGAACATGTAAAGCATCATACTAATAATAAATATGAAAAAAGTCATGACATAAAATATTTTAAATGCAGTTCAAAATATAATACTTTTAAATAATACATTAATCATTTGAAATATTGACCTATGTAATTTAATGAGTAAATTCATCTAAAAACTAAGTATACATGTAAATATAATATAGTTCGGGGTTCTGTGTCCAAAATACAGAATTGGAGTCTCTGCAGTGGGATCAGCCTTACCAGTGAGATTTCAATAAGCTTCTCTAAGGTTTAGACTTCCCTGCAAGAGGCAAAATCTGAGAGCATCAAACCCAATAAGAAAAATAAAAGTGTTCTTCAGGATCTGTCTTGAGCGCGGTGTGTACTGAGGACATAGAGAGTAATCACTACCTGGAACCATGAAGAAGTTGGACTGGACATGTTTGAAGAAAATACCAGCTTCAAGACTCTCATATCCTCAAAGACAGAAGGGAAACCTTTATTATAATAACATCACAAGCACATTCCCATTTGAATAATTATTTGATAAATGTATTAGCTTGCACATAAAATTTCTTAACAGAATTTTAATCAATGTGAAGCTTATTATTATCTGAATTAGTAAATCTCTGTTAATGAAACATCTATGTATAAAGTTACTGTAAAATGTCAGAATGCCTAAATTAGATCATGATTATTTTGGAAAAGATTTGGTTGCAAAATTATTATCAGAAAACATCATCATCAGGACTGCAAGATGAAAATGAGAATATATATATATCTCTAGAGCAGTAGACTAATAATATGTCTTCTATAACATCAACTACATTAAGAAATTAAAGTTATAGAAATTTTATTAAAATTATTTGTAACAGGACAGCACGTGTAGCATATTCAGTTGATATAGTCATTGTGTGGTTCCAATGTATTTCTGATGTAAGTACACCCTTTAAGCAATGGCAGTAGACATGGTACATCAATGATTGGGCCATTTTCAGTGGTGACTACCTCACAGACTCCAAACGCAATGGATTTTGATTTCTCAATCTTCTGCAGTAGCAAATATTGTAGGCTTGATTATCATTGCTCCCTGATGGTTCCCGAGCCTGATAGCTTTTTACTTTAATTGTGATTTGAGTCTACTTACAAGAGTACAAAATGAGTAATCAAAATAACTCAATGGACTAGGCTAATGCCTTTTGTTCCAGGAGCCTTTCTTATTAACATTTTGCTTTTAGTATTAACATCTGATTCTGCACTGCCATCTCGGCTCCCATTTTTATGTAAATAACAACTGACCTCTGGCACTCAGTGTGTTATTAAAAATGCACACTTGGAAGCACATGTATTTACTAATTAGAGCCATTCAGAGGCCTTGCAGGAACTGTAAGAACAGCGTTCAGAATGGTTACATTATCTCTCTTCATTCTGCTGCTTTAATTTTCTTATTATTGCTTGTTTAAATAAACTCCATTTCTTAAAATGGCAAATAGTGTAATGAAATATTGCTAAAATGATACTGAAGATTCTGAGCTACATAAACCAAATAGAAACTTGAAATACTGGACTGGATGACTGTTACTACCAATGATAATATATAGGAAAACTAAGACATTGCTGTTACTGTAGAAAACCTAAACTTTATATTTACTAATAACATTAATGGAAATGAATTTTATTTTATTTTGTTTTAATTTTTGGCCAGACCAAGGATTGAACTCAGGCCCTTGTGCTTGCCAGGTAAGCATTTATTCTACTGAGCTATCTCACCAGCCCCTGGAAATGAATTTTAAAAATAAATCCCATAGGACCATTCTTTGAAAGTATTCAATTCCAGTTGACTTTTAATTTCCATTTTAGACACTTTCATGATTTATTTTTAAATTTTGAGCTCCACCCATAAATATCACATATTAATCTATGTATCATGCATTTGAACAGATTAAATATTAACAAATTGGAATTACTTTAACACTTACAAGTCATATCTTCTTTTATTAAGAAAAAAAAAAAAAAGACCAGGGTATCTTACCAGCAATTTTGGTGGAGTGAACTAACTTTAAAACCATTAATAACCATTTATAAGTGGAAGTTTAAGACATGTTGGATTTTTTTTTTTTTGGTCTCTCTCCAAAGCAAATAAATTAAACCAATATGAATAGACATTACAGTTGATTATAATCATTACAATAACTGAAGGGGCATATGTCAGAATTTTAAAAATAAAGTAGATTTTCTTTTCTTATATAAATATAGATTCTTAGGTTAAAAACAGAAAACATAAATGCATAACACTGAGTAAAAGTTAACCATAAACCAACAACCAAAGAATTACTTCAATATTTCTACAAAATTTCTGAGACATTTTTTAAGTTTAAGTATATTTTGTAAGATTGCTATAAATTAACATTATACAGCAACTCATAAGATCATAAGGAAATTTTATCTTTCTAATAACTATATAACTTTATATTATGCTCAGCATCATAATTTATATAACAGAACCCTTCTAAATTGAAATTTTAGCTCTTATTACTATTTTGATTCCATAAATGATAACCTAAAAATTTTACATCTTTGTTCTTTTCCAATTATTTTTCTTGGGGACAGGGAGATAGCTCAGTAGGCTAAGCACTTCCCTGGCAAGCGCAAGGGTCCGAGTTCAATCCCCGGTTCCAACAACAACAACAAAAAAATACAACCTGCCAATTATTTTTCTTTGCATATGTCATTTATGGTGAAGTTGTTCAGTCAAATATTATGCACATTTTAAGCTTTTTGTACATACTGCCTTTCGGGAGAGTCAAACAAATTTCCACAGTGTTCAATAGGATAGTATTATGCTTCTCCACCTCTCTCCCTAATTAAAATGGTTCAATATGCCAATCAGGAGAAATGAAAGTTCTTTGTTCAACTTTAATAAAAATAGTGAGGTCAGAAAACATGTTTTCTTATATAAGTTGTAGCTTTATTAGACTCTAAAACCCACATTTAGTTGTTATGTGTGCAACAAATCTTTCCTTAATTTTGTTTACAAGCATTGATGTTTTTGAATTGGAGAAGTTTTAATCTCTTATTTATTATTTAAATAAGTTCTAAGTTTCTAAGTATAAATGAATATGCTTACCATTACTTTCCTGGAATAAATACTATGTTCATACTTTCTATTAAAAATTCAGTAGCTTCTTATTTCCTAAACAACTTAACTTTGTATTTTCAGATGCTCCTCTCTAAAATAACAGCTCGAATCCTATTGTAAAGGGTGGCAACACTAATGTACTTGAGGTTCTTCAACATTCACTTCCCAGAGCTGAAAACTTCTTTTACCAGGCTAAATGAACTTTGGATTTTTTCAGTACAAAAGATCTTTTGACCATGAGTTCTGATCATTTGCAGATAACTTCAGCTCACGTACTTTATAGTTTGGTATTGTGGTCACAGAACACTCTTTGAAAGAACACTGCCTGTATCTACTGAGAAATTTTTCAGATTTTGCTTCCAAGAATATTATTTGATATCTTAGTAGAGGATATCATTCTTAAATGAAAGATGATAAAAGTACCTATTATAATTGATAGGTTCTGGCTCTAGTGTGAATTGCTGAAATTGCTAACATGGCTGAAGCCCTTAAAGCAAAAGTCCATCTTCCTGAGCACACCTCCCGCTTCTTCTCCAACTCAGCCCGGGGTACAATTTCCTTCACCCTTCCCACTGCCTCAGGGAAGACCCGCAGTCAGCTCCCTCAAGTGTATCTAAACATCCCCTTCAAACTCCACCCCTGGCAAAAGGCCCTAAAAGCCTTAGCCTCCCTTTGTTCCAATCTAGAAAATTCCTTATCTTCCCCAAATTCTCTCTGTGTCCTCCAAGATAAAGCCTCTTTCCCTTTTTTCTTCTGCCTCTTTCTCTGCTGTACCAGGCACCTGAAAAAAACCTACCAATATTGGTATTGCATTTATAGTGAAACTTTTGATAATTTAAACATTTCCTGTGTATAAAATAGGCAAACACAATGGACTAAGAAAAAGGTATTTTTTTGTAATAGTCATTTTCTTAAATTTATGTGTAAATAACTTTGAGAAAAGGATAATAAATAATTTTAATAAGTAATATGTAAGCACACCTTGATCAAAGAAGAATGAAGCAATAAGACATATGTTGCTCTTAACAATGATAATCACATAATTTAAAGAAATTGACATAATTTTTATAATGCTTTTTCTTTAGTACACCAATGAAAAAATTCATGGTTCTTTGCTTGACTCACATTCCAGAAAGTAGATATGTAAGGAACACCAATCAAATGTGTTACAAAGTAAAAACCTCTTAAACAAAAACGAATTCTCCTGTGTTGTTTCCTAGACAATCTGTGGTACTTCATAGACAAATGAATGTAGATATCCATTACAAATTGGCAGTGGAATAGTGTTTGGCCATAAAAATATGATAGCATGTGCCATTTAGAACAGCATGGATGGAACTGGAGGACATCAAGAGGAACAAGCCCTTCAAGGAAAGACAAATACACCTTTTTCTCACTTACATGTGGAAATTAAAGTGGTTGGTCTCATGGTCCTAGAGAACAAAATAGTGGGAGGTGGCTGAGATTGAAGGTGGTGGGGAATGAGCTGAATGGGTAAGGGCTACGGAGACTTGGACAGAATACTTCCAGTGTTCTACAGCACAACTGGCGAACTTGTCGCCGGTAATTAAGTGTATTTTTCAAAGCAGGTTTTGAATGTCCTTAACATGAAGAAATAAACGCCTGAGGTGATAGGTACACCAGTTATCCTGATTTGATCCATATCCATAAAAAAAAGTATATTCAAATAGAACACTGTACTCTATCAATGTGCACAATTCAGATGTCAATTAAAAAAGAGACTCATTTAAAAATAAAATCATTACATCGTAAGAAGTGATAATGTTCTAGACATGTACTTTCATTTCTGTTGAATAATGTACTCTGTTATGAAAATATATTCAAGACATTGTCAACATGACACAGTTTCTCTTGAGTGGAGAGCTAAAATAAAGTTTACATAATTGAAAGAGGAAAGGAAAACCCACAGTGTGAATCTGCACATGAAGACAGAACCCAGGCTAGAGGATATGAAGTGACAAACAGAAGACCCGACAGAGGAGACTGGTGAGAGTCCTGGGAAGAGCTGGACGCTGAAGGGAAGAGCTGATGGATGGGCTTGCTGATGAGGCAGCAGCTTCAGGAGACACAGCACATCAAAAAACCCAAAGAGTGAAAACGAGAGCTAAATGTACAGACAAGTGACAAAATAAAACAACCAATAACATTTTAAAATACAGACATAAATAATAAAAAGATTTATATCATAAATGACTTAGCTTCCCAGTGGATAATTTTGAAATATCATTAAAAAATCCAAATTTGTATTTTAAATAAAAGAAAAAGGTAATTATTTGCGATGATGGCAGAAAGGAAGTCTGCATGTGTGTAGCTGTGAATGGAACATAAGTGGCCTGTCAGCATGCATGTAGCATGTGCTAAATAGAAACGTCAAAACACAAATGCTGTGACAAAGTATTTAAACAAGTAAAATAAGTAAGAGAAACAGCTAGAGGGCTTGAGTATGAATACCTATAAGGGGCAGAGTGTGCAAAGCACAGGGAGAAGATCCTCACTCTGGTCTTATGAAGCATTTTGTATTAGGTGTCTTTTTTTTTAAGTCTACATGCTTGCATCACTTTCATACAAATAATCAGTATAAAATAATTTTAAAAATAAGATTTCCAATTGCAATATCATAAGTGTTCTGCAGCTCAATGAAGTGTATTTCCATGATTAAGGGGCAAAATTCCCAATCAGAAAAGATTAGTCTAGCACTATGTAAATGTTAAAGTGTGCAGTCAGAAAATTTAAACTTGGTTAACACAAGTGTTATTTGGACATGGAAAAATTAATATTTTTAAACCTGTTTTGATAGCCTCTAAAGCTCAGATTCCCGGAAGAGCAGTGTATTAGATTTCCCCCTTCACTTTCAACTAGAGGCAGTTTTATAGGTAGTATAATTGTGAGCTTGTAGAATAGCTGATTATGGAAGAGATGCAAAGCTGTGAGAAGAAACACCCTCAGCCCCAAACTGGCTTTGCTTTCTTTGGGACCAGTAGCTGTTATTCTCATATTCCTGTTTCCTGTCTGGTATTTGTTTCTCTTTCAACTGAATTAATCAAAGTCTAGGTATTTTCACTTGCTATATTAAGTGATATAATACAACACTGAAAAATTCTCTACACCCCAGGAAGCACATCGATCAAGTCATTATGCCTAGAAAGAGGCATGATTGGATCAGACCTTAGATCTCTTACTTCTATTGTTGAAAAAAATAAGACTAAGCCATCTTGTTCTCTTTCTGTTTGTACAGTCTTCAAACAGATTGACTTGAAAGCCAACAGTTTCATTTTACAAGGTGACACTGCATCGCATTTTACAGAGGTGGGTAAAGCCAAGCTATTCGGTGACATTCTTTAGAAAAAGAAACATAAAACCATATATTAAAATAAAAAATCTCTGTGGTGTCAGCTGAAAATCATGATATGAAAACGTTTTGCAAATGGGAAATGGTCTAAGAAGCGAAGGAAGTGAGGTGAAAGAGAAGGGGACACGAAAGGGATCACGGAGGGTGTGGACCTGCACCAGCTCCCCGGGAGGGCTGCAGTCATTACGCCATGGAAGCAAGGATGTATAAATACTTGAAAATTAGTAATAAAAGAGCTGTGGTGATGAATATTCTACAAAGTTTTCTAAACTGTACAAGTAAAAATGAAATCTAGAGAATATAATACAATCCAAAATCATGTAATACATTGATCAGAGGTGGAGGTAATTTTAGATTTTAAATTGCAGTGTCACCCAGTGTAGAGTTTGGTCTCCTTCCCAAGCAAATAAATTAAAGCAACATGAATAGACATTCCAGTTGATCATATAATCAGACAAATGGAATCAATGCAACACTCTAAAATGTTATAAGCTAAATGAAAATTATTTTAGCTATAATTTTTTCTGTGTATTCATTCAGAAGTAGACTTACATTACCCTTCTGATAACTATACATTATTTATAAAGATATTAGATTTTTATGAATAATATAGAACTCAACAGTGGGAAATATACTTTCCATCATGATATAACTCCAAATTCTATAGAAACGTGTTACATGATAAAAAAAAAATGTTGGATGCATCTCCCCCTCCCTCCCCTTCCTCTGTCTCAGTTTCTCTGTCTCTCTCTCCCTCTCATCTAGTATATTTTTTAAGAATTAAGAGGAGGAAAGCATGTGTAGTTTATTCTATGAAAGTCACATTCAGATTCTTTATCTATGTGATAAATATTATACATGATCTTTTAATCAGCAGAATATGATATTCTCATTAAGTATTAATGCAAAAATATGAACAATTTTTAATACACCATCATGTTTTCATGCATTCTTTTATAGGTCTTCAGAGCCTAATGTGTCTAGGTCATAGGAATAAGATATAGGAAAAGAATAACTTTCATTCTCTAAGTTGTCAAGATTTGCGTGTGAATAGATGGATCCATGTATACTGGAGTTTGAAATGAAAATCTCATAGAAACGCATGAGTTTAAGTAAGGAAAGTGGGAGGTAGGTGGACTACTCCTACTGCAGGAGATATATGGTTCATCAGATTGAAGACGAAAGGCTGAGGAGGGTATTACATTCCAGCCAGAAGAAAAAGAATGCAAGGAACACAAAGGCAAGAAGATACAAGAGCTACAAAGGGTGCACGAGATTAACATATCTAGAGTCTGTACGCACATGGCCAGGGCTGTGATTCACACAAGTCATTATAACCCCGTCAGGTTGTGTCAGACATGCACATTCTATTTCAGACAGTGAAACTGTTGTATGTATTCCAAGGTCATCTAACTTTTCTAGTAGAATCAGTGTGGTGGTAGTACGGAGCCATGATTTCCCATTATTTTTGTATGGTAATCTATTTCATACTAACATAGATTGTGATTATGTTGCCACTTTTCAGGGCTGGGTTGAAGGGCTGTAGCCATTTACAACAGCGCTTCTCCAACTTGAATGTGTGTGTAGATCCCATGGGCATCTTGAGACAGCTATGTATGATTTGCTTGTATTTCTATAATATCTGCCTGAATATACTGAGCAAAATGATGTTTCTCTTGGTTTAGTCAAGGAAAAAAAAGCCAGTTATTTTTTTAAAAAATGCTGTTCTCTATTTCTGAGAAGGCGCTTTGGTATTTCTCAAGAACATCATATCTCTGATAATAATAATAATAATAATAATAATAATAATAATATATCATAGTATAATACAATATGATACAACCAAAGACAGAATGATACAGTGCCATCTAATATAACTACTATCAATTTCAATAAATCACATAAAATTACAGTATTAAGATCATTTCTGCAAAAGTATTTTCTGTATAATTACCTAAAATTCAAATACATGAAATATAGTGCTGAGAGAAACGCTCTCGTTCGTGGTAGTGGTTTTAGAGATCAAGTGTTTACAATGTTCAGAATTATAAAAAATCTGGATGCATTTTATTTTTCCCTTGTATTGTATAGCTTTAATGAGAATTTCAAGATAATCTTTCTAAATCCCTGCTATCTTTCTTTTATCTCTCAAAAGGAGTTAAAAAGGACATCTAACTACTGCTATTTGTATTGATATGCAAATGTGTCCATAAATATTTTACAGAGACGTGTAAATGGCAGGGCTAAAGCCATCTCACCTGTTTATCCCCTGGACGGATGTGCCGCCCTGTTAAGCGGACCACAATTGCAGACACCTGCTTAGTATAAGCACCTTATTAAAATGCGGGAAGGAGAATACCTTCCTGAGCAGTTTTCTTAGAGTCTTAGCATCCTGATGGAAAAAGAATGAAACACAGATACGGACCTTTTCACAAGTGAACTCTAGATTTTTCCAGCTATGTGAACTAATACAAAGGGCTTAATGATGCTAGTGAGGCTAATGCCCATCAAGTCCAAGGAAGATTTCTCTTGTACTTGATGACAAAATTCGTGGAAAATAATATAAGTTGCTCACTGAAACCCACCTTCATGTTGCAACTGATTATATTTTTGTTTGAAAAGGCAAGTTTGTGCTCAGTCCTTTTATTTCTTAATTTTCATTTTAAAACCTGTTCAGATTTATCTCACTGGATTCTGGCTATACAAGAATGAGAGGGACTGTGGGAAAAGTTATTTCTATATAAAATCATATTATTACATAAAGTCATTGTATTCTTTGTGTATACTGATACATTAATTGTGATTTTCATAAGTGCTCTTGACAATCTGAGGAAGGACAATGACTGTGTGGATTTTTTCAGTGTTTTTAAACAATGTTTAAGAAATGGAATATAGATGAGTTATATTGAAATTTCTCTCTCTCTCTCTCTTTTTTTTTTTTTTGTATTTTAGGGAAACATCTACAGGGTGTTCAAGATCTCACTACTAGATTGGATTCATAGTAATCCACCTTTTTACAGCCTCCAAAGAATTGGGATTACAGACATGCGCCCAGTCTCAATTGACTGGCAGGGCAGGCCCAGGGATGGAATGCCCGGCCCCTGCACCTTCTTGCAGCACTTTAATTCACTGAAATTTCTCAATACTAAAATTATTCTGTTAACTTGTTTTGCTATAATATCAGTAGTATATATATATATATATATATATATTTTTTTTTTTTTTTTTTGAGACAGGATTTTGCTATATGGTTCAGGCCTGCCTTGACTTCACTATGTAATTGTTTTTCTTTTTCTTTTCTGTGGTACCAGAGATTGAACTCAGGATTTGCACTTGCCAGGCAAATACTTATTCTACTGTTCACTATGTAATTTAAACTGGCCTCCAACTCACAATGATCCTCCTGCCTCAGCCTCCCAAGTACTGTGACTATAGGTAAGCATGACCATGCCTGGCTATATTCTTCTTTTAGAGTGAATAGAAATAGAGGTGAATGGAGGTCTCTTCAAAGAAATTTCTAGTCCATCAGCCTCCTTCTGCAAAGTTAGAGTAAGAAGTTTTATTTTGATATTTTATGCTAATTTCAACTTTAGAAAAGTAGAAAATACAATGTAAATGTCCTAGGAATCCTTCCATTTCTTTTTTTGTTGTTGTTGTTCCTCGAATGCCTTCAGGGCAATTTTGGCCAGCTGGAGAGGTGTGAGGTTCGAACTCCAGCAACCTGAGGCTGACAGCTTTGTGGAATCAGCCACTTAAAGGCCTGAGCTAGGGCCAGGCCCCCCCTTCCATTTCTTTGTAATCTTTATGAATGGTTCTTTATAGGCTCTCACCTCTAGAAGTTGTGCTTCTCTCCAAAAGGCAGGGAAGCAAATGCAGCACATTGCTATTGTTGCTGGGCGTCTTCACACAGCACCTTGCGCTGCTGGCGCGGAGCAGCGGGGGGCGACGTGCTTTCTCTGTCCTCGCTGACGTCTCATTAAGCTCTTTATAGGTGGAAATGTACATGTAAAAGGCTTTTTGTGATGTAAACTGTTCCTGTTCCTAGAGAAGAAAATGCTTCTTGATGCAGATGCTGCTGATTTCTTTCATCTCTATCAAACAGATGGAAAAGATAATTTCAAACATTACACTTGGTTTTCTTTTGATCAATTTTGCATATTTTAGCGCATCCCTTTCAGCTTTTCTATTGACCATTTATTATCTGGATGTAAGGAATATGTGTCTATTCTTTCAAATCTCTCTGTTTTTAAATTTTATGTATTTAGTGCAGGGTCTACAGGGTCTCACTACTAGATCGGACTCATCCGACTCATAGTGGTCCTCCTGTTTCCAGCCTCCCAAATGCTGGGAATACAGGTGCGCACCGCCATGCCCATTCTCAGTCGCTGTCTCAGCACGCCCGGGGCAGGGTTGGCCCGGCACCCCAGGGATCATACCCCAGCGCCTCCGCTCTGCCTAAGCAGGCACGTTAGTCTGCTGAGCTATCTAGCCAGCCCTTCTTTCAAATCTCCTGAAGCAGTTTTCAACAACTTACTGGTTGCCTTTCCAGTCACTGAGCAAAATAACATTTTGACACATGATAATTTTGTAGATATCATGTGTGATCTAAAAACACAAGAAGGGATAGGGGTTCGATCCCTGGTGTGCCTAGCTGGCCCCACCCCAGGGCGTGCTGAGAGGATGACTGAGACTGGGCATGGCAGCTCCTGTAATCCCAGCGCTTGGGAGGCTGAAAACAGGATCACTATGAGTCCAATCTACATAGTAAAAACCTGTAGACCCTGTACTAAATACATTGAAAAAAAAAAAACAAACGACAAAAAACCCCAGTAAATTCTTAAATCAAGAAAAAAAAAAAAACTATAGTAAAAGACATTTTGGAGTTGATGGCCCTGAACATTCTTCTTGCTTTGAAAGCTTTTATTCCAATGTCTGAAAATAGTACTAGAAGTTTTTACTTAGTGTCTTTACTCACACTGGTCAGGCTCCCCTGAAGTCCTGAATGGATTTGGGGCACTTCCTTTCCTCTTCACTTTTCCTTTGGGGCAGAACTAAAAGTCTTATGGGGCCAGACCCAGCCAATATATGAGATGAGAACCTTCTCCACAGGAGATGACAGTTTTGCAGCGTCTGCTACAAATGCATTACATTTGTAATGCTGATGTAATGACTCAGTTAAAAGAGAGAAATTTAAGATTCCGACTACAAAGAGCTATATGAGTCTCATAGAAAGAACTTGAGAAAGAAGACATGGGCTGTAGATGATGGGGAGAAGTTGCATGTTGTAAGAATACAAATGCATACCTACTTCACTTGAGTGGAACACAGAACACATAGATTGCCAGATGTGACAGTCGGTAGTTCATACACAACTGCTTCTATTTTTGGTCTGAAGTATGAGGCAAATTCCTTGGATGACAGTGGGGGCCTGTTATTCTACCTCTATATAAATAAGCAGAGGGCCCTCAGAAGCAAAGATCATATCACCGGGTCCAGGTGCATATAAATGTGTCCAAGACATGTGGAGCACATTGGACGACCCAACAGCAGGGCATACATATCAGAGCGGCGAGAGAAGAGGAAGCCAGGTAGCAAAGGTCCTGAATATTATGAAAATTTTTATTTTTAGCTAGTGAAGAATTGTTAAACATTTTATTCAGTCGTTTGAGCAATGATCAAATTCATTCATTGGTTTAAAGGCAACTGGAAATACAAGGCTAAATAAAGTTAAATAGATTTGTTAAAAGCCTCGATAAGAATATTAGCTACTAAAGGCTGAATTAAAGAGATAAAGATAAGGAGACAAGAAAACTTCACAGAAATTGAGGAAAATCTTTTAACATCCTCAAAAGATAAATTCGTATCTTTGGATAAAGTGTATTTATCCAAGGGCTGTCCAAATAGCTCAGCAGATTAAGTGCCTGCAAGCAGGTGCAGAGGCCAGGGGTTCAATTCTCTGGCCTGCCCTGCTGACTCCACCCCTGGGGCACACTGAGAGGTCAATTGAGACTGGGCGTGGTGGTGCATACCTGTAATCCCAGCTCTTGCGAAGCTGTAAAACAGGCGGATCACTACGAATCAGACCTAGTAGTGAGACCCTAAACACCCTGTAGACCCTTACCTAAAACACACACAAAAATTGCCTATTTGTCCAAAGAAATATATGCTGTGGTTTAAATTAGCATATATGTATAGTAAATAAAAGTTTCTTCTTTCTTAACTGAAAGTCCATAGATAGGACATAATTTTATTAATGCTTCTCAATATCCATATTTTAACCCATTTTTCCAACATGCTTCATAAACATATGCTTAAAAATAGAGTATTCCTACAGAAATTAATTTTTAGAAGCATGAATTCTCAACTTTGCTAACATAAATTATACAAATTTTAAATGGCTGCTCTTTAGCTATCTCTTAGAAATCACAAGATTATATATTTTCTAGCTGTAGGAACCTTAGCAATCATTGCATTTTGCTTACAAAGAAGATAAAAAAAAAAAAAAACATTAAATACTGCAAAGCAAATTGTGCAACTGTGCTGAAAGTTACAAGATTATAGGCATTTGAAATCTTCCTTACATCTTTATTTGGAAGCTTCTGAGATTCATGGTTTTTTCAAAAATCATCTACATTAGAATTTGTAGTTTGTTTTCAAGGCTGCTTACTACATTGGTGCATAATTGAAAAAGCAAGTGCCTCCATCACAGTAGGGCCACTTCAGCAGTTACTTTTTCCAAAGCACCGGTGACTGTCTCCTTTCATGAGCAGGTACAATGTGCCCGCCCACTGGCGACCACTTTTCTTAAGAGATCATGAAGGGGCTTCCCTCACCTTCCTGTGGTCCCTCTTCCCTGGCCTTGGATGGCATGGAAGGAAGGAGCCACCATGGAGCACGGTGGTGAGCATATCCCTGGCAGCATTTCTTATCAGACAGAGATGAAAAACATTTAAAAATAGGACTCAAAGCCATGTAATGAACCAAGTTGGTTTGAAGCTGTTGGAAAATGGTGTATAAGAATGCCTCTAAAATTTCTGTGAATCTTTCAGTATATTTCAACATGGATAAAGATAAGAATTGAGCTGTACATTTTTATCAGAATTTGAAGGAAAACATTTGTGTGAATGATACATATTGTCAATAAAAATAAAGATCCAATAGATTTACTTTATCAACAAGATTGATGCCACCAAAAAGAGACAGTGCCCATTGTCTCTTAGATGGTGGCTGTGGGATTCCAGAAAGTTGCAAGCTGTAGAGCAGGTCGGGAGATAGTGTGCTGCAGTGGACACCAATCTGCAAATTTCATCCTTCATTCCCTGAGAGGTACTGAGAGGGACATCTCTGCTTCTCTGTCATTGCATGTTTTCCCTTGTTTAATAATTAGAGCAAGGTTTGGGGCTTCATTTATTTCCTTTTTCTTTTATGTAACTTAACAATTACTGTAAATCAAGCAACTAGTTCCTTTCCTACATGCCTTGTCAGATTTTACTTTCCTGATTTTTAATAGTCTTTATAGCTTTCACTGTCAATATCCTATGTAAGTTATCTTGTTGGCTTTTGTTTTTGTTGTTGTTTTGTGGTACAGAGGATTGAATCTCGGATCTTTGCACTGAGCTGCATCCCTAAGCTTTTTGTTTATTTATTTCTTTTATTTTGAGACAGGGCCTCACCAAGTCTCTGGGTCGCCCAGGCTGAGTTGAGCACTGAGGTAGCAGGTATGTACCATCACTACAAGCCCCAACCTCATTTTACACTTACTTGGAAAGCTTTCTTTGTACTCACTGCAAGACCCTTACACTTTATAATAATATTTTGAAAGTATATTTTTCCATAATTTTATTTTATAAAAGTCTCTGATTAGGCTACACAGGATAAAGCACACAAGAAGGAACATAGAGAAGACATCAATAAAAAACAAATAGAAGAAACCATAGAGTCACCACCCGTCTCTCCGAGTTGGGGTTTTTAGTGAACACCTCGCAACATAAGTAACTTTCTTTGGTGAAGAGAATGTGGGTTAGAAAACTTTAACTTTAACTTCTTTAGTTTCAATAATTCACCACTGTGAAACTAAATCAATTCCTTGGCATTACATTAAAAACAATGAAGAAAAATGAGAATTTTTTTAAAAAGCTTTTAAAATCTGGTTTCCATGTTTATTCTATTAATTGCATTCCAGTAAGTGAGTGGACCCAAGTGTCTCTTCTGTGACTGTTTTGGTTTTTTTTTCTTTTTGTCTTTTTCTTGTACAGATTTTTTTTTAAATGGAATTTATTATGAATCACTGGCTGGTAGATGTTCCTTTTGATTGAGTTGTCTCTTTTTGGAACTGTTAGACAAAAGGATTATAAAGTTAGAGGAATGTGGGCTAATCTAAGTAAAGTAAAACTTAATTGCATTATTTCTTTATGTTTTAATTTTATCTATGATTTTTTACAAAATTTTAACAATCAAAATTCCAAAAGAATTTGATTGAGCTATTCTAAAGGTGTTAATATGTGTTTGTCTGCAAAGCTCAATTATTGTAATATGCATGATGATATTAGGCCACTCTAGCCCAAGATGACTATGACTTTCTAGATACCTTACTGCATTATTTCACAAGGCTTTACACTGTGTCATCTCAGAAAGTCCCTTTGAGGTTGGAGACAGGACACAAAAACTGATAACTGAGGACCAGCCAGATAGATCAGGGGATTAAAGCACCTGCTTAGGCAGAGTGCAGTGGCTGGGGTTCGATCCTTGGTGTGCCTTGCCAGCGCCACCCCCAGGGATTGGGCATGGTGGTACACGCCTGTAATCCCAGTCCTTGGCAAGAATATCAGCCTGTAGACCCCGTAGACCCTTACCAAATACACTGAAAAAAGAAAGAAAGAAACTGATGGCTGTCCCAAATGGGTGCTTGTACTATCTCAGTGGGCACCATGAAAACCAAGAGCATTCTGTTAAATAACAACATTCACTAAGATGAAGGAGTATCAAGGTTAATATATCAAATAAAACCTGATAAATGTGGTCTTCATTATAAAACAAAAAAGGTTACAGCACAGTATAATAAAACAATAGGAGTAATATGTACTTGTATGGACTACTTTGACAAGACTGTAATTGTGTGACTAAGTAAGTTAGTTTCTTAGGGTTAGTATCTTAGAAACTTGGATTACCAAATATAAATGGTTATCTCATATGTGTTATTCCTAAATATGGACTAGCAAGCATATGTACATTCTCTGCAAAATAGGTTTGTTTAGATGACATCTGTTGTCATTTTGACCACCCACTAGCTCCCACATCAATAAAAATTTATCTTTTATATGAGGCATTAGTAAAACATGTAAAGTAGTAGATAGAATTGGTAATATGTAAGTAACAGCAACTTAAATGGATCCTATATTAATTATAATTGTCTTCGTTTTGAGATTTAGGTGTAATGGTTGGGATTTAATTAATTTGGACCAGAAACTATACTAGATGTATAAGACATAATATCATGCTTACAGACTTGTAATCTAATAAGAGAGATAGGTATTCCTTCAAAAACAACTGGGGAAAGATTCACAATAAGAAAGCCAAAGTCAAAGAAAAAGTAAAGTGGGAGACTAAAAGAAAGAGCAGCCTTTGATCCAGCGGAACTCGACAGAGGAGGAGGCAAGTTAGAGAGACTCAGAGGAGATAACCGCCACTGCAGGTAACGGGAAGAAGAGGGATGCGCACTCTGATGCAAAATATCAATTTGGAAAAAGAGACTTGTAGATTAAAAAATATATACGGATAGGAATTTGACGGAGGTGAGGCAGACTCTGTGGACTGTCAGGAGGGCCTTAGCTTGTTCCCAACACAAGAAGAGCCATTCCGAGAAATGCCCAATAGAGGGTGGAATGCATGTGGCAAGGCAGAGCCACAAAATGTCTTCATTTTTTCTTTTTCATCTAAGCCTTTAGTAAATTATTGAAGTAATTTCAAGAATACTATTTTAAAGATGTAAAAGATATACATATATATATATATAACTTTTTAAAATGCAGAAAAGCTGTTTATAAAGTTATTAAAGGCCTACTATCAATAGTACTTCTTTCCGAATTATTTCTGTCTATAAAATTATAGAATGCTCCAGAATAACAGGTGTTCCAGGTAATGTTATTTAGACCAAGCAATCTTTTGATGTTGGATCAGCCATCTCATCCAAGAAAGTCAAGTTTAACAAGTTTTACATAAGTAATTTACATAAGTAATTTTACATTGAATTTTGCTATAAAAGGGAGATGATTTATTTAATGAAAGTCAGGCTTAGAGATGGAATATGCTAACAGTACAACAAAATTTTCAAAATATAAAAAAGTAACTTTCGTAGAATGAAACAATTCTCAAAGCAAACCTATAAGTTTCTCATCAAATGTTAACTATGTTGTAATACGGATCATATTCAAACTGTTCATGATTCTGAACTATTATAGAAAGTAATTAAACAAAAATAAAAGTAAAATTATGGCACAGTATAAAGTTCAGATGGCAACTATTTTGTGTTCCATGCATGATGATCCAGGATTTAAAAAGATTACAATTTGAACACTGCTTTTCATTTTTTTTAACCAAATCTTAAAAGTACTGCTGTTTAAGTCCATGCACTTTTAGTGTTATGTGTTTCAAAACATTGATTGGAACAAAAAACACTGCATTATGCAAATCTACTGCTAGCCAATATATGACCTGTTAATAATTACATAGCATATGAAAACTTTCTTGTTAGAAAAAAAAATTAACTTAAGAAAGAAAAAGCAGGAGAGAGACAGACCGTGGAATACACCAGGAAAGTGCAAGGAAAGAAGGTAGCAGAAATTGCTAAGATGCTGGAGAGAAAAAGGAAAGGAAGAAAGTACACGAACTTGAAGTATCCTTTGGGGAGCACAGGACAGGAATACTAAATTATCGAAAGATGTTGCTTCCCTCAAGTTTCCACTGACTTCACAGCATGATGTTTTCTTAGGACTGAGTCAGACCCTGCAGGCTAGGGAGTGGGAGACATTTCCATAGATAGGTGTCAGGAAAACAAAGTTACCTAACAATCCACATTCTGTAAATTTCTTGCTTTTTTTCTGTTCTAGTTTTCTTGCATTATTAATTTCAAAATAATGGCAATTTCTGAAAAAAATGTGTTTGTTTTCCCAAAATGCATTGTTATCTTACTGGATGTTTGTGTTACAGAATAAGCACATTTCTTATGGGGATTTGGCATATGTACATATGAAATCTTGATTCTTTTTTACTTACCTTCATTAAGAAAGCTTGTTTCAGTTTCTTAAAGATATAAACATCCAAAACCACAATGATCAGTTTTTGTTGCTGTGCTAATTCTGTTTATTAAAGCATTTGTCTCACTATATAACTGATATTTATAAGCAAAATTGTAGCTTTTTGTCCACTATCAATTTTGTTGTAGTAAAAACACTGAGGAAATATATTTGTGACATTTATCAGATTAATTTAAAAAGATACTAAGAAGACAATTGAGTATGCATCTTTAACTGGGAATTAGTTTCAAAGGTAATTTTTTTCCAAAATATTAAGGACAAATTAGAAATTATTTATCATTATGAAATGTGGTATACATTGAGTATATTTAGATAAAGAAAAGTACAAATGAGAATTGGAATATTTCAGGACTAATAGGTCTGCTCTATAGGTTAAGAGAACAACATGTTTCAGAAAGAAAAGCTTAAGCCATCTCAGAGGGTCAGTATGAAAATAATCAATAATTGACCTTTGCTTTTGTCAATAGTAAGATCAATAACATTAGTGGGTTTGACAGAAAAAGCCTAAGTGGTGTATTTTAATGAAAGAAAATGAAAAAAAAATTTTAAAAATAAATTTAAAAAAAGGAAAGAAAATGAGTTAAGGAGGTGTAATTAGTATAGAAGACCATATTTTCGAAAGAAATTTTGGTACATGATAATGCAGAGGAGATAGCAGCAAGTTGACAGATTGAATGTGGTCATTTTAGGATGCATGATATTAGCATGTGACATATCTTGATGAGAATTTTTATACAGAGAGGTGCTCATGCTGTTGTGATGTTAAAAGCTTATTACTAGAAATAAAAAGTACTGAATAGCTGAGTGGGGTGATGGAGGAGCTGTCGAGGAAAATGAAATAAGATGGAAATAAGTTGACTATGAGCCTACCTGAAGTGCACGGTGGTAAACACAGCATGACTCAATTTGGAGCTCATGTTACTCCCACTGTGGAGGTGACTCAGGATAAGAATCACGTTAGTTGCTGGCAGAGGTAGGGTAGAAGTGAGAACATCAGTGCCAGAAGCAAGAACTTGAAAAGCAACTAGAGAAATGTTTGCCTTAGATCTCACGAGAAGGCCTTCTATCCACAGGTCTGGATGGAGGCCTATCTCAGCTTAGAGAAAGAACACCTTTTTTTCTGCTCTGCCACCCTCCAGGACCCTCCCAATCCAGCCAAGGCCTGGCGAGTGTGTGGGAGAGCTTCTGCTCTGCCACCTGCCAGACCCCTCTGGATCCAGCCCAGGCCCAGCTTATGAGTAAAACTGTCCGCCCTGCTCTCAGGACTCCTCCAAACACAGCCCAGGCCTGGCATACAGCAGTAAAACTCAGCAGCTGAAGTCCTTGCAGAGAGGCTAGGGGTCAGAACCACTCAGCTAATCCAAGAGTAGAACGCCTTGCCAGAGGGGTACAGTGGGTTCACTTCCATGGGCTACAGCAGGAAGAAACTGAGCACAGTAGCCAAATCAAAGCAAGCAACCTCGGGACGAATTCAAACTTCGTAGATCTGGACCTGGCAAGGTGCTAGACTGAGATCTAGAAGAGCATCCTCCCTCTTTCTCTCTTGACTGAGAGGGGGCAAAAGGCAACCAGGGTGACTAGTCTGACTGGAAGACACTGGGTACATCAAGGGGAGGTGATTAGACAGAATTTAAGTGAACTAACTTAATTCTGAATTTAACATCTGAATAGCTATACAGGCAAATTGCTTGCTCTTACTGTCTAAAATACAAACACATCAGATACAAAAGTTTGTCAACTGCTAAATATCACTACCCATTATTAGTGTTCATAATTGTCAATACAAAACTATAACTTTCGTAACCATATAATCACTCTTGGGTAAGAATTTAGGTAGGTGCTAAGGTTATAGCTGTACCAAAGCTATACATCAAAGGTCAGAGGACAGTGCTATACAAATGACAAAGAGAAGGAGCAAAATGCAATCTCAGTCCCCAAGCTGACTCAGGACAAATGTAAGAGACATTAGCACAGAAAACATTGGGGGTCACATGGCTGAAATGTCTGAATTAACAGAGTCTGAGGTAAAAAATAAATAAATAAATAAAAATGACTGCAGAAAGGTGTAGAGGAAATCAGACCAGAAATAACAAAAGAAATCTCTGGATTAGTAGCATCTTAAGTAAAGAATCAACTGCAGAAACATACAGAGGAAATCAGATAGAAATAATCTCTGAAGTAAAACAAAGGATAATTATAATGGAAATTAATAACTGCTTCTAAAGAAGACACTGATAAAATATTAGAGGAATATAGAAAAATGATGGAAGCCTTGAATGAGTAATATAGGAAAGAAACAGATCATATGAATGAGTAATATAGGAAAGAAGCAGATCATATGAATGAGTAATATAAGAAAGAAACAGATCATATGAATCAGAGTCAATGTATATAGAGGAACTTAAAATCTCTATCACAAGCTTGCAAGACTGTTTGAGTGAAAGTGAAGACAGAGTTTCCTATCTTGAGGACACCATCACAACTAGTGAAAAGATAAGAAAAGATCTCTTAAAAACAACTAGGATGCAGGAAAAAATAATTCATCACCTACAAGATGATGCAAAGATGCATAATGTGGGAATAATAAGCATCAATGAGAAAGAAGGAATCAATAGAAATGATATAAAAAGAATATAGGCAGAAGTAATAGCAGAAAACTTTCCAAATATGGGAAACAATCAGTAACTGAAGCATACAGAACTCCAAAGAACGACAACCCAATTAAAACCACACTAAGGGGCTGAGCAGATGGCTCAGTGGAATAAGTGCTTCCCTGGCAAGCACAAGCACCTGAGTTTAATCCCCAGTTCCACGAAAAAAAAAAAAACAAAAAAACAAAAAACCCTCAGACATATAATAGGCAAGATCCCAGAAATCCAGGACAAGAACAATATACCAAAAGCCACTAGAGAAAAGAAACAGATCACATTTAATGGAAAACCCATCAGAATAACAGCAGACTTCTCTTCACAAACCATGAAGGCAAGAAGAGCATGGAGCAGAGTACTTCAAGTCCTCTATGAAAACAAATTCCAGCCCAGACTACTATACCCTGCAAAATTCTCTTTCAAGTTTGATGGAGAAGTGAAATACTTCCATGACAAAGAACAACTAAAGAATTTTATGATGACAGAGCTAAACCCTATAGACTACTAAAAGATATTTTAGAGAGGGAAAGAATGATCAGAAATCCACAAATGAGAACAGAAAGAAACCAGCAAATAGGGCAAACAATTAAAAAGGAGAAAAAGGGATAAACAACAGTAGGTAAATAACATGCCAATCATAAATTAATACATCTCAATTATAATCATCAAAGTAAATGGACTCAATGCACCACTTAAAAGAAATAGACTGGCACAATGGATTAGGAAGTAAAATCCAACAATATGCTGTATACAAGAAACACATTTAACTCATAAAAAAATTCATAGGTTCAAAGTCAAAGGGTGGAAAACAATACTGCAAGCCCCTGAACCTCAGAAAAAAGCAGGGGTAGCATTCCTGTTCTCAGACACTGTCAACTTTGAATCAAGAATGATCAAATGAAGTAAGGAAGGCCACTATATACTGGTTAGGGGAAAAATCCAAGAGGAAAAGGTAACACTCATAAATATGTATGCACCAAATACTGAAGTACCCAACTATATAAGACAAATCTTATTGGACATGAAAAATCTAATATCCAATACCACAATCTTAACAGTAGAAGTTAACAACCCTTTATCCCAAAAAGATAGGTCAACCAGATAAAAAATTAGCAAAGAAATAGCAGAACTGAATCAAAACTTGAAAGAAATGGACTTAGTGGACATATACAGTATTCCACCCAACCACAGCTGAATGTACATTTTTTCTACTGCACATGGGATATTTTCTAAAATAGACCTCACACTAGTCCATAGGTCATGCTTAAGTATATGTAAGAAAACAGAAATTATCCCATGAATATTGTCTGACCACATTGCAATAAAACTGGGAATAATGACAAAAGAAACCATGAAAACCCCATAGATACATAGAAATTAAACAACACCCTCATCAGCAACCAATTGGTCACAGATGACATTAAACAAGAAATTAAGTAATATCTAAAATACAATGAAAATTTAAGCACAACTTATGGGAATTTATGAGATATGATGAAAGCAGTTCTTAGAGGGAAATTTAAAGCTATGAAATCACACATTAGGAAAGCAGAACGGGAAAAAATAAATACCCTAAGGTTGCAACTCAAGCGTCTAGAAAAGGAAGAGCAAAACAAATCCAAAGCCTGAAGATGGGACGAAATTATAAAAATTAGAGTAGAAATTAATTCAATCAAGATGAAGAAAACAATTCAAAGAATTAATGAATCAAAAAGCTCATTCTTTGATAGATTAAGTAAAATTGATAAGCCACTATATAACCTCATCAAAAAGAGGAAAGAAAAAACTCAAATACAAGTAATAAGGAATGGAAAGGATGAAATTACCACAGACCTTGTGGAGATTCAGAAGATGATCAACAGCTACTTTGAGAATCTTTACTCTCACATAGTAGAAGACACAGAAAAAATAGACAGTTTCCTAGAAAGGTACAAATTACCAAAACTGAATCAACGAGAAATAACAACTCTCAATCACCCAATAATGAATAATGAAATACAAAATGTAATAAAAACTATCAACAAAGAAAAGTAGAGGTCCTGATGAATTCACAGATGAATTCTACAAGAAATTTACTAAAGATGTAATCCCTATACTCCTCAAACTCTTCAATGAAATTGAAAAGGAAGCAATCCTCCCAAAACCATTCTTGGAGGCAAGTATTATACTGATAGCAAAACCAGGGAAACACACAACTAAAAAAGAGAACTACAGGCCAATCTTCCTCATGAACATCGATGAAAAAATCCTCAATAAAATACAAATGAATAGAATACAGCAGATCATCAAGATTATACACCATGATCAGTTATGATTCATCCCAGAGATACCAGGATGGTTCAATATACACCAATCTATAAATGTAATACAATATATCAATAGAGCCAAATCAAAAAACCACATGATCATCTCATTGATGCAGAAAAGGTTTTTGACAGAGTCCAACAGTCATTCATGTTCAACGTCCTACAGAAAATTGGAATAGATGGCCTCTACTTTAATCTGATAAAACCCATTTATGATAACACAACATCTGACATAATTCTTACTGGGGAAAAACAAATCTTATACTCTCAGATCTGGTACAAGACAAGGATGTTCTATATCAACACTGCTATTCAATATATTTCTGTGAACATAATCTAGAGCCATTAGACAAGAAAGAGAAATAAAAGGAAATAGAATAGGTAAAGAAGAATTTAAACTATCATTATGTGCAGATACATGATACTGTACTTGGAAGACCCAAAAAAATTCCACCAAGAAACTACTAGAATTAATACACAAATTCAGTAGCATAGGAGGATACAAAGTGAATACCCAAAAGTCAATAGCATTCCTCTACATAGATAGCAAACACACTGAAAGGAAAATTAAGGAAAAAAATACCTTTTATAATAGCACCATGGAAAATGAAGTGCTTCAAAATTAATCTAACTTAAAAAATCAAAGATGTATTCAATAAAAATTACAGTATTCTGAAAAAAGAGATCATAGGGGATTTTAGAAAATGGAAAGATATTTCCTGCTCCAGGTTAGGAATTAAAGAAAAAAAATACCTTTTATAATAGCACCATAGAAAATGAAGTGCTTCAAAATTAACCCAACTAAAGAAGCCAAAGATGTATTCAATGAAAATTACAGTACCCTGAAAAAAAGATAGTAGAGGATTTCAGAAAATGGAAAGTTAATTCCCTGCTCCTGGATAGGAAGAAGTGACATTGTGAAGATGGCTATATTCCCAAAATTGTTGCACAGACTTAATGCAGTCCCTATCAAAATTTCACCAACATGCCTCACAGACCTAGAGAAATCATTCCTAAAATTTATTTGGAACCAGAAAAATAGCAAAGGCAATTCTGGGCAACAAAGACAAGGCAGGAGGCATTACAATTCCTGACTTGAAGTTATATTACAAGGCTGCTGTGATAAAACCAGCATGGTATTGGCAAGAAAATAGACCTAAGGATCAGTGGAATAATTAGAAGATGCAGAAGCAACTACAAGCACACTGTGACACCTTATCTTTGACAAAGGGGCCAAACATACTCACTGGAAGAAAGATAGCCTCTTTAATAAATGGTGCTGGAAAAACTGGCTCTCTACATGCCGAAAACTCAAACTTGACCCAGGTCTATCATCATACACTGAACTAAAGTCAAAATGGGTTAAAGATCTAAACATTAAAACAGAAACACTAAATCTCCTAGAATAGAAAACAGGAAGAACTCTTGAAGACTATTAAAAGTAGGCAAGCTATTTATGGTAGGAAAACAGTTCATGAACAAAAATCAAACTGCCCAGGTAACACTTGAAAGAATTAATGACTGAAACCTCCTCCAATTGAGAAGTTTTTGCACGTCAAATGAAATTGCCAAAAGAGTAAAAAGACAACCCACAAATTGGGAAAAAATACTAACTAATGAGCACTGAGACAACAGTTTTCTCTCTGGAATCTATAAAGAACTTAAAATCTTAAGACCTCAAAATTTAAAGATCCAGTCCAGAAATGGACATCTGAGATCAACACACACTTCTCAGAAGAAGAAATTCTAGAAGCTAATAAATACATAAAAAAATATACCACATCACTAGCCATCCAAGAAATGTAGGTTAAAATAATACTGAAATACCATCTCTCCCCAGAAAGAATGGCTATCATAAAGAACTCAACCAACAGTAAATGTTGGAGATGCTGTGGGGATAAAGGAACCCTTCCCCACTGCTGGTAGGGGACTGCTACAACCATTATGGAAGTCAGTGTGCAGACTCCTTAGCATACTATGACTGGAAATCCCATTCAAACCAGCTATCCCCCTGCTGAGAATTTTCCCAGAAGAACTGAAAATATCATATCATAGTGATATATGTGCACCTATGTTTATAGCAGCACAGTTTATGATAACTGAGTCTTGGAAGCAAGCAAAATGCCCGTCACCTGAGGAATAAATGAAAAAGATGTGGTGCTTTTATACAGTGGAGTATTACTCAGCTATAAAGAATGATTAACTCAAAGCCTTTATGTTTAAGTGGATGCCACTTGAAGATATACTCATAAGTGAAATAAACCAGATACACATGTGTAAATATCCTATAGTCTCCCTAGTGTAAGAACTCAAAAGAAGAAATAAAAATCGAAAGGTATAATACAGCTAGATGGAAAGAAAGAACTTAAGGATTAAACAGTGAAGAGAAGGCAAGGAGAAAAGCTAGGAAATATGGCAGGGTCAAACCACACATTTATATATACAAGATGGTTAAGACAATGATCCTGAGAATCTCCATCAAGTTTTTGAGACTAGCAGTTAATTGGTAGGATTCTCACCCTGGCTAACTATACATGCTGATACCTGTGAACTAAGCAACTGCACTGAAGATGGCAATGTGTAATACTAGGGCCATGCTAGGAATCCCTGTCATTCTGGTCTTCTAAAAGTGTATTGCTCCTAAAGTCATACAAATTACTGATATACTCTCTCTCAAGTAAATGTTTGTTTAAAAAAAGTAATAAATGAAAACAAGAGACAAGAAAAAATGTCATAGGACTGTCCTGCTGCAATGCTGTATATAGTTAGATTTCTAAATTTCTGTGTAAAAATTTGTAATTGTTTCCTTTTTTACTATTTATTGTTTATTTTTTATTTTTTCACATTCTGCATACAGAATTGAAGTTTAGCATATCAACTATTGATGGAAAATATTTATTTCATGTTATGTCTAAGGCGTTTGATATTCAGACAGATACTGATGTTAAGCTCAACAGCCTACACTTTAGGGTAATAATATCATTAAGCTTCTCTTTTGGAGAGTTAACAACTTAAGTTTGCAGACCAAAAGTTAGAGAAAAAGGGCTACAAGGATAGCCAACATTGTGGCCCTAGCCCTTCAAGGTCAGTGAGGACTCAGCACATAAAAGAACCTGTACTGTAACACCCTGTAACTCAGTGGTCAAAGTTTTCTGGTCAGTGAGATTATGGGGCCACAGAGGAAAATGGTCAACGATGTGGAATTTGCCTAAGGAGAATCACATGGAGAGAAAACATTCTCTCAGGCTTTCACAGAGAGCAAATTGCTCAAGCAATGTCCTTGACTCATCCAGAATTCTGACACTAATAAGAGATATACAAACTGCTGTACAGGGTTTCAAGGTAAATCCTGAGGGTATTTGACTGACCTTGTCAGATAGAAAAATTACATTTTTTTATTATATAGGTCTTTGCTTTATCTTGGTCTTATCAATCCAGCAGAAAATTATAAAAAGTAAAGGCATATTAATATCCTGAGCTGTAAAAGACTCAAGTCAACAACTTCTGACATTGTTAGTCATGTAGATAACCCACTACTATTATAGACTACTGGACTACATTGAATTACTTTGTGGAATTCATACACTTACAATATATGAATGGCAATGGAATACTCATGTCTGACAAAGGTAAACAAAAAAGGTGTATATAAATGAAGGAGCATTTTGTAGTGAAAAAAATGCATATATATATATATA
>NW_004524767.1:3840092-3893411 GCF_000260255.1 Octodon degus | reverse complement strand
TGTTGACCTTTTTTGAAACTGTCTCATTGCTATTTCTTTTTCAATAAAATTAATATAAAAAAATAAAAAAGAAAGAACACCTTTTAAAATTCATCTGCCCAAAGAGAAGGCTCGTACTGGAATTCATACAGACAGAAAAAGACTTTTTCAGTAATTTCAGTACATACTCCTCATGTTAGTGGGGCATTATTTGAGATGTTGAAATCATCAGGAAGGAGGTAGGATTTTACAGAGCTCCATGAATGACTGATGGAAAGGTCTGTACATGACCTGCATAGAAAAAGACCTTAAAGGGAGTGCTGTGCCTGCATGGCATGCAAAGGTGATGAGCTTTTAGAATGAGGTGGGGACAGCTCTGGCCTGGAAGCAGATGTGAGGAGCAAAAACCAAAGCTCTCTGCTCACAGGATCTGCTTGTGTCAAAGCAGCCACCTTTGACAGGGATGCTAGGGAGGAAACTCCTCAAGGTGGAGACTAGGGTCAGATAGAAGACGAAGAGATTTCTCTCTCAGAGAAGTGATTGCATCTTGGGTTGACTGCTTATGCTGCACTGTCTTCTAATTACATTTGTTCTCTGTGTCTGAGATTATTCATCTATTAGGTAGGAATGTGAATACCATGTATATCTTCAGACTGTCAAGAGGGTATACAAAGCGCTATTCACAGAGGACATAAAACATGTCCAAATGCACAGAAGACACTAAAATAAGAGTCACTACTTTTGCTTAATAAATCGTCTTGACAGCACTACAGTGAGGGCTTGCGGCCGGGATGCACCCTTCCTAGCTGTATCATAGGTAAGAATATAAATTGCTTCCTTTATAAAAATGCATTAGTCAACACATCCTTCATGACTCACTCAGATTTTCTGCTTTTCTAAATAGTCCCATATTTTTTGATACTTTTACCTCATCTAATTTTCCTTCTACCAGTGTTTGTCATAATTTTAATGGTGCAGTTCCTACGTCATCTTTGAATTCATTGGCCTCTCAACTCAGAGGTTCTTCCTCTTCAAAACTACTAGTGCAGCGTGATGCCTCTTGTAATAATATTCCTGGTGTGCAGCACCAGTGAGACCAAAAAGGAAGCAACTTCCTGCTTTGCTGCTGCTTTAGAGTGAAGTCTACTGGATTCGATGGCATAACTGACTGTTTCAACTACTGTGTCACATCTGCTCTGGCAATTCCAAGTTATTTTGCTACTGTCCACTCAAGGATCTAGCATGTTTGTCTTCATTTTTAAAAAATCATTTTTATTTATTTATTTATTTATTCATATTTTGGTACAGGGTCTACGAAGTCTACATGGTCTCACTATATAGATCGGACTTGTAGTGACCCGTCTGTGTTCAGATTCCCAAGTGCTGGGATTACAGGTACATGCCACCACGCCCAGTCTCTGTCTTCACATTTTTAAGGGGTAAATGCAGTTGGAGGTGGGTTACAGAAATCAAGCCCTAATTCACATCATTTATAGATTTCTGTCATGTAAATAGTCCCACGATAGCTGACTTCAAAATTCAGTCTGATCATCCTAGAATGCATTTCTGGGAGAAGTGGTGCTTCTTTTTGTTATTATTATCCCATTATGCATTATAGTAAGCTTTAATAATATCAAGGGGATAAAAATACAGATTATCACTTATTGGAAATGCTTATAAACAAAAATGTAGGGTTTGGGGGATCTTAGGAATATTCACATACACCTATATAGTTAATTATCTTAATACTGGGACATAAGTCCAGTGACAAAATTTGTTTTGTAAATGCATTAGATGTGCAGGCTGAAGACAATTTTATATGATGCTTTCAGTGCAACTGCACTACACTTGGAGCACAACAGTTCCCGAAGATCAAGAGTAGAATTTTACAGTGTGCATCATCTGGAGATTAGGGTTTCCCACTCTGGAGCTGCAGATTTTGGATTTGCTAATGGGGATGTTCAACCTGATGTGTTTTTGAGTACTGATCACTTTTACTTTTTTGTATAATCTGATCATAAATTGATGTAAATTGTTTTATATTTATTCCTCTTTTTCCACATAGGCAATCAAACCCAGTGCCTCCTGCATGCCAGGCAAACACTAAACCACTGACATGTACCTCAGGTCTGGAATTTAGTCTCTTGGTGACACTGTGGTTTGCAGCAAACTATCAAATTGGGTGGGTGATGTCTGCCATACAATGTCTACAGAGCCATGGCCTTCTCTAATGATATAACAGCTGCTCTATGTATCATTCATGAAAGATAAAGGATGGACAAGTTCCCACCTCAGGGAGCTACTCTCTAACTAAAGACAGGAACTACCAAATATGTGCTCTGGAGGTCCAGCCTCACAGAGATGTATATATGAAGCAATTATTGACACTTCTCAGTGATGCCAGCTAAGACTTCAGCACAGACTAATGATGTTTCATCTTTTCTTGTCTAATGTCTTCTGCTCCTAGATCCTACTTTTCCTAGTTCTATTAAATGAAAACAAAAGAAAAGAAAAAAGCCTTCTATGTCCTTGAATCAGCTTGTACTTTGGAAAATGCTCTAAAATCCAAGAACACAAAGTCATAGGTAAGCAATGATTCAGGACGAGATTGTAAAACTGGGTTGCCATGTAAGATAAAGTTATCTTAACGGCAACAGTTATCTGAAAATGTGTGGAAATCCACTACTGACTCTAGACCAGATAACTGAGATAGGCTATCTAATAATTTATAATTCCCTACTTAATGTTTAAAGCTTCTCAGAGACACCTTTTCATGTTGTTTATGGATGTCTACATCAACATCTTATGCCAAATGAAATCTATTTGCAAGTCTCTTAGACAGATGTCCAATCAGGAGTAAAAGAATCTTACGGAAACTTTGGCCCAAACTCACCTGAGACCAATATTTTTCCAACATGCTTTGGCCATTCACAGCCTGGAGTAAAAAGCTATAAAACCAAGAAATGGCTCTTGGAAGCTGCCCCTAGGAACTTCTTGGGCCTCTATCCTTATCTGTGCTATACTTGTACAAAATATTTTAGTGTCTCTGAAGCCATACATAAATATATCCTGTAAAACATAGTGAATACTTCAGTCATCTGACCTGTGCTTTCTCTCGTGACTGGGATGTACATGAGTTCCATTACAAGTGATCAGTGATGCTATACAGTTCTATTAATAAGATTCTCATCTAATTAAGTTGGGAAGAAGGAACAGATGAAATGGAAACACTGGTTAATGCTGTAGTTCTAGTATTCACTCTTGGTGATTGGTGTGATACAGTATGGGGAAGTTGTAGACACTGATGGTTAGGGAGCTCATGACGCCTAGTGTTTATGAGTGTTTCTCATTCTAACTCATGGCCTTATGGCCTTATGAGTGCAACAACAACCCCAAGAATATTCAGTGGACATAAGTCAGACTCTTGAAGTGAGAGCCCCAGGCTCTATTATTAATTTCTATTGCACTAATGTTTCTCTTTCAGCTTACATCAATAGAACTCAAGAAGGTGGTATCCTAAAACCCCATTATGGTCAAAGAAAATGAATGATTTATTTCACAAATCCTTGATTGGCTTATGTTGATGTTAGATATAAATAGACTGCATTGAGTGGACCTGGGAGAGGTACACTTGGCTCACACTTTGAAAAAGGGAGGAGTAGACTGAAATGATGATACAGACTCTAGATGATGGAAAATTTACTTGTTGGCTTAGAAGCCTGGGCAAGCAAAGCTTAAACATCAGGACATCTGGAGAATGACATAATGACGAGATCTACAGGAAAGAACACAAGTGAGGCAACCTTTGTGTTTCATACCAATGCCCACTACAAAGCACTCAATATAAAGAAACACAAAGACCAGGCATGATGGCTTAGCTGGGATGTATTAGTAAATCCTATCCTTGGACTCGCCAGCAATTGTGCAGTGGGTTTCTGAGCAGAACTGTCATGAAGGAAAGATGAAAGCTATGCACAACCCAAAAATGTTTATTTTTGTAAGACCAACAGAGCTATTGTATTAATGGTAATGAATATTTGATATATGAAGAATCCTGTAAGCAAAAAAATTAATTTAATCACATAACTTCTATCCCTCTATAGCTATGCCACATATGGGTTTCCCAACCCCGACTACAGTGTTTCTCCCAGCACCATTATGGGACAGCTTATAGTATTCCTGATTTACCAACATGGGTTGCCAAGTTGGGAGCCTTAGACAAGGATTTCATTTCACAGTGTAAAATCAAAATTGAGTGTGTTGTGTGTGACTATGACTAAATGAATGTGGTGATCTTACCACTCGTGCAACATGCTGAGGAAGTCAACCTGAACCCTGTGCTGGTTTAGTAAGGAAGCACCTAGGACATCAAATGGAAAACAACACACACTGAATTCTCATGCTGTCCATAATATTTCTGATAATTCAAACACTAATATTCACTGCTTTACCATTTATCCTATCCTATCATGGGTACAAAGGCTGATGAGAAGATTTATCAACAGACATAGCAACAGTTATGGACTAAACTTTGCCTCCCATCCCTGATTCCTTTACTAAAGACCCAACTCCAAGTATGTGAATCTTAGAATCTTTGAAGTGGTAAAGCAGAGATATCCTCATTAGGAATGGCCTTAATCTGATATAGGCTGGTAGCCTCCTAGAAAGAGATGAGGGCACATAACACCATAGGGAAGAACCCATGAAGACAGAGGGAGGAAGGATGACCCTTGGCAGTCAGGAGAAGAGATCTCAAAAAAAAAAAAAAAAAATCCCAAACAAAGAAACAATAACAACAGAAAATCCTGTAGACCTTTCTCTCTAAGTCCAGTCTTTATAAGTGTAAAAACAGAACACAAAAAGCAAAGCAAAACAAACAAACAAAAAAAAAACCCACAATAAACTCAAACCATGTAGTTATGATACTTTACCATGACAGCTCCAGCAGTGACCGACTTGAAACAGGTGTTCATTTTCTACTTTTGAATCTTGGGTGCTGCTACACTGAATGTGCCAGTTTAGAAATGGAAGAAAATTGCTTCCTCTATTGAACCCATGTTTCCACTACTAGCAACAGAGGAATGATTGCAGAGACTAGGATTGCTCTTACAGAATGGAGACAAAGAAAGATGCCTAGAATGCGGAGAAGTCACCTTCAGGGATTCATGCTTGTGGAAGAGCTGATTGCTGCAAGCAGGGCATGAAAAGACCAAGGAAATTGAAAGGTCAGACCAATCACGGGTAGCAGTGTGTCCTCAGCCAGGGAATCAAACTACCTGCAATACCTGCTGACAGTAAGGGGAAACTACGTGGGGTGATGTAGAAGGGTGAAGAGGAGTATCATTTACATGTTCAGACAGAGTGGCAGCAGTTTCTTTCTTTTATTTTATATCCCTGTTAAGCAATTAAGGATAATGCTTCATCGTAACAGAGATGGGTGTATGATCTGTGTGGCCTAGTACAAGATAGAAATGAGAAGCACCATGTCCAGAAGGCAGAATTGAAATGCCAGTATTGATACTAAAATACAGTGTAAAATGTTTCCTTCCTTATCTCCCCCTTTACTGCTCAAGGTGTTTTAAATTCAGTTTGTAATACTGTGCTGTCTCTAGTAAAGGAACAGAGGAACAGCCTGGGACAAGTGTTCACCCTTGCAAGAGCCCAAGCTGCTCCCTGAACGGTGTGCTGCTGAGTGCTCTACAATATATCAGCCCCCCTCCCTCCTTGCAGCTGGAGACCAGCACACCCTGCAGATAGGAGGGATACAGGAAAGGCAGGATTGGGGTCCTTACCCATAGTTCAGCTTTAGAACCCATGCTGGGAGATGGCTCGGTGGAATAAACACTTCCTTGGCAAGCGCAAGGGCCTGAGTTCAATCCCTGGTTCCGCAAAAAATAAAAAATAAAACATAAATAAATAAATAAATAAAATAAAAAAACATGCCGATGGACAGCTTCCTTGGAATTTCAAGCTCCACACTGGGAAACATGCTGCAGCGGAAGGCTGGGCTGGCAGGAGCTGTCCCCAGCTCAGCAAGGCTAGGGAAGCCACGCCTGCAGGGCCAGCGCCAGGGAGCTGGCAGCTAGAACCCATGCCTGGGCGCGACCTGCAAGCTGTGACAGCAGGAGCCCGGATTCCCAACACCCTTTTCTCTTCTGGCACCACAACTCACATGATTGATTCACTGTTCTGTCATGTTTCACTTACAAAAATCTCAACATGCCAACTGCAGAGCTTTAAAACCAAAATATCAAGCCCTCCGGAGAATGCATCCTGTGAGACTGCGCGTGTCACTAGCCGGTCAGATTGTCTCTGCCTAAAGGCTAAACTGAATTAGTGGCCTGAATGGACCTGAATGATACAACAGGGGACCTACAGCAAGAAGCGGTGGTGTCCTAGGTCACATACACCGATTTTATGTATACCTTTGGGGGACAATTCCAACTTGTGAAAAAGATCATTGTAACTGTTAGCTGCATTATTTCTACTTTATTTATTTATTCTGTATTTAGTGCAGGGTCTATAGGGTCTCACCAGGTATATAAGACTCGTAGTGATCCTCCTGTTTTCAGTCTCCCAAGCGCTGGGATTACAGGAGTGCACCACCATGCCCAGTCTCAATCGCTGTCTCAGTGTGTCCCGTGGGTGGGGCCGGCAAGGCACACCGGGGATCAAACCCTGATCGCTGTGCTCTGCCTAAGCAGGAGTTTTAGTCTGCTGAGCTATCAGGCCAGCCCTTATTTCTACTTTTATTTATTTATTCATTTATTTTTACAGTAGCAGGGATCGAACTCAGGACCTTGTGCTTACCAGGCAAGCACTTATTCCACTGAACTATCTCCCTGGCCCTTTATTTCTACTTTTATGCAGTAGGATGGTCACAGAAGTCAAAGGAAGGGAGGCAGGAGACACGGGGTTGACTGGGACAGTGGCCACTGTGAGAAAAACACAACGCTCTGGAGGTCAACAACCATGGCACCAACCTCCTGCCACTGCATTTTTGAGGTAAAAATTGAAAAGTCTCAAACTTCACAGTGTTGGCATACTTCACTCCTTGATTGCTTTAAGAGAAGAACAGGGGCTTTGGGAGGCAGTGCGCTGGTTATTTCCTAGAGACACATTAAAGGTAAACAACCCCAAACTTTCGCTTTATGCTGAAAAACACAACGCACGGCAGTGTAGGCTGAGAGGCACAAAACAGGGCTAAGTTCACCCTGCAGATGCTTCAGGCTCCTGCGTGCATGTTACACAATCGGCCTACTCCTTGTAAGTCCACTAACCCTTTTCTAGAAAATGTTTGGATCTTGTCTCTCCTACCTGGACAACAGGGCTGCTGGGGCTGTGGAGTATACTGCTTCGCTGTTCTGTTTTGAGCTGCTCCTGCCTTGCTGCTTAAGCAGGCAGAATCTGGGGGCAACCTATTGCTGTATCCTCGTGATAGTAAGGCATTTTCTCTCTACTCCTTCCATTTGTTTACTTATTTGGTATACCGGTGATTGAACCCGGGTCCTTATGCTTGCCAGGCAGGCACTTAGACCACTAAGCTATTTCCCCGGCTCCCTCCTTCCATTTGTTTATGTCCTTCTGTCAAGGGGTGAAGAATTTATGCAGCTGGGGACACAATAGCCAAAGCCTGTTCTATGTTGGAATGAAAATGTATATATGTTACTATGTCTGAGGTCAACTGTCTATTCACATGGGGCGTAAATATGTCAGCAAATGTACAGTCTTCCTACCTTTGGAGTCTTGTTTCCAAAAGACATTCTGATAGAAATGTCTTTGAGACATCAGAAAAGGGGACCTAGGGCTTCCAAACATTACCATAGCATCACCTTTTTCTTTTTTCCATTCTCACTTTCTGAGGTGAATACCCAAGTAAATCTGTGTACCCATCTTTGTCCTAGGGACTAATCTCAAGATTCGTGATGTGGGTAGAGAAGATGTGGGTAGAGAAGGAGCAGGCAGAGCCTACAATACTACTTTTATAAGGATTCCTTTCCATTACTCTCCAATGCTGTAACAGGGATTCCTCATAATTTGATATGTGAACTGTGAAATCATGAATGAAATTCTTAAGTCTTTTGTAATAGTTCAAGAAACTGAGGAGAAAAAAATCCTCTTTCGTTGCTGGAAAATGTTAGTTATGCTTCAAAAAGTGAAGACCTTATAGTATTTTGTCTGCTGCCCTTTGGGTTGTTTTGTTTTGCTTTGTTTTATTCTGGTGTTTTGAGAGAGTCTCAATAAATATACTTGGGAATCCAGATGTATATGGCAAATAAACCAATATGTGAAATTAAATCTTTGAGGTATTAATGAAATTTTAAACTTCTAATCTCAGTTTGTTTTATTTTACTTTATAATGTAAATTGATGGCCATGCCTTTTTCTGCCCAAGCCCTGTCAATAAAAATTGTGTTGTTCTTTTTCAGAGTAATGTTTCTTTTCCAAATGTAGATTGTGTTTGCACTGTGCAGCATGCTGATGTTCATTTATGTGGACTGGAATGTTTTGCTTATAAATGGCCACCAGAACTAGAACTGAAATCCCTGGGCCTGAGGACTGGAAGTGAGGTTTGGCCTCTAGAAGTTATGAAAAGCAAGGCAGGATTTGGTGAAACACACCTGGTCCATAACATAATCTCCCTTAAATTGCAATCACAGTAGAGGCTTCTTAGTTACTCAGAAAAACAAAACAAACAAACAAAAACCCCAAAAACAAAAAACCAGGATTCATCCATTGGCAGGTGCCAATGACTTTCACTTTCGACAGTTGATTTCTCCTATTTTTCTCTGCCCTGTCACCAGTTCCATGACTCACATGCTTCTCATCTCTCATACCCTAGCTCATCTCCTTGATCTGCTTTGCTCCCTCTGAGATGTCGGGGCACCGAGGAGCACACACAGCTTTCCTTTTCGTGCATCAGTGCTGTCCAGTAGAACTTTGTGGGCCTCTGTCATGGGTCATAGAGTAACTGCGAGCACTAGGCAGCTTGGGGGCACTTGAGTGGCTAGCAAAGGTAAGGTACTGAATTCTAAGCATATTTAATTTTAATTAATTTTAAGAGAAAGATTTACATATGACTAAGGGCTACCTCTAGATAATAAAGTCCACTAAAGTCCTTTCCTTAGTCAGCAGAGACTATTGTATTTTATTTGCCCCTAAAATCCATTTACATTGTTTTACTGTATTAATTTCTTTACTATTATACCTTATCTTGCCAAATTATAGCTCTTGGCAGTGATTTCATCCTTATAATAAAATTGCAATGACAAAGACTCAATAGCCATAAGGCACAACGGTCACCATTTGCCTTTTCTTTCCCTATACCTGCCACCACCTCAGAAAAATATCCACCAATAATTATGCCTTTGTGCTAAGTAATTGGGAAAGAAATCATCCTTGTTCTTTACCATTTACTTGCTCTTCTTTATTCAGGAAGTCTGACTGCAGGACGCCTAACACTCATTGGGCCGCGTCATTTACATTACAATGGGGTTACTTCACCTCAAAGACTAGAAACCAGCAATGTACCTGGATGAGTTTAGGAATAGTCTTCCAGACAACGCTGTGGAGGCTCAGTTTCTCCATACTCTTCTCCCTTCTGCTATGGCAGAAACTAAGTTCATGAGGTGGATCTCTACGGTTGACTTCATGGATTTAATTGTATCAACAGGTAGTTTCCAAAGTCCTGACTGGAAGGGAAAAGGTGATTCTTTAATTTGCTATTGTGTTCAAGCCAAACTCATCCTTTCTGTAATTCCACAGCCTGCTTTAGAACTTACAAGGGCTTCATTTGATAAGTAGTAGGTTCACATTGGATTCTTAAGTCTTATCTCAACTGAATCAAGCCTCGCAGAACTGATTAGTGCACAGTATTCTGTGTTTATTATTATCACTTATTGGAGACTCACTCTGCATCACAATGTCAGACACTTCATTTCTCCTTTCACTCAAACAGTATGCACTGAATGCCTGTGCTATTTCAGGCGCTGCACTATGTAACATGAACAGAGCAGTGATGAAAATAGACCTGGTTCCTGCTTTCTGTTCAGCTTATCCTGCAAAGGCAAAGATAAACAATAGACAGATTAGGCAAAAAAAAATGTGTATTTGTAGGATGGTGTGAAGGGAATGGGCAAAATATTATCATGAAAAAGATAAGACATGGGGTGCTACATTTAGTCTCAGTGGGTAACCACCACCAGCAGACATTTAAACACAGGCAATAGAGAATTGTAAAGCATAGCTTGTAGTAAGGAGGAGTACATCCTCACTAAAGGACATAGCTCATACAACGATTCTGAAGTAGACTTTTAATCCTTTGACAGAATGTAAAAAATGTGGGATGAGGGGCTCAGGATATAGCTCAGCAGCATAAGGGCCTGCCTGTCAAGCATAAGGTCCCAACTTTGATCCCTAGCACCACACACACGCATGCGCACGTGCGCGCGCGCACACACACACACACACAGTGGAAACAATACTATGGAGAAGATAGATTATTGCCTGAGTTGAGATGAGTAGGGTGAGAAATACAGATACACATGAGCCTGCTCCAAGCCACGTAGCTGGTGAGTGGGATCTGAAGCGAGGCTAGGCCCCTCGGGCCCATCACGCGAATCTTGTGCCTGTACCTTAATAGATAGATGAATGAATAGGAGATGAGTAAAGAAGTGGCTGGACTCTGGACAGACCATTACAATTTGTCTGATCAGTAAACCATCACGACTAGTCTAGTAATAAAAATTTTGTTCTACTGAGGTAATCACAGTGCAAAATGCTACCTGAGAGTAAGTTTGAGGCTGTATAGATTTGATGTCATTAGATGTTTTACCTCCACATTATTGAAGAGTTAAGCTGTACTATTATATTCACATTTTTAAAAGTTGTTTTTTACAATAGGACTACTGTCGTAGCCATAAGGTAAAATTTTGTGTTCAATGTAGGTACTTATTAAGTTCAGAAAAATAGAAATCATAATCCCTAGATATCTCTTTATTATTAGTATATCCATCTTTTCCTACCAGTAGTTATTGCTATCTTTTTTCTACTGAACAAGAGCTATAGTGAAGATAATTGCTTAAGAGCGATACCTTAGGATTATTCCTTAGGACCTAAATCAACTTTGGGGAAATAAGTTGAAATACTAAGAGAGTGCTTTTATAAATGTTATCCAAATAAAGAAATTAATGGTTTTAAATACTTTGTTGATAGTAAGAATTTAATGAAATCTGAACTTCTCTCCTTCCAAAACATACAAGAGAAAGTTTGAGGCTTTTCAGGAATTCCTAGGTCCCTTACTGCTACTATTCACAAATACTGAACAGCATTAAACAAAGTTTAAAAATGCCTGCTTTAACATGTTTGGTTCTAGGTCACTTTCAAGAAGTATCACTATAAAACTGACAGTAACTATTTAATTTCATTTTCTTTCTGCTTCCAGATTGGGTCCTATATACGTGCACAGTTCTATTTCTAATGCGTTTCCTTCCCGCCTGGCGCCTGGTCTCACCGAAGCCTGACAGCGCCCGGCGTCTGTGCTGGGGAGCTCCAGGTGCGCACGTGTGTGTGTGTGTCCGACGCCCGGCAGCTCTCCGGCCTCTTCCCCGGCCCGGGCTCTTTTCTTAGTCTCTCAGGGTGGACATGCTGTGTTCTTGTTGTTACTAAGCTGCTGATTCCTGCTGGAGGTTACTCACTGCTTTTCACTCAGACAAGTTGCATTATTCTTTTCTTCTTTTTTTGACTTTAATGTTTGCATATTTGAATAACATAAACATCAAGGGATATAATTATTAGACTATTAAGTCCAAGGTCATTGCCTAATTAATTTTTAATATTTTATTCTGGAAGCTTTTCTTGTAATACTATTAACAATATGTATGAAATCAATAAAATTAAACATATTCTAAAGAGAGAAATTTTGAGTAATTAGCTTTTTATGCTTTTTGAGCCCACCTAACTCCATCAAGATTTATCATAGCTTTACTGGTCCTCCCTAAAGTCAGGTACGAATAAGGGTGAATCAGACAAACACGTCACTACACGGACACAGATCCAGTAGAGTTTGGCTCTTTCTTATCAGCTTTTCCCCCGAGCGCCAGCGGCTGGAAATATAGTACCCTTCACGGTTAACTTGGGAAATGCGCACGGATGACGCTCCACTCTGAGCACAGATCTCTTGGCAGTTGTCACAACTGCGAGTCGCTAAAAGTGTCCACGGATGAAACATGGGGACTCTGAACTTAGTTAAGGCTCGTATATTTCTGAGGTTTTTGTGAAGCTCTATGAGAGGATGAATTATTCAAGGATTTTATTACCAATTTGATTTTGACCTTAGGGCTACTTTTCTAAAAGAGGGAGGTTTTTTTTATTATTCTTCTTTAAACAGGAAAGTACTTTACTTTTTAGGAAATATTCTTTTACATTATAGAAAATCAGGGCCATGTGACCTAACAGGCCATGAAGGGGCAGCTCATGATTAAACATGAGGAATATTAACAATTTTTCAGAAGTCTCAAATGCACTACAAAATTTGAACGTAATTCCTCTCTTCTTTCTTAACATTAGCTAAGCAAAAGTCTGAGGCATTTCTAATTTATTAGTCCTGAAAAACTTTGGACTCCACATTTTACAAGTATCTGCTTTAATATCAATACTAATCATAATTTTATTTCATATATTTGCAGAGGGTAGTGAACAACTGAAACCCAGGTGTCCTCTGATTGGTCGACCTCCACATCTGCTACAGGGAGTGCCGTTACTATCCCGCAGCGCACGCAGCGAACCATCTACCGTTGTCCTTCCAGCATAGTGGAAACCCCTTCTATCTTATCCTTTAAAACTGACTGCGACTAAAGTTTCATCTAAAGTTTCAGCTATTCAGCACAACTCATGGCAATTTATTTGCTGACACGGTTCAAAGCATCTCCTCTATGGGGCATATGTATTTATTTATGTAAAAGTTCAGTGAACCATATGCTTCTAATTTTGACTCATGATAAAAATTAAACCATTTGACAAAACTCTTAATAAAATTCGCTATTGAATGTGTGTAATTGATTTACTGGCATTGTCATATCTGTTACTCTCCCTCAAAAACACATAAAATAAAGTATCATCAAGCAAGACTATTCCTTTTGTTCAGGACAATTTATATTTAATTTTCTAGGCTGTGTTACCTATTTGGTACTTCACATGGTTTTTTTTTTTTATTTCTTTCCATTTGCTAGTAATGTATTTTTAAAACATAATCAATATGCAATTAATGAAACTTTATGATGTTTTAATGAAGTTGAAGGAAAAGAGATTTTAAAATATAAATAGCAATATCAACCTTTGTTAACTATATATAAGCTAGAAATTTCTATTGATTAGGAAGTATGACAAGGATGGTAAGCTTTGTCAAAAAGAGAGAGTTTGACTGTGTTGATTTTCATGCCAAAGCACAATGACAAATTATGAATGTTCAGTAAAAGTTAAAAGTAATGGAGAAATCTATCAGGAAAAAGCTGTAGTGAAAATTTAGTATGGAAATCTGTACCTTCAGATATTACCATTTAAAAGAAAGGCAGAATAATAAGTCTGTGAAAGTGAGTGTTAAAAAAGTGGAAAATACTACCTTTGCAGACACAAAGAAAGAAGAGAGATACTTAAGGTGGGAAAATATTAAAAAGATCTATTTAATTCTGTCAAGACATTAGTTAAAATAATTATAGAAGAGCTGAAGGAAAAGATTAACAAGAAAACAAAGAACCAGAGATGAAAAAATATGAGCATTTGATTACTTTTAAATAATGGTAGGAAAAAACTACCAATTAATCATGATTTTGTTCTTATATAAGATCTACTGCTATACAGCTCAGTATTTGATAAAGAGAAATTACTTTTTATTAAAGTAGTGTGGCAACTACATAAAAATAGAATGATGAAAAATCACTATTTTGAAATTTTTAATGAAAAATGACTTGCCAATGATCAATTATTTTCAAAGTAAGAATTCAGCCTGGCTTTGTGGCTTAATAGAAGTATACAAAACTACCTGTGGTGAGGGCTAAAAAGCCTGAATCTGTCCTTGGAGCCACACATCCAAACTTATAATATACAAGAAATAAGATAACAAGAATATAGAAATATGTTCACGACCAGCTAGATGGTTTGTGTCCAGTTGTCCCCCCAAAGTCTCATACAGTCATTAGTTGGGTTTCTAGAATTTGTAATTAATTCATAACTCAATGTTGGGATTTTGGGTGTAAGTGCTACACCTGCCCTGGGGCAGATAGCCTCATAGCCTGAATACTATATAAGGAAGGGAGAGAGGCTTGCTAGCTGTAGCATCCATGGCTCCTCTCTTTTGTCTCTTGCTGTTTTCCACTGCCACGAATTGTTGCCCTCTGCCATGTGCCACTTTGCCTTGGAGCCAGCCGAGTATAGACCAAAGCTTCCACTAACTGTGAGTTAAATAAATCTTTCCTTTCTTAATTTTGGTTGTCAGGTATTTTGTCCCAGTAATGAGAAGAGTAACTGAGACACCAGCACACTGAATTATTCATAAAAAGATCTCTTATCTTTAAGACATTTGCATACTAGGAGAAAGAGACAGAAACAGAACTTAATAGAGGTCATAATTAGCAGAGACTATGTGGATGCTAGCTCCAAAGGACTGTAGAATTACACGATAAGGTAGGGGAAAATGGACTGGATATTTGAAGATATGTTTGAGAGAATGTGACATTGTAGGTGGTATGATGTGATAATACTATCCCTTCTCTTTCATGTGTGCCTTGCCTTTCTGTTTCCCATTTTGTAATGGACACAGGGAGAGGGGCCCCAGCAGCTGTGGTCCCTCCGTACTGGACATACACTCTGAAGCTCCATAAGCCAATACATTTCCATGGTTTATAAATTGCTCAGTGTAAGGCATTCTGTTACAGCAATGTAAAGTAGATTACAACTATTTTTATTAAACTACATGTTTGAAAATTATTTTTTTTATGAATATGTAATACAGAGTCTAGAGGGTTTCATTACACAGATTGGACTTGTTGTGGTCCTCACGTTTTTAGCCTCCCAAGCTCTGGGATTACAGGTGCTCACCACCACACCCAGTCTCAATTGCCTTCTCAGCATGCCCCGGGGGCAGTGTTGGAATAGCACACTGGGGATTGAACCCCAGTCCCCGCATCTTCCTAAGCAGCCACTTTAATCTACTGATATATTTGGCCAGCCTTTGAAAGTTTTGATAAACTAAAAATAGAATGAAAGGAAAGACTGTAATAAAAAGGAAGAGAAAAGAATTCAACACCTTCATATGTTTTGAGAATAAAGAAATGAAGACTTAAATAATGAACACAATAAATAATGAAGACAAAGTAGCTGTCCCTAAAATATTTTTTTCTTTTTTTTAACGTATTTGGTTGTTGCAGGGTCCAACTATGCAGTTCTGACTCCCAGTGATCCTCCTGTTTTCAGCCTCCTCAGAGCTGGGATTACAGGCATGCACCACTATGCCCAGATTCTGTGGTTGGTTCAGCACACACTGGGGGCATGGCTGGCATGGCATGTGGTGCCAGGGATCAAACTGCAGTCCCTGCACTTGCCTAAGCTTGTTTAAGGAGGCATTTTAGTTTGCTAAGCTATCTTGCTAACGCTACTAAAATATCATTATGCACTAGAAGTATTCTCATACTCTCTGTATAGGTTCAGAGTCTCATAACAGCCAGCAATTTTCTCACTGAAGAGAACTGTCTGGGTGGACAGTGTGCAAAACACTTGCCCAATCTCACATGGCCAGGAGGGACAGAGCAGGTTGTGACAATCTGGCTTCCAGGTACCAAAAGCATGTCCTGCTCTTCCTCACTTAGATGCAGAGGACAGAGTGGCTTGAGCCAGCAGACTGAAAACTGGGGATGTTAAGAGCAGGAACAATGAGTGGAACAGTTCCCAAAGCAAGAAGGCAAGCACCACCTGCTACTCAGGGGCAGAAGGATTTCTTTCAAAAGCTGCAGTGTACTATTTACGAGCCATGTAATCTGAGCAAAGTTGCCCTTTCAGTGTCTATTTCTATATTTGTTAAAAAGAGAAAGGAATTAATGGCTCTGTTATGTAGTGTGAGGGGTCAGTACAAACACTTGAGAGTGAAGCCAGTGGAGTATTTGGGAGGATGCAGATACTTGAGAATTATTTTCATTGATTTTAGCAACATATGTGTCAGTCACTAGCTTAAAGGAAGACATTTATAAATTTCATTTTGTTAAAAAAAATCAGTATAATAAATCAGAATAATCTTCTGTCTTGATATTTTTCTGAATTCATTCATGTACCACATTTGTATTCATTTACTCATCAGTTCTTCTTGCTAAAAAATTATCTTATTACTTGCACTGAAGACAAGTTGGACCATAGGAGAAGGCGAGGCAGAAAGATAGCAAGTTTAAGGACAGTCTGGGCAGCTGAGCAAGACCCTACCTGAAGCAGCAAGAAAGAACAAAAGGGTGGGGATGCAGTTCACTGGCCAAGCAGCCCTAGGTCTAGCTGAGCACTGAGATCCCCTGCCAAAAAAACAAAAAAGAAACGAAAAGAAAAGAAAAGTAGAGCAGAGCAGAGCACAGCAGGAGACGAAGGTGTTGCCGTATATTAGAACATACATGTTCTCAGCACGGTCACTACATATGCCACGAAGGTTAAGGGCCATCTGCTACCAAGCAGTGGAGTCCTCTATATCACGGTAATTAAAAATGCTACCTGGTCCCACAATATAAAGGATCCTCATAATTTTGTCTTGACTTAGAAGGGATAGGACCAGTGAGATAGCTCAGTGGACAAAGTGCCAGCTTAGGCAAGCGCAGGGACTGGGGTTCAATCCCTGGTATCACATGCCATGCCGGTCCACCCCCGCAGAACACTGAGCCAGTGATGGAATCCAGGCGTGGTGGTGCACACCTGTAATCCCAGTGTTTGGGAGGCTGCAAACAGGAGGATCACTATAAGTCTGAACTGCGTAGTGAGACCTTGTACCAAAACAAACAAACAAGCAAAACAAAACAAAACAAACAAAAACAAAACAAAAAATAAAAAGAAAATAGAAGGGGTGATAAATTTATGATATATGTTTAAATTTTGGAAATATTATTACAGTAAGACACATTCCCATTTATTCTCCTCAAAATACTTCCAGTGCAACTCCCATCCCATCATGGTATTTACTTCCTGAAGAAGCCCTGAAGTCCTCTTCCACATCTCATAAGGTGTGACAAAGATATAGTGACTGCTGCTGTCTACTGTCATGCAGTGGAAAGGCAGTCTCATATAAATATATTTTTTCCATAAAAACTTTTTTTTTTTTTTTTTTGCGGTACCAGGGATTGAACTCAGGACCTTGTGCTTGCCAAGCAAGCACTTATTCCACTGAGCTATCTCCCTGGTCCCTTATAAAAACATTTTAATGTGTCCCTATCTACTATATTCACCAGGTCTGGCACCATGCAACTTCTGGTTCTGCCCAAGGCCAAAATAGTCACTAAATAAATACAGTATTTTGTATTGATTTAGGACACCAAGGTCAATAGGACAGCACAACTAAAGACATTAATGGAAGGGAATTTACGAGCTGCTTCAGAAAGTAGCAAGAACAGTAAGCATGCTCAAAATAAAGGGAGTATTTTGGGGAACATTAGGGCAGTGTGTCTTTTATAGTAATAAATGTTCCAAATGTATACTGTAATTATTGATCACAACTCACATTTTTGCTAAAGAATTCAGGAACCAGTTTTAAAGTGTTAATTTCTCCCACTTCTTTACCTATAAATTCCACTGATACTGGTCTTATCACAGCTGAAAATACATATTTTGATAGTTCTATGGGTGAAAGTTAAAAAATAGTGGCAATAAAGGGCTGGCCAGAGAGCTCAAAAGATTAAAGCACCTGCTCAGGCAGATGCAAGGACTAGGATTCAATTTCCAGAGGGCCATGCTGGTTCTGCCCTTCGGGCACCCTGAGAGGGTGATTGAGATGGTGTGGTGGCATGTGATTGTAATCCCAGCAAGTGGGAGGCTGAAAACAGGAGAATCACTGAGTCTGATTTGTTTAGTGAGACCCTGTAGACCCTGTATTAAAATACATTAAAAAAAATACAGTGGCAATAGATAAACTTGTAGCCATGTTTTCATTACAGGCAGATTTTTCATTTAATTTGTTGTCAAGATTGAGAAATGGCTAAAGAAAATCATGCGGGAAGAGGCTAACTACAATATTCCTTCTAAATTCTGAGTGTCCAACATTTTGAAGTCTCATAAACTTTAGCGATTCTGTGATATTTCTCAAAATGAAATTTTAGTCAAAAAGAAAAATTACTTGCAACTTCTTACCATTTAAAATAAACAATGAGCCTTGGATTGACCCAGACACAAAATTAGGCAAATATCAGAGGTTGTTTTGCTTTGCAGTAACTGTATAAAGACTGATAAAGCACACTTATAGAACATATCATAGTTACTTCTTCAGGTATGCATTTAATTTATATTTGCCAGATTTTATTCTCAAAGAAAGAACCTATACATTTGTCAGATTTTATTCTCAGAGAAAGAGCCTTTAAATGCAGAAGCATTTTCCTGTCAATTTAACAAGGCATTTTCTTGCTTTTCCCTTTTATAAAGGAAAGTGATGAAAAACTATGACAAAGTAAAAGCATACAATTGGTGCAAGATATGTAAGCCAATCCCAAGAGTAATCATGCTTACAAATATACTAAGAGGTAGATAATTTTCTTGAAGTAAACCACATACTATTTTAAATTAGAAGATGCCCAACCTTTGTTTACTCTAATTAAAACTAAATTTTAGGGGCTGTGGAGAGAGTTCAGCAGTCTAAGTGCCTGCCTAGGCAAATGCGAGGACCCAGATTCGATCCCTGGCACTGCATGCTCACGCCTGTAATCCCAGTGCTGCGGAGACTGAAACAGGAGGATCTCTACAAGTCAAAACTGGGTAGTGAGACCCAGTATCAAAAAAAATACATAAATAAATAAATAGTAATAGTAGAAAATAATATAATTATAGAAGAAATTTCCCTGAGATTAAATTGAAAATTCACCAATGTCAAAGGTCAATGCATACCAAAAACTAAACATTGACCTCAAAAGTTCTGAAAGTATTTAACTAAGGATTCTGCAAACCACTAATCAAATGTGAGGCAAAATGAGGCAATTTTGCAGTTAACAACCTAAAAATTGTACATTCTTCAAACTGAAGTATGAAGAAAGTTAAAATGTCCAATAACTTTTATTAAAGGAGTAGTGCAAGAAAGCATGACATTTAAGATGCCAGCAAGCTTTTACTTGTCAGAAATCTGAGGAAAGAGCTAGGAATGAACTAAACTTGATATACTTGAAAAGTCATTTCATATTGGTAGGTAATGATACTTTATTCCTGACAAATGCATTTTATTTCAAAAAAGTAACTTGTCCCATACAGAAAAATATTAAGAATCTTTCTTTATCACTTGTTTACAAAGCTATCTTTCTCTTGGGATTTGACATTGAAGTTTATCTCAAAATGGTTTTAAAACTATTATTACAAACTTTCATTAGTTTCTTTACCACTTCTTTTATTCCAAACATTGAGTATCTCCCATGAACTTCAACTTGAGTATAATATCTGCAGTTTTTAAAATATTGTTAGTCTACTTAAAAAAATATAATGATTTAAGAGCAAATAACTTGCTATAAAAATCCATATTTCAGCAGTTCTTCCAGCCTGATTTAAATTTTTAACCCACTATATTAATGTAAAATTATATTTAATATGTTCTATTCAGCTCTAACTTATTTGACTGATGGTTATGAATTCTTATATATATTTTTTTTACTTTGTCCTTGGTAATAAATCAATAGCAAATTGCATGTACACTTCAAAGTTCTCTATATTCAGTTACAACTAGATGTCAATAATAAATATTTATTGCAATTTTCTGCAGTGTTTGTATTATAAATGCAAAAATTACAAGCTATATTATAAAAATACCTTGTATCAGATAATGACAAGATCAGTGATCATAAAAATTGGCTTTTATCACCAAAGTTTAACTTTGACTCAGAGAATGTTAGCTCTGACTGGTGAGGTGCCAGTTCCCACACCAAGATTTGCTCTCTGCCCAGAGGAAGTGTGCAACTCCCTTACACTCAATCACCCTCTCATTTGCATCATTTAAATTATAAGTCTGTTATAAATTATTCTCTTAATAGCATGTTTTAAAATATGGAACGTAAGTGATTCTTGCAAGTATACCTGGTTTAGTTCATTCCTAACTCTTTCCTCAGATAACTGACAAGTAAGAGCTTGTTATTTTCCTAAATATCATGCTTTCTTGTACTAATCCTTTCAAAAATGGAAGTAATATGTTGCAAAATTCATGTGTTTGTTCTCAATGAAAGGTGATTTTTGTGTTGCTCAAGAGTCAGTTTTTAGGCAATTTCATAATAGCTTCGAGTCCTTTTTTCTTACCAGTTTTAAAACCAACACAATGACAGATTGTGTACCTCAAAAGCAGATTTTCTAATGACAATGATTCTTTACTATCTATCTCATCTACCAGGTCACAAGTAAACCAAGGATTAGCAAAAATCTCCTTATCAGAGAATCTTTACTTCAGTGGCAAAGCAAGAACAATAGTTTACTTTGTAAAAAAAAAAACTCTGAGCTCTTTACAAGATAATTTTTGATAAAATACCAAATAAGATCCTTCTATAGTGATTTCAATGCATAAGCAAAGGAGTTGTGAGTTATTTCCATAGATGTAGTAATGTGACTTTTAATGGTGTAAATCCAAAAATTATAAACACAAGCCATTTCCTGGAACATAGAGGATTGTTTACAACAATTTTTACAAAGCGACAGAAAGAAGGTGACATGTAAGGAGAAAGGGGAAGGTTTGTTCATCATAACACTCTTCCTGTGATAGCTCAAGTCTTCCACCTTTGCCTTCAGTGGAAGGATGAATGCATAGGAACAGAAAGCCCCACATGGCTGCCAGCCAGTAACAAGTCTGCTTCACAGTTGTACATAAAGTTTTCATTTTTTGCTCCAAGAATTGTTGTACTACAATGTCACAGAAAACTTCTAATTAGGTTTTGCTGCAGAATGCCCATCTCCTATACTCTGTCAATCTCCACTTGCAAACATTATTTAAATGCAAACTCCCGATGACTATGCCTGTGGAAAGTGGACGCTGATTGCCTTTTAAACATTTACTATAAGAAATTCAAACATTTTTTATCAAAACTACTGAAGTCGTTATACAAATGCTATAGATATAAAAAACTCTTGGGGGAGGGACAAGCATGACAATTGGATTTAACTGTATTCAAAGGGTTTTTTATTTTCTGAAAAAATAGAATATTTCATATTTTACACTACAAAAACATGTATACAAACCAAAAGCACATTGAACTTCAAATGGGAAAAAAAAATACACAAATGCCAATCCTTCCTCATATTATCGGACACGGGGCTACAGTCACGATGCCTACCAAAGAGTGGTAGACACCACACAGCTGCTCCTGAACTGCCTGGAACCAAAAGTCTCATAAACATAAGAACAAATAACTGAATCTAATTTTATTCCTAGACTATAATAAATGTAATTTACATACTTATAAATAATAAATTGTAAAATTACAGCAGTCTAAAGATTCACAAATACGTTGACCACTCAAATTTCCATCAATACAGTCCACTTCCTGAATAAACATGTTATTGCCATCTTCCATTTTTCCCATTAACATTTAGCAGAAAAACATTAGATTCTGATTATTATACACAGGATTATTTAAAAAAATTAATTGGTATCTTCTTTTAAGCAATAATTATGTGGTCATTCTGAACAAAAACATTCAATCATTTATGTATGAAAAGGTTTTTCCCAGAAACAAGCAAGTAATTAAAAGAAAGTTCTGATCTATTTCTTTTTTGATACATTACTATATAATTAACATCACAATAGAAATAATTATTCAATGTAACCAGCTGTGCTAGAGTTGAAAAATGACTTAGTCTAGTTATTAAATTTCAAATAAAGCTAGAATTTTAATTCTATTTATTTTTATCATCATCATCACCATCATATTGTACCTACTTTTTAATTTACTTTAATTTTAAACATCTGGCAGGACATAACAAAGAAAATTTGCTATCACATTTAGCTTTTTTGTTATGTTCAGAAAAAAACAAAATGAGGAAAGGATGTTATTCTACTACATAATATTCTACATTTAGTCAATTTTTAATACCTTACCCAAAGAGTGTTTGCCATTCAATGCAACATTAGAGCGACAAAAACCTTCCAAAGGTAAATTATCTGTGCTTGTGCTCTGAAAATCCACTTCAAATGGGAGAAAAAATGGTTTGGAAAACACTTCGCCTTCACATAAAAATTAAATAGCAGACATGCAAACGTACAAGTGCTCGAATGATGCTCCAATTCCATTTTAAACTTGGGCTGAGGGACAGTGTCCCCACCTTTGCAACACTGGTTAAAATTTTTTTCCAAACAGAGCTAAGGAGGTTCTGAATTCTTAAACGAAAAATACTGGCTGTGCTTAAGTTTAGATTAAATATTGACATAGATTTGTGGTGCTGGGTCTGGTCCCCGGGGCCACTTGCCCTCTAAATATAAGACATAAACGATCATGCACATTACGTATTTTTAAATGGGAAAAATCAAAATTCTTACATTTTCAGGTATAGCTAAAACATTTCAAAAAAAACAACTATGTGTATGACACAATCCAGCTAAGCAAATGACAAGATTAGACACAAAAAATGATTAAAGTAGTAATTGAGTGACTTCAACAGTTAGCAGTAAGTTTAAGGGAATTCCCTGCTTGTACTCATTTTTCAAGGCCCAACACTGACATGCCAAAAAGTACTCCAACTGATAATTGAAAAAGCTGCAAAGTATTCGCGAAATCTATAGCATGTGCTAAGATGATCAGATCCACGCTAGAGTTCTGGTAACCTGCTGGATGACTGCATGAGCCAGCAAGGTAGGAAATCATGTGACAGTACGTCAGACATGGCCCTGGGCTGCACACAGTCTAGTTGCAGTTCAAGAGAGCTGCTTCCCCCTTCCAGTTCTTGCTCTTGTAATCTGAGATCTGCACTATACAAATGGTGGCACGTTGAGCAGTGTGCAAGCATTTTAGAAAGGCTTGACATTCTTTACAAATGCTCAGACTGAGGTACAGATGAAAGTGACTGGGCCATTGAACTTCCATGTTGAATGACTGTAATTTCACAAGGAAATGCCAGAATTACAAAGGGGAAGATAAACTTGATCCATATTTATATTCTTTTGTGAAAAAGAGGCAATCTATGTCCTAGTATTTTGTATCCTCCACCCTGACTTCCCTGTTATCTTTTTACATACTACATTGGAATACAATTTTTATAATACTTTTGTTATACTCATGTGGTTGTGGCTAGTCAGCCAGCTCTAAAATGCAGTTTTCCTTTAAAATTATTAAGGCTATTCTTATTTTGAAGTTTCTCAATTTTTACTTTATCACTTTGATTCAAATTTTTTTTACAAAATTTAATAAAGTATAACACAACATCCAATTATTTTATACAAGAGTAATTCATTTCAATAAATGAACAAATCCATTTCATAATGATGATGCCTATTTACCTGTGAATTTTATCAACACAATATTGAAATATTTCTTCCACCTTTCTACGGAGATTTCCCTAAACCAATAGACCACAACTGAAACCCAGTTATCTTAGCTGTGGTCCTGTGCAGAAATTGAACTTAACTGAAATTGGATACTGTTCAGACCTTGTTTTTTTTTCTTTTTTTTTTTGTTATTATTGTAGTTTTTTCTTGTTCATTAGCAAAGAGCTAATAGATAAAGATAGGCAGAACAGAAATAAATGATTCCTCCAAATTTACTCTTACATGTGCGAATATTGCTGTAAACCAGGTGTTTAGGGAAAATATTATCTGAAACACACGCACATTTTCTATGGATTTCCAAAGCCCAGGTTGCTCTGCTGCGCCGCTGTAAGTCATGAGCAGGCGATCTCTTATTTAAGTTCTGTGCTCCTAAAGCATCACATACTAGTACACGATTTTATGAAGTGTAATGATATAAAACATTTGTTCATCCCGCTAAAGAGCTCAGTTCTTTACAAATTCAAATAAACTGTATAATTTTTATCACAAATATCAGTTTTCACAGTGTAGAATATGGAACATACCAAGGCCATATCTTTCATTCCTAAATAGATCCAAATAAATAACACTTGGAATTGACTCATCCAGATAAATTCAATACTACATAGTTAAATACAAAGTGAAATTACCAACTTAATAAAGCGCCATCCACAAGAAACATGTCAAGCCTTGAAACAGAGGATTCTAAAGGAAAAAAATATGGATATATTTTTTCATCTTTCCATTTCTACCAGATTATAAAGGAAATATCTATCTGTATATCTAGCTACTTTTCATCATTCCATTTCTACCTTAGTATCAAAATTCTAGAGATCAGCCAGAGTGGAAATGGTTGCGAAGGCTTAACACTGATGGTGGAGGCTTAGAGCTATGGGTCTGCATTTAGCAACATTAACAGGAGACAGCAGTTAAATCCTTTCACATCCCATGGAAAAAGTGCCCTCTGCTGTCAAATCTGCTTGACAAGATATTCTCTGGGACTCAAAAAGGTGGAATTTCTTACAGGCCTACAAGATTAATGACTCAAGGAACTGCATTGTCATAGACATTGCAAAGTGTTTTAAAAGCCAAAGGGGAATATAATCTTTCAGACACTTCTTGTTACTGAAGAAAGAGATTAGTGACATTGGATACATGAGAGAAAAAGAAGACACCAGCTTGGGTTAAATATATTTTCTCTCTGTCTCTTTCCTTTCTTTTTCTTTTTTTCTTTCTTCTGTGTCATTCATATTACACTCTGTAAAAAGCTGTTCTTTCTTGTTACAAAAAGTAAAATACTATTTAAAATGCAAGCAGAATGATAACACACACTTGTGCAAGCACACACAACTCCAACTTCAGTCAGTTTCTGGGTGTATTGCAAATTATACAGTATGTACAGATTTATTACTTAATAGTCTCTAGAAGAGCAACACCAAAAAATAAATATGCACCCTGTATTGTACTTTTCCTTGATCAAGCAATATGTTTATAAAGTAGTTTCTATAACTTAATACCATGTAGTAGTGTTTTAAAATTACAACAGAAGATATGGATGAGGATGAATCTAATCATATTGCTCTTCAACACACTTACACAGACATTTAAGACTTGAAGTAAACTTCCGTACACTGCAGCGTTTCTTAGCCCGCACATGGCTATGAAGCCTGTCCTTTCAAGTAGATCCCTGGAGTTCCTAGAAGGGCTGCCTTAAATTCAGTCTTTGAAGGTGCTGTATATTTATATATGTCATGTATAAAACTTAGTAGAAGTAGTGGGCAAGACTGTTGTAATTGTAACATAAGGTAATGTCTACTAATGTGTTATTTCTTATTTATGCAGGTTAGATTTTGCTTCATGGAAAACAAAGACACTAAGAGGAAGATCTGGAGATTTTAGTAGAACACGGATTGTAAGTTCTCTGCCTGAGGCAAATGCTCTCCTAACGTTGAGAAAAGTGTTTTCCCTTTATTCCCCTATTTTTCCTATTAAAATAAATCTCAGGGCTGTTTACAAAGTGCAGAGGCATTCCCTTGAAGCTGTGACATGGGCGGGAATTACAGTGGCACCATCCCGTTTACCAGCTGCACCTTCATTTCTTGAAGGCTGTTCATGATCTTCTTCTGGTGACCGACAAGAGTCACGCCCAGACGTCTCAAATCCCTGCGTGAAGAAAGCACACATTGGGAGTCTGTACGGATTGAATTTGCAGCACACTTCAACATTTCACGCTGGCCAACCTTTTGCAGAGTCTAGTGAGGACAGACACAATTTGGACATTCAGGGTCCAATTTCTTAAACAGTAACTAAAATTGTATCTTGAAAAGAAAATCAATGTACAATCAAGTTAATATTTATAACAGGGGATGACATAGTACATGTTGGTCCCTGCTGGTGAACATCATAATTTAAATATCACAGAGTAGTGAAGAAACCAATTTGCTCACTGTACCAACAGCTACTGAACTCCCAAGGTACAATTTCAATGAACAGTTATGAAAATATGGACCTACAATGTGTATAATTTTTTTGTTTTATTAAAAGTTTATAACTAAAACAATTTACAGCTAAGCAGTTGAAAACCAAAGCCTTTAAATGTCTCATTCTATATAATCATTATAAAAAAACCAGTAACGCAAGGGAATAATCAATTACTACATTGTTCTTGTAACAATATTTTTTAGTTTTATATTTTTACTTTGGATTCAAAGTATGAGACCGTTCTTCCTTTAAATAACATCTAGATTTTACTGACATGCTAAGCATTCTGAAGATTATGAGCTAGCAAACAGTCCCCCAAGATATTGTTCAACCATTTTACAAAACAATTATTAGTCAAAAGAACTACAAATGTTTAATTTGTAAACTAACATAATGTATTAGGGAATTTAACTCAGTAAGTGCCCGTGGTTTTAGAGCGTTATTTTATAATATATTTATGAATGCTATTTCCCTACAGTACACACATGAAATATAGTAATTCATGCAGATTTGGAAAATAACACACATCAAATATAGAAAATATGAGCACTAACAGTTTAGAATTCTAAATGAAAAGATGCCTGCCATATAAGATTTTCTTACTTTGTTGAACTCATTTGGCAAAAAAAAAGGCACATTGCACTTAGAGCTTTCATTTTAGATTTTCTTAGACTTTAAGTGAATTGAAGACAATGACATCAGAAGTATTTAAGGTAAAACTGAATAATTTTAAATAATTTATAAAATTTCTGAATTATTACAGAATAAAATGAAAGGATACACAGTCTCTATCTTATTATTAAAATTGCATATTGAAATAATGTTTTGTATTTCTTTTCCTCTTTATTTCTCATGAGAGTTTTGGAGAATAATACAAAACGCTGCTATTGATACAGTTGAAACATGATTATTGACCTTAGAAATTATTATATTTGCAAGACGCCAGAGTACAATATAAAAATAATGACACAACATGGAAGAGAATCTGTCAGCCCAACTTAATAATCAGCAAAAGTCACTCTGAAACTAAATCAATTTTAGTACAATAATGAAAATGACTACCTAATAGATAATTACAGACTATATTAGAAATAAAATAGACCTGAATTTAATCATGTCTTTTTTCAGTTAAGTCAGGATTTCTCAGCTTTGCCTCAGGGCTAGGCACGTGTTGCTGGGGATACTGTCTTGTGCACTGTAAGCTCTTTCCCAGCATCCCAGAGGACTGGCCCCTCAGTGACCAGCAGCGCGGCCCTGCACTGTCCCTGCCCAGCAAGAAGACAAGATGTCTATACATAGTGTCGATGTTCGGAAGGCCAAACTCTCCCCTGGTTGAGAATATGACTAAACATAAATGTAGGCAGTAAAAGTTTGTAGACATGTTCCTTAGATATGGTAGAAAAATAGATTATATTTATAAGATTACTTTTTATTTTTTGAGACCTGAGCATGCCTTCAGGGCATTTCTGGTTTGGCAGGAGTATCTGGGTTCGAACCAGTGCAACTTGAGCCTAACTGGTTTGTTAAGCAGGCACTTAAACAACTGAGCTAATGGACAGGCCCCCTAGATTACTTTTTATGGCTTAGGAAATACAGGTTTGGAGAATTTATGCCACTGGGGTAGATAACACAGCTAATAGGTAACTGCAGTGAGACTAGAACCAGAGTCCAAACTCTTACTTCTTATTATTTTGAGGTATTATTTTGAGCAAAGCATGTCCAACTAAATGTAAAAATTTTTCATCTGTAAAATGAGAGTCTCTAAATATAACAGCAAATACCTAAATTTCAAATGAAGAAAGTATCTGATGAAGGGAATGTACACATATATTTTGACTGAAACTATAATAATGTCCTGTATGTTTCATGGCAGTTGCCATAACAGAATGACTAACTTTCTCAGGTTTCCATATATTCATGAAGAATTGTGCATATGGGGTATCAAAATGTGCCAAAGCTAGGAGAATGGCTTACATTTTAATTTTAAATAAAATTTTAACCTGAAAACAAGTCTCTAATAGAAAATTCAAACAAGAGGAAAAGTGGTATTTTAAAGCACACACTTTACCAGAGGCTTTGTAAACTAACAAGGCAACAGTCATGAATCTATTTATTTATTTATTTATTTATTTAGAGCAGGAAGAATTTATTGACAGAAAGTTTCTATTTTTTAGAGTGATAGGAGGAGGCCCTGACAGTGGCTTGTCCCTAGTCAGGGAATTAACGTGGGAAGTACACATGAGAACCTAGCCACATACAGGAAGTATAGATGTTACCCATTAAAAGGAATAGTAGTTTGAGAATAATCATTACATTTATTCTTAATGACCGAAACCCAAAAGAATTTATCAATTTTCCAATTCGAACAGCATGGATTCCTCCTGTAAAACACCAAGACATTAATTTGAAGGAGCATGGGCACTTCATGCTCCCTATGCCGTACCTTGGTCATTTTGTCCAAAAATTATCAAACTATCGCTAATTTTATTTAATTTATATCTAAGGCCTTAACTTGTTGTATTAAAAATAAGTGTGATATTTTCTCTTGAAATTATTTAACCACAAAAGATGACGTTTTTCAATATTATCAATGTATCATGCTAAAGAATGAATGTTTTGAGAATTATATTTAGTTAATATATGCGAGACCAGAAAAATCCTTAGTACTTGAAAACATTCCATACAAATAGCTTTTGAGTTAAACTTGTTTTAGTTTTCTACTATACTGTACATAGCATTTCATTTCAAGATAATTTATCATCCAATGTTTTTCTCAAGTGCACATAAACAGTCAGACGACTTAAAGGATCTTTTTCTTCATCTCTTTCTCTCTTTTTCATTTTTCCCACTTTGTCCCATTCTGTCTTGTCCTCAGGAATCATAGAATAATAAAATTTTATTATTGTATTTTTCACATTGCAATAAATTCTGTATGCCTCTGATGGAATACCATGGTTTTGTTATACATCTTACATACTATTTCAGAGCCACCAAATTACTGCACGGAAGTTTAGAACACATGCTGGTAAGTACATATACTTGTATGTAATGTGATTTCAATGAAAATGTTGGGAGAGGGGCCCAGGAGACAGCTCAGTAGAATAAGCGCTTGCTTGGCAAGCACAAGGGCCTGAGTTTAATCCCTGGTTCTGCAAATAAATAAAAATAAAAATAAAAAGAAAGAAAGAAAGAAAGAAAGAAAGAAAGAAAGAAAGAAAGAAAGAAAGAAAGAAAGAAAGAAAATGTTGGGAGAAATAACAAATTTAGTCTTTTCCATAGTTATATATATATATACTTTTAAAGCTGTTTAGTATTTTTCTTATACTACATATAAAAGATGAAATGCCATAACAAAATTACAAAGGCTAAATAACACAATATTAATAAATACATCAATGTATTTTGTTGTTTTGTTTCACATTTTTGTTTTTCCTGTACTTCTCATGTTACTATACAATGTATGCAATAAATGGTCAGATTAGCAATAATAATAAGGGAAAATTCAGAAAAAGAAGCTATTTTATAATGAAATTTGTGACTTTATGCAATAAATTTTAAAAAAAAATTTAGAAATGATGCATAATATTCTATTTTTTAACCTCACTTTTCTGTATGCAAAATTTTATAGGTACCTTTAAATGGGTCTCCTTCACCAACATTTTGGCCCTAGCCTTCCAAGGTCAATTAAGACTCAGGACATATGAGACCTTGTACTGTAACATCACGTAACTCAGTAGTGTCCCAAATTTTCTGATCAAGGATTATGGGGCCAAAGAGGAAAGAGATCGATGATGTAGAGTGTGCCTAAGGGGAGTCACATGGAGAGAAAACATTCTCTCAGGCTTTCACAGAGAGCACATTGACCAAGCAATGGCCATGACTCATCCACATGGCTGAAACTGACAAAGGATCTACAATCTGAGGTATAGGATCTCAGGATAAATCCTGAGGGGATTTCACTGACCTTATCAGACCCAAAAGCTACAAATCTTGTTGCATAGGTCCTGCTTTACCTTGGTCTTAACCATCCAGCAGAAAAGTATAAAAATGAAGTATTAGAAGTAAAGCCATGCTGTTATGTTGAGCTGTAGGGGACTCAGGTCAACAATTTCTGACATTGCCAGTGAAGCGGAAGACCCAATACTATTATGGGCTACTGGACTCTTTTAGAATATTTTGCTGAGTTAACACACCTATAATATTCAAATAATGGAACTTAACAAAAAAAGGGGATACAGATGAATGTCCATTTTGTATCTGTGTGTTCAAAGTGGTTAGGGTAGATATATAGTTACACTCTCTTAATGAATAGAGGGATTTGTTCTAATGGTGTTTGTAAATAGGATATCATGTCCACATCTTGTGTAGCAATTAATCACTAGGAAGAATGTATGCAGTGTGTGTGAATTATTGAAACTGTCCTACCAATTTGATTTGAAACTGTCTCATTGCTATTTGTTTCTCAATAAAATTATGGGGAAAAAATGGGTCTCCATCAATATTATATTAATTTCACCATGGCTATGTGTCATTGGAAGCGCTGTCAGGTCAATTCTAAAGGATAACAAACTGCACTTAAGCATAGGCTTATAAATCTAAGCATAATGAGAATAATATTCTTATATAAAAATAGTTTGTATTTTGTTGACAATAACTTTAGAAAATTTGCAAATTAGAACAAAATGACATTGTTGGCATTATATTTCAGCATCTTTTCAAACACAATTCGTGATATTTAGCAATGAGAAAACACTGTCATTGCAAATTATGATGGTAAGCTAGTAAAACAGAGAGATGAAGATTAGTAAGAGGCACCTAGCTGATGTGGGAGCCAGCTGCTGGTTATGCAGGATAAGATGTATCCAGCAGCAGATGACTTATTTATGGGTCATTCTTCTCCCTTCTGCTTTATATACTGTTCGGCTTAGCCCACCAATACTAGCAGATGAAGGAGCGACAGTAATAAAGATGGCACTGTTTTTGATACAGTTTTGTCATGTGTTTGTGTACTTGTTTTTGTGTATTTTTGTACTTGTTTCAAATACTCTGATAATCATGTACATAGCTCTACTACACAATAAATATATGTACAGCTGGCAAGAAAACATTTAACTATGGTTTGTGGTTAGCTTTAAATAGAGAAGACATTATGAGTGCGAACTTGGAGGTTTTACTTAATTATGTAGAAAATAGTGGTCTCTTGTGCATGCTGTAATGTATTCCAAATTATGGATAGTTGCTTCTGAAATAAGTTAATAAATCTATTTGAGTTAGCCTATGCAAATTTGGCTTTAGATTTGGAAAACATTGATTGTAGCTTATGATTTCTTCTATTAAATGAGAATAATGAACCTGCTCAGTTTGTACACAATTGGTAGAATATTTAAAATCATAACTTTTGCTCATTCTCCCAGTAAGCAAAACTCAATAGCACTGGCTGACAAGAAGTCTAGAAAGCAGTGATTCTCTTCTTAATTGAACTCATCCTATTCAACTTTCCACTTGCCTCAAGTTAAGCTCACCCAAACTCACTGCTCTTACACTGGAGAGTACAGCTTCGCCATTCATGCCACATTTGTCCCAATACGAATGCTGCATGTAGAATAGCAGGCCTGTGTCACAGATATTGACAGACAAAACTATTTGCCCTCGAAAGCTACTTTCACTTAACACACTTTGCCTCCATGGCTTCCAAATTCTTTTTTCCACATTCATGCAAACCAACCCGTACTGGTGAATAACCCACACAAAAACTTTCATCAACAAGTTTTTAACTAAAGTATGTGACTGTGACAAACTATATTTTTGCTTCTTTTCTAAACCTACAAAAGCATAATCAATGTTACAAATTACAAAAAAAAAGTTTTTTTATATGTGGTATTTGAACATTATGTTTTGTATGAGGTGATCCTAACCTTTTTTTAGCCATTTAAAACAGCTACAACTATATTCTTCCACTGTCAGATTTTATGAGCTCATGACAATAGTTCTGAGAATAATATTTTATATTTTGATATCTTATTTCTTACATAAGAAGTATTATACAGGTATCATAAATTTAATATGTAGATACTGAATGAAGATTGAGTGAAGTTATCAAGATGTTTTGAGATACTGTTTTTGCTGTCTGCTGAAAATACTTTTGTCCTGTCCAATTACAGTAGATCTTAGTAAAGAATAGCTTTTATTTCTTTTGGTAGAGTGTTAAACAAAAAAGGAAAAATGATTTTGTTTTAACTCTTGAAAACATAAATTACTGATTATCTCTTTATTTTGTGAGTTAACATAACTTGAATACATTCTTACCAATTAGGATAGCTGTGATCTAAACCAAAATAAACCAGAACATACACTGAATGTTGCTGGGTTTTCTGAGACATTTGCTTCCTTGGAGTTAGTATTCACTGGCCCAATTCCTAGGAAGGACCGCTGTAATCATTCTGGGTCCAGGAGTGAAACAATTGTATCAGAACGACGATATGCTCTGAAAAGGATGTCGCCCTGGGTCACATGTTTCATCTTACTGGTTGATCAGAGTAAGTGCATTAAAGATAGATTCTCTACAGGAGGAAGAGTGTAGGAGGTGCCAAACAGGAGAAGAACCAATAGGAGAAGATGGAAGAAGTTAGGGCTTGAGAAGAAAAGAGCACAACGAAGGGAATCGGGGGTCACAGGAACTTAGGGGAAGGCAAAGGGGAAGGAATTCAAGAACAGGAGGAACAATAACACAGAGATATTTGCCATCTTTATATTATTTAGGGTCCCCAGAAGAAATAAAGTAAAACATAGACAGTTAATATAAAACTATTCTTTATGCTTAAAACTTTTCTGTAAAGTGAACAACAAAAATGTAGATCTAACTATATATGAATATATGCTACCTTAATAAAAAAGAGACATTGTTTAATGCAAATAATTTTATTATATATTTACAAGTAATCTGACATTGGGTAAAAGAAATACCTACAGTATCATTTTAATATAAAATGACAAATGACTTTAATAAATTAAAATGACCATTTTACTGAAAATTAAATAGCAGTCATGTAAAAATAGCTTGACATTATCAGTAAATTTTTCAGCATACTATTTTAAATAGACCACACATAAGTTCATTTGACTGTCCAAAGAAATAATGGACAGAGACTACATGTCGTTAGGTAGTTATGATTTGATAGTGACAGTAAGAATGACGTTGAATGCATTTTAAAAAGCAGGGAGAGAGCTTGTGGTTTTAGGTTTGTTTAGCTTTGATGTGAACAAGGAGAAGGCTGAGAGTGTGACATTCATTGTGATAATGATGGTACCCTGTTACCTTTCGTGGAGATCAGCAGTGAATTCAGTGAATTGAAGAATGCCAGAAAAGTACACAACTGTCCGATGTGTACAGAAACGAAGAAATTAAGTGACAACTATGGCTTAGTGACTTAGACAATCTAACATTTTCTAATCTTTACAACAATATTTTAACCTTTGAATCTGTAGGTAATATGAAGTGTGTTATTGTATTCACAGGTTAAAACATTATTATTATTATTATTATTATTATTATTAATGTCACCTAGATGGAGCCACCATAAGGACAGTTTTCACAAATAACAATTAGGCTGAAATAATCACACATACAGAGTATAGAATAAAATACAAACGACTTACAACCTTAAATAATTTCATATTGAATTCTAGTGACTTTTCATTTCAATAGATTTAATAAACTTCATCTTAAACGTGCACACAAGAAAGGGCACAACTGGTTCCACTGAGATTGTACCAAATGATACATCAGAGGCAGGATGTGAGATAGTCTTGGATCTTAGGAATCTACAGTGCACCACTCAGCCATGAAATGACATTCCTGTCCGACTCATGACTCGGGTGTTTGTCACAGAGAGCTGCACTTTAGGAATCCGTCCTGCTGTTGTATAGCATAGCCACACCAATTGTGCTTACAGTTTGTTCTGTTTGGTATTTACATTGAACATAGGACAAGTATAAAATTCTGTCAAGAAAAGATCTTTCCACAACACAAGTACTTTGCCAAGGAACTCTTAGTCCCATTATTCAAATACTATTTGTTTGAAGCAAAGAAGCAAAGACGCTGGCCACAAGGAGCAAGAACCATGCAGTTGTTAACAATACAGGCTAAGGAGGAGGAGGCTTCCCTGGAAGCCACCGCACACAGACACAGGGGAACAGGTTCCCTCGATCTCATCCAGACTGGGTTCTGAGCAATTTTTTTTTAAGCCCTGGCAACTGTGCAAAGATTAGCAGAAAAATTACTCACTCCAAGGTCACCTGAGCCACAGCGTCCATTGAACTGTATCCATTTTCCATGAAAATCTCTGTATAGCGGCCCATCTTGATTGCTTCTAGCCATTCACCTACTGACCGGTAGGCCCCAGACCCCAGGGATCCATGTTCCACCAACAGACTGGATGCTCTACAACACACAACACACAAGACACAAACATCACACGGCTTTTCCAACAAAGTCTGCTGAAACGTCAACTCCTATTTCATGGATCTTGGTGACTATTTAAAAGAGAAAGTATATAAATAATACCTTGGAACCAAATAATTCAAAATACAGGAGGACACAAAATCAGTGCACCAAGTATTTTATAATGCATCATGAAAAAAGACTTATAATAGGCTAATCATTAAATTTCTATGAAAGAGATAAATACCAAATTTCATAGGTAGAAATGCACAGACTCGGGAATTTTACAGCGACAAAATGATGCTATCTGCTGTGGTAACGGTGCACAGATAATTGTAGAGTTGTCTAAGCCCATGGAATACACAACACTGAGTGAAGCCTAGTGTGAAGCTAGACCTTTACTTACAATGGCATGTCTAGGTGGGGTCGTCATGTGCCACTCTGGAGGCAGACACCGCTGGTGGGATAAAGGAAGGTTTTTGCAGGTGGAGAGGCCGCAGGCAGAGAGGAAAGATCTCTATCTCTTGCTCAGTTTTGTGAGCACATAAAGTTGATTTAAATTAGTGTATACTAAACATTTTCATAGACTCATGTAAATATGTTTACTTTTAACTACTGTGTCCCTTACAAAGTACAGAAAATGCTACCAAATATAGATGTGTGGAATAATTTTTGCAAACCCAATTACTTTTAGAAATTTTTAAAGGATCCCAAGCATATTTAAGATCATTTCTCAGATACTCTAGCAGTCATTTAATGCTTCATTTTCTGCTCTTCTGTAAGCGTGATTACCAGTTCACCTGAAGCAAGAAGCAGGACTTAGAAAATGAAATGTAATTCCAAATACATACAATAACTGCATAAAATCAACAAAAACATGGTGTGATTTTTATTCTACTAAATTCATACTCTTTGACCAATAATAATAAATAATGATATGATGATATTGATGATGATTTCTAAAATTGTAGCCTAAAGAGATGATCAGGAAAGATGGTTAAAAAAAGTATCTGAACATCAGAATTAATTTACATGCCTCTGAATGGGTGACCACCTAAACACATCCCTGCTGTGAGATGCACTACGACGTCATTATCTTTCTCTGCGCTTGCGTTCTATGGGCTCTCTCACATACCTACTTATACTTCAGACAACTTCAGTTTCTACAAAATTAATTCTTTTTTTTTTTTTGGTGGTGGAACTGGGTATTGAACTCAGGCCCTTGCGCTTGCCAGGGAAGCACTTATTCCACTGAGCCATCTCCCCTGACCCTACAAAATTAATTCTATAAAAATTGTTCTGACTGGGTGTTAGGAGTGACATCTATTTTGTCAAAACTTTTGAATACTTTTCAGTTCGTGAGATGACTGACCTCTCACAGACATATATCTCCTGCCTCCCTCCTGAAATCTCATTCCAGCTCACCAGTTTCCATGTTACTATGCACCCTGGTTTTTGCTTTCATGATACTGTGTGCTTCTGGGTTCTCCACAATGTCTGTGACTTTTACTCCTTTTGCTGGTTTGAAAATTTACAGGAAGCTGGTCCTTTGCCATATATCTTCTTTCTTTCATTCATTTTTTTTTTGGCTCTGAATGCCTTCAGGGCAGGTTTGACTAGCTTGAGTTGTGGGGATTGAACCACAGCAAACTGAGCCTGACTGCTTTGTTGAGCAGCCACTTAAAGAACTGAGCTAAGGGGCAGGCCCCCCCTGTATCTTCTTTCAAACTGTAACTCCACTCTCCCTGGATTATTTCACCCAGTTTTATAATTTCAAATAGCAACTGTATTTCTCACTTTTATCTCCAGACTAGATTTCACTTCTATCCATAGGTCTCCTCTGATCTTTCATATTTCTCACAAGAATGTCACCCAAACATAGCTCAAAACACACTCCTCATCTTTCCCACTCGCACCTGCTACTGAAGCGCTCCCATGACAGGAGGTGAGACAGCATTTCACCCTTTCCTTGTCCTCAGCCTCCTCCTCTGTCATTCTGTACACTGCCCCATCTACTCACATGGTGCACATGGGCTGACTTCTGCCTCTTCCTCATGGCTTCATTCCAAGGCACCTGCAGGGCTCCCCATCACAAGCATTCTACCCTCTTGATCATCTTTCCTTTCTTAATTAGTTTCTTGGTACAGTTTCAATATACATAATGATCACACTCATCATAGGGAATTTTAGCTACTGTACATGATGTCTTTTAGTTTTGATCATCTCCTTGAATCCTATTCTCACTCTCCTCCTCCAACCAAACAATGAGTTCTCTTTGAGTTTTTTATTTTGAGCAGTCAGTCTCTCCTCCAACAGAAGGCTACATACAGGTAGATACTTAGGATTATCTCATGCCTTATTCTTGGCTCCTAGTCCTCAGAATGACACAAAAGGCAAAGATGAATGTTTGCTAAATGAATGAATGAATGAATGAATGAATGAATGAATGAACTGCAGCAATTTGTGACCACTAAACAGCAGGCTCAAAAAATTGTTAGGGACAGAAATACAAGAGGAATAAGTTGGTGAGTAGGACTTTGAAGGAGAAACTCTAACTGTATTACAATTTTTGGTACTAGGAAGGTCTAGACTATAACCCAGGGAAGGGGAGTCCAAGGCAGACTTAAAGAACAAAATCAATGGAATAGGAAACTTCAAACTGTTGACAGATATACAAATGCATTCAGATGGTTACTGAAATCACCAAATCTGTGACAGAGAAGGAATGCAAAGGGAAAAAAGAAGTAGGAGTTGCCATCCGCTAGAATTAAGATTTGCATATGAATAAATGAGGGGAAGTGAGTGGTATAGCTTGAAAGCTAAACCTATTTTGCTTGTTAGAGTACCAGGAATCAAACTCAGGACCTCATGCTGGGGCAGATGCTATACCAATGAGCTATGTCCCTGACCCAAAGCCAAACCTTCTTAAACAAAACCTGGCAATAGGGCTGGCCTGAGAGCTCAGAAGACTAAAGCACATGCTTAGGCAGAGTGCAGTGGCCGGGTTAGCTCCCTGGCATGCTGTGCTCCGCCCCTTGCGGCCCCCCACTCCCCGCATGCTGAGGTAGCAACTGAGACTGGGCGTGGTGGCATGCGCCTGTAATCCCAGTGCTTGGGAGGCTGAAAACAGAAGAATCACTGAGTCTGATCTATGTAGTGAGACCTTATAGACCCTGTCCTAAATACAGAAGAAGAAAAAAAAAAAGAAAAGAAACCTGCCAAGACAATTTTAACTATGATAAAAATATAACCTTTGTTTTTAAAAGAAAGATACTGCTGTCACCTTACAATAAGGTTGGTGAAATAAATTACTAAAATTTAGAATATTAAGAATATTGTTTATTTTTTCCTCCCTTTATACCCATTTTTGACAAAATAACACAATTCAAACAAGTAGATGAGAGGAAGGCTTAATATCTTACATTGCAATAAGCAATTTTTAAAATTTAGGGAGCAACATAAGGCATAATTGCTAAGAAGATGTGTTCTCCGATTGCTGCTACAGAAAGCTAATGATGCTTGAACAAGCTGGAAGATTCATTCCTCATTTGTATTTAAGATGACTTTTGTATCCCATCAATTAATGGTATGTCAAAATTAGAGAACTTTTGTGACTTTATAAACAGTTTACACTTAGTTCAGGCTAACAGGCAGCTAATTCTGAGAACTGCATAACAGTGTTCTTATAAAACAGGCAATTCCATGTCTACTGAAAATAACCTAGTAAATTTTAAATTTGAAATCAAATTGATTAATATTAGAAAAAATAAGAAGTAATTTTTCAGATAAAAAGAAAAGCACACTCTATATGTATGTGACATTATTTAAATGCATTCATGTTGCTATTCAGGAAAAGTATAAAATATAATCATTGGCTCACACAAATTTGCTCCCCGATATTACTTATTTATCAGCTTTAAATCCTGTTGAAACTGCACACTAAATGTTCAATTAATTATCTGTGTACAACTGGAGAAAATCAAAAGGATCCTCCTGGTTGTCTGGGTTCATAAAATATGAACACTCAAAGGTATTCTTATTTACAATGTAGATACTAAAATGTTTTAAAGAAATGAAAGTGTAACTGCCGTTAAATATTCTGGTTTAAAATATGCCAGTATACCTTTGGCCGTTTCCTATAATCTGACTTTCCTTGCCCACATGTACCCACGGAAAGACTGTACACCATTTGCATACCGGCGAATGGCGCCTGCCAGTGGTTATGCGTTTTTCTTCATTTGGCTCCTCACACTATTAGGTTATGGCTGGTTGCTTTTTAGTACAATCACTGATATTTCCTAAATCATAAGACTCATTATGATGCAAAACTTGCTTTTCCATATATTCCTGCCATAGATTAGCTTACATGAGAAGTAATTAACTGGTAGGATGATGAGGCTTTCAGCACACTGACAAACGTTCACGCAAAGTGCTGAGATCAGGGCTGTACCTGCTCGACGCGTTCACCAACGTCTTCAAGCTGCTGGGGTTGCGGATCAGCTTGTCCAGCATGTTGACGATCTCCTCAAACTTGGGCCTGCTGCTGCGGTCCTTCTGCCAGCAGTCCAGCATGAGCTGGTAGAGCGCGGCGGGGCAGTCCATGGGGCTGGGCAGCCGGTAGCCCTCCTCCACCGCCTTGATCACCTGCAGGGGCGAAGCAGAGCCGGCCCGCGGGGGTCACTCGGTTGGCGCAAAGAGCCCGGAAACCACCCACATCCAACGACTTCATTTCTCATTATGTCTTTTTGAATAATAACTAGAATCAGTAATTTTTTTAAAAAAATTCCTTGCCGTTTTTCTTTTGTTGGGGAAAAAAGTACAGTTTCACAGTATACAACGATAGACTTTCTTCCCATATTGTAAACAAAACAAATGGATTTCATTTTTGTCTAAAATCTTTGTGAAGGGTGATTTGTAAGATTCATTGACATAAAATACAGACTTCATGTTTTATTTATCTTTACATTCTGGAATCAAATACAGATTAAATTTTCTAATGATTTCTCTAAAAAGTTAATGTCTTTTTAATGAAAAATTATGTGCAAAGTCACATTTTTAAAGCCATAGAATGGCAATTTTACTTCAAAAGAGCCTTTGGGGTGGAAAATAATGAATAAGTCAAAGGCTAAATTAGCATAACTGTCTCATGTATCATTTAATAATGTCAAGGTCTGACTGTTTATTATTATCTACTGAGTCCCGTCAGGAATTAGGAATGGTGTCTACTAGAACAGGCAGTATAACCGTCACTGACTTTAAATATAACCACACACGTGAATATCAGCCCAATCGTGAGGTTTGCATCGAAAACATTTGTAATATTTCTGCTGCCCCCAAAATTGCTACATCCTGAAGAGATTTGTTTATGCCATTGAATATGACAATACAGTTTTTAAGCAGTTTTGAACATTTGAACATTAAAAACTAGTACAAATGGTCATATTTCTGAAAATCCTATTATAAGTGTATCTTTTACAAACTTAGTTATACTTTGCTGTGAATAATTTAGATTTGGAATAATCAATGGAAAAAATTATTAGGATGGAAACTTCACAAGAATGCTTTGCAAGGATGAGAAAGAAGTCACCCTTTCCATGTGAAAGGCGATAACACTAGAACACACGCCGGGGAGATGGGCAGAAGACTGAGCAGTGAATCTCAGGCACCGAAGGAGGGAGCACAGAGATCAGCCTCAAGCCTAGTGCAGTGAATTGTTCTCTTTTTAAACTTGAGGTGAGCAAATTCATAGAGTGAGGAAATGCTGTCAGTTATAATCTGGGGATTCTTTCATCTCAGGTGACAGGAAGCGCCCAGATGGTATTAGCAGGTATCTGGCTAGAGCACAGGAGACGTTGGGGGTTGACAGCATAAACGTGAGGGTCATCAGTGCCTGATCGCAGCTTGAAGCTGGTGTAGTTTATATCTCCTTGGGCAAAGCACATACTAAAGGTTCCTGAGCAGCACCAGTCATTAAGCAACGACAGGGAAATAAAATTACTCCAGGACTCTGAAATAAACGGCCAAAGAAATAACTGCATAGCTACAGGCAAATGACCTCAGCCACCGGCACCTTAGTTAACTACAAAACTATAGAAGCAATTAAAGCCTAAACCTCAGAAGAAATTCTTCTCAACAGTTACAACATATCTAATACAATAATACATCATCAATGCTGGAAAATAAAATAATTTTAAAAATAAATGAGAAGTAGACACTAACCCAAACTGACAAAATAAATAATGAAAATACTAAATAAATTTCAAGAAAATATTTGGTCTCAATAATCAAATAAATAAATACAAAAGAAATAAAAATTTCGGGCTGGGGAGATGGTTCAGTGGAATAAGTGCTTCCCTGGCAAGCACAAGGGCCCGAGTTCAATCCCCGGTTCTGCAAAAAAACAACAAGTTCAATAGATTGAGGCTGTGATGCCTCAGTGGAATAAGCACTTCCCTGGCAAGTGCAAGGGCCTGAGTTCAATCCCCAGTTCCGCAAAAAAAAATCCATTTTCATGTATGTGTTTATGTAAATAAATTTATTTAATTTGTTTACTACAAGACTTTCTGGGTCAGGGATATAGCTCAGTGGGATAAGCACCTGCCTGGCAAGCATAAGGTTCCAAGTTCAATCCCCAGTACCACCACAAAAAAAAGACTTCCTATTGCTGACAGGATGCCACTGTTTTAACAGCTATGTTGTCAGTACAAATTATCTTAATATAAAGTATCAATCATGGCATATTTTCCCTCTTTTAGAAAAATTATTTAAAAACCTAGCTTAATTCCAGAAGTACTAGTATCTCACAGCTGCTATTCAGTAGTACATTTTCCCATAGTGACTTTCTTTAAAAATAGAAAAAGAAAAGGTTTTCTTTCCTTTTCTGAGCTGCTAGTCTTTACATGTGACTGTGAAATAAATCCATGTAATCATTCATTCCATTTCAAGCTAATTTAGTAAGGGCAGTGGGTTGCAAATGCTTTGACCTCCAAAGGCTCATGACTCGGAAGCTTGGTCTTCAACGTAACAGTCCAGAAAGGTGCTGAGTCTCTACAAGGTGAGACGTAACGTAAGATGACTGGGACACAAAGACACCATCTTTGTCTTTGTGACTAAAGGACCAGGTTAATTTTCAAAGGAGCAGCTGGCTACAAAGCGGGTGGAGCCATGGGATGGTGCAAGCCTCCTCCCTTTCCTCTTCTGCACGCACTGTGACGTGCTGGGTGCCCTGGAGTCATTCTATCTGTCTGGCCAGAGCCTGGAATCTTGACAGCCTCCTTCCCACACACTACCAAGAGCAGCCCTCCTTCTACAGCGAAGCCAGAGGCACTAAGCAGGCAATTATTTGATCTTAGAAGTTACTTTCAGTCTCTTAAACTGAATCAGCTCTATTTCAGGTGAGTTTACATTTAGAAATAAATGTAATTTACACACAAATGAATGATGTCATCCTCGTTTTCAGAATTATTAAAGATACATTGAGTATTCCTTTTTCTTAGTATCAATCTTAGATCAGTAGATTCCAGAGATTAAGCAGTTATATGAACTCACCTATTCAGATCTGCTCCCTTTAAAATCACAGACCCTGAGTAAGAGTTTTAAAATCTAAAATGACTGAAGTCCAAGGTATCTGTTTGTTGTTGCTATTGCTTGACAGCAAAATACAGAAATTTTGAGTTTAAGTATTTATATTTCTTTGTGTATCACTTTTCCAAATGGATGAAAATTATTAAGATGATACCAGTTTTGAAAATAATTACTTCCATTCAAGGGCAGCCCTGCCATTAGAAGACTATTAATATTGTGTTTGGAAAGTAATATTCTCTGAACTCATTTTAGAAAGTAATATTTAGAAAGCAATATTCCCATGAGCTCATTGTAGACATGATCACACAGAGGCTGGGAGACAGAACAATTTGCTGCTATCAAATCTTAATTGATTATTTTGGGTACTTGGATGAGAACTAAAATTTCCATAGTTATGCTTTTGTTGGTTCTAACATTCTGCTTCTGCCTAAGACAAAATATTCTAATATCATACGTTGCTTAGTGCAGGTGTGTGTCACATTCATGAACAGGTATATATCATATATGTATAAACACCTGTAACCTTGCATAAAAAAGGAATAAAGACATATGCCATACAAAGCAAGCTGCCATCTTAAGCAGTGAAATGATCTTTCTGCCTTATCGTGAAGCTCTGGGCCAAAAGAAGTACTGAAGAAACGACTGGATTAAAATTTATGGGGAAAGGAAAAATAGCGAATGCTAACATTTAGAAATGAGAAAAATAATTCTAACATAAAATATTGAAAAAATAGATTATTTAAATGAGCTTGAAGATCTTTTGGGATTTAGGTGCTTATTAGAATAAATGTATTTATACATTATTCAACAAATACAAGAGAAAACACCACCACTACATATAAACATAAAGTATTCAACTTGCTGCTTTTTTATTCAGCAAAGTGTTGACATTCAAAATGTTTACTTTAATAAATAAATTTCTCCTCATTACAGGTTATCACTTTAACTTCTTGCGATTGAATCATAGCTCATTATCTGGTATTTACCTCATCTGAATCATCCTAGTTTTTTGTCATTGTGTGTTGTTCCAGTTTGTCTCTATGACAGCAGCAAAAATTCTAAACCAAAAGAAACCTACTGTTTCATTCTGTCTGCCTGATAAAGAGAAGGCTCTCCCCTGTGAGGTTTAGGTCATACTGTATGAAATGATAAAAAGTATTTTAGATCAGATAGAAGCTAGAATATTGATATTATTGGGTATATTATCTGCAACTGACAAATCAATACTTCACCTTATTCTCTGATAATTTTTCTCCCAAAGAAATAGTTGGTGATCATGTTTTTCAACTATAATTGATCTGTCATGTCAAATTCAATAGAAACTGGGGAATATCACACTTAATGCTGAACCTAAATATAAAGCCACTGATGATCATGAGAATGTTCAAAAATGACAAATCATGTATTTTTCTCACTGTATACTGTATTCAAAGGACACTGCTTTAAAAGCAAACCTTACAGAAAGATCTGTAATTATACAAGCATTATCTATAAACTTCATCTATGATCTCGGAAAATCTGGTCAACACCAGTAACTGATACTATTTTTTCCCCAACAATATTAAATCAGCATTCTCTTGTGTTTTACTCAATACATTGAAATAAAATTATTTAGAAAAGTATAAACACACTAAAATGGATAAAGTCAGGAAAAAAAATTTTACAAAATAAAGGAGTAATAAAAACTAATGAAGCACTTATGACCTTAATATTGGATGGTACTAATGCTAAAAAATGCTATCAAGCATTAAATAAGTGAAATTTGGAAAAGAAAAAAAAAAGAACATAGAAACAGAATCGTTACACATGATACAGATTATGTCAGGAAAACTATAGGTTGAAATGGGGAGACGGGAGGATTACCAAATCTTTAGCAAACTTAGCAAACCCATAGCATATTCATAAGGAGAGTTCCTGGCTCAGCTCACGCCCTTGGGACCAACCCATGGGATTGTAGCAGACCAACTGCTGCTTAAGGTGTGGCTGAACTCAGCCTTCTACTGTGACCCTTGACAGATGAGATCAGCTTTGTGGTCTCAGAAGATGAGACTCATGGAACACCGCGGAGTGCACAGGATCGATTTGCTGAGCAAGGGATGCGAGAACACCAGAGAGAGGCAGCAGTGGCCCTTGGGATGTTCACCTAGCGCTGTGTTCTAATCTATACATTTTCTGTTCCAGGTGTAATTACAGTAGGCATGACTGTCAATAGTGGGATGATGGGCTATCCAGTTGGTGAAGTCCAATGATTCTAAATGACAGAAGCAGAACTCAAAATATGTCAAGTGTGAGAATTAACTAGACAACGAAAGGGTAAATGTTTCCCCCAAGTGAAGCACACATAGACAAGAGCAACAACATATGCGGATGCTGAGCTGGGCTTGGTGGCTCATTCCTCTAATCCCAGCACTCTTGGTGGCTGAGGCAGGGGAGTTGCAAGTTGGACATCATCGGGGGCAACTTAGTAACTTAGTAAGATTCTGCATGAAAAAATCAATAAAGTAAAATAAAATAAAATGGCTGAGTATATAGTTTGGTATGAAGGCATTAGCTTCAATCCCCAATATTGAAAACAATGCAAAGCACTTTTATACTAATTAAATTGGATGATGGCATTAAAATGACCCTCAAGTTACCCCAGAAACCAAATTATGTCATAGTCTGTAGGACTTGCCATCATCTGGCATTTATCAGTAGAAAGAGTAGTAAAGAGACCTTAGTCTTACCTAAATTAATCCGAAATAGTCATATAAATTGAACTTTGTATTTCAAATTATTAGAAGGAGACAGTGTGGTGGTTAGATTTTTTTTAAAAAGTTGGTTAATTTTTTTGGTATAACTTGTATTTTTGAAAGCTTAATAAAGTCATTTATCTTGCTTTGTTTTTCTTGTGGCACAGAGTTTTGTTATATAGTTCAGGATGGCCTTGAATTCATGGTGGTCCTCTGGACTCAGCCTCCCAAGTGCTGGGATTACAGGCATGTACCACCATGTATGTCATTTAATTTTTCTAATCCTTAGCTTTCACTGCAAGACAAGAGTAATAACATCACCTTTCTAAGGGATTATTTAAAAATAAAGATAAATAGGTATACATATATGAATGTATCAATGCATATAGTTATATAAATGCATACACAGCTATATATACATTAACAATATATACTATTATATATTATATATATCAAAGTAACTATACATGCATTGATCCATAACAGAGATTGAATGATTTTTTCTTCTGACTGAGCTGCATGACATTTATTTATTTATTTATTTATTTATACATTTATCTATAATTTTCAGGTAAGATCTTTCTAAGCCAGTAAATTACCCAGGCTGGCCTTGAACTTGAGCTCCACATGCCTCAGCGGAGCAGAATGCTGGGATCCGGGCACACGACACCACACCTGGCTCTGGAGCACACCTGGCTACAGTGCAGCCCTGCCCTTAAAATCATCCAGGGAAGACAACGGGCGCTACTCTTGGGCACAGCTGGACACATGGGCACCCGCTCTCCTTCTCAAGTGGGCACAGGGTCACCCACTGTGTGAACCGGGCCTCCAATCTCAGAGTGTGGAGAAGCAGACAGTTGGAAGAGCCCCTAACAGCAGTTCCAGAACAGGCTTCCCCAGGAAGCATTCACCACTAACACGTCCCGGTGGGAAGGCAGGCGCATGCGCAGGAGCCTCAGTGGCTGCAGGGCTGAGGGGCAGCGAGAGGACTTGGACCTCAACCTCCTCCTCTGTTTGGGTCTCATGGGCTGTTTCACCAGGGCCCCTGAAAATGCTCACACAAGTGCCCTCCTAGAGAAGTGTCCACTGCCCAAACAGCCTCGCTTTTGCTTTACTATCTTTCCATTCATGTCAATTCTAGAAAATCCACATGGAGGAGCAAAAATGTTATCATTCGTTCCTACTATACATAGCTTGAGTGCAGCAGTTGCGCAAAATACCTTGAAATACAGATGTGAGTAAACTTAAATTTTTATATCAAAAAGTAAGGGTTATTTATTGCCACGAGATTGTGGTTTCTACATGTTTATTTATTTATTTAATGTATATGGTACAGGTTCTCACTACCCAGCTCACACTAGTAGTGATCCTCCTGTTTTCAGCCCCCAGTGCTGGGATTACAGGTATATGCCACCATGCCTGGTCTCAGGTGCATGGGGGTGGGGCCTGCATGACCTGGTGCCAGGGATCGAACCCTTGTCGCTCCACTTGCCTAAGCAGGCTCTCAGTCTACTGAGCTATGTTGCCACCAGTCGTGTTTGTCCTTTTGGTTTGTCATAGTAGTAGATGCCTTTGGTTTGTCATAAAATTTTGCATTCATTCTCTGAGGGCTTCTTTTTCATCTTTAAGAATGATACAGGCAGAAAGGTGGGGAGACATTATATAATAGAGTTATAACTCTCCAGAACTGGGCAGCTTTTATGTGACTGAGGAGTTTGTTCTTTTGTACTAACTCGTGCAATTTCTCCACAAAGGCTACTTCAACAATAAGGAAACAGAACAGAGGAAGCAAAGTATTTCATGCTTTTTAAGAAACTGTAATTTTCAGGGATGAAAAAAATGTGCATGTCTGGATTCGGACAACAAAGCGCCTCTTCTGCATACTCACGTCCTGATTGGTCATCTCCCAGTAGGGTCTCTCTCCGTAGGACACCACCTCCCACATCACGATTCCATAGCTCCAGACATCACTGGCAGAGGTGAACTTTCGGAAAGCTATGGCTTCTGGGGCAGTCCATCTGATGGGAATTTTGCCTCCCTGAAATTGAACAAGAGTATTTCAAAGTCTCACATGCTTCCAGGGTATCTAGGGATATGTGCTGTCTCATCAAAAGATCTAGAAAGAGATGTAGCATTTCTAAGTGAATGTGTTTGACAGTGTGCAATCTCCCTTCACGTCTCCCAGCCCATAAGCAATGGAGGCTAACTGCTAATTGGCTGGACGGTTTCTAGTTTAAATTCTGCTTGACTCCCCAAACACACACAGGACCCACATCTCAATTACCGTCCTCAGGAAGACTCCAAGCAGGGAGGAGCAAGCAGTCGAGCGAATCAATAGGTACACTTCCAGGGCTTTCTAAGAGAGAGCAGGGACTCCCCTTCTCTGTGTGCTTTATAATTTTTTTTAACACAGAAATTTGTGGAAGTTTGGGTTGGAAATGCAACCCTAAGAAGTGTAATGGCAGAAGAATCTGATAGATTAACAACTTAGTTGTACATCCCCTCAGCATTATTTTATCTGAGACTGGATTTTCTCTTCTTAATGGCATACTTTCTCTGTGTCTTTAAGCTGTGTAACCTACAATATGCATGTCTGTTTAATTAGATCAGTTTAAAAAGTATTGAACTTGGATTATGGGGGAGAAATTTGCCATGGTCTGCTACACCAGTTAACTTTTGTTGCATACAATAAACTACTCTTCTGTCTGCCTCTTTCAGGAAGGGTATATTATTTTTCCTCTCAATAAACAGATAGGGGGCCTGGGGAGATGGCTCAGTAGAATAAGCACTTGCCTGGCAAGCCCAAGTGTCTGAGTCCAATCCCTGGTTCCACCAAAAAAAAAAAAAAAGATAGGTAAATATTTCATCTATATAAGCAACTACACATTAGAGAGACAGACAGAGGAAGAATTCTTTGTAAAAACAAGACCAAAGGTCTTCCTATTTTATTTTATTTTGGTATTTTAGGGAAGGGTCTACAGGGCATTCAGGGTCTCACTACTAGATCGGACTCAGTGATCCACCTGTTTACAGCCTCCCAAGAGCTGGGGTTATAAGTGTGCCACCACGCCTAGTCTCAATTGCTGTCTCAGCGAGCCCCAGGGGCAGGGCCAGCACAGCAGGGTCTTCCTATTTTAAAGAAAAAGAACAATTTAATTTGAATAAATTGCTATTATAAACCAAACTTTCAAGATATGAGGAAATTACAGTATAATGTTATGTTTCAAAGTCAGGAGAATTGAATTTGTCTCAATCATTTGAATTATAACAAATAAAGCAACTTTTTTCTAAATTTTATTTTATTTTTAATTTTTTAAAACACGAAAAGACTTTTCTGAAACTTATGTTTGTCAATGAAGTATTTATAGTCAGGATCGCACCACGAGCTCTGCCTATGCAGGGACTGTGACCATCAGTAACATACAGGCGAATCCCACTTTGAAGTGTGGCTATTTGATTACATGAACTCCAGCCTGCAGGGTTCCTCCTGGTCCTTGATAGCTGCATCATTCATGCTATTCAGAGGTCCCTTATCTTCCCGCCTCAAGAATTTTCCAGTCTTCCACCACACATTTCAGAGACTTTGCCTTTGGGAAGGCTCAGGGTCTCACCACTCCTTCCACATCTACAGGATGAGGACAATGGCTCAGGCCCTGAAGCACTTGCTCTTTGCACTTAACTGAGACACCACCAATCACACTAGCAACAGACTTTCTTATAACCTCAATCTTACTTAGGCCACACATACTAAGTGAACTCCAATACTACAAGCATTCTTAAATGAGCTTTCATTTAATGCAAACAGTGACAAGTATAGTTAGGTCTAGAGAAGGACAGATGCCCCATCAACTAATGTATTGATTTCTTAAGCAGGCCTTTGGAAGGCTTTGTTTGCTTAGATTAATTACTCTTGGCCTTCAGCACAGTACAGATCTCCAAATATGCATGAGTCACAAAGACACAATGTAAAAACACTTATAATCACTCAAAGAACTTATTTTTAGACTATCTATAGATGTAATTGTAAAACATTGAATAAATCAAGAGTGCATGTGAAACCTAGCTTGAGAAGGAAAGGTGATGGAAAGGTTACTCTATATTGAAACCAAAGTTAACCCTGCTGGAAGTAAAAGACTTGATAAACCCAAATCTTCACAAAGGAGTTTAGACATAGAGGATATCCAGCTTGATGAAATTAAAGATATTTAGAATTACACAAATACCACTCTTTGTTGGGACTGAAAACTCAAATAGTACAATATTATGCTATAGTCATATCAAGTTTTGCACAAAAGAAACTATCAGCTGTTTACCCAATCAATTCAAGAAGCAATCACTTTTCTGGGAAAGAAAAGAGTAGATTGATATTAATTATGACAGTGAGTTAGTGACCAGTTTTCACTATATGTAGTTTGCCTAGTATTAAGAAAATTAGCCATTGAAATATCTCTAGGAAATCCAATATTTTTTAAAAGAATAAGTCTTCCCCCCACAATGTAAATCCCCAAAACATATGACCCAGACACATTGGAATTCATGTTATAATTGAGGGCACTGCAATGCTGATACTTGAATTATCAAACAATGCTACATATGTCCATATTCACATATGCGTACGCGTAGATGTACATGTTAGTAAATGAGATTTTGTCTTTAGGTTCTTTTTATTGATATATATATATATTTTTTTCATGTTGTTATATGCATTATGAATGAGCGCCTTTATTAAAAATATCGAGACACAGATTATGTGAATATTTTACTCATCAAAGTTTAATATTTGCTTTTGCAGATATTAAAAAGTATTGGATGTTTGATTTTTTTCCTCTCTTATGGTCAATTTCCTCTTGACTTTGTTAGAAGAATGCCTTTTATATTATTTTTTTAAAGATCTTTAAAAATTGAATGCTGGCCCGGGAGATGGCTCAGTGGAATAAGCACTTCCCTGGCAAGCGCAAGGGACTGAGTTCAAGCCCCGGTTCTGGAAAAAAAAAAAAAAAAAAAAATCAAATGCCTGCAGTCTCTGTTTTTCACAAATGAGCTCCGTCAGATCTTACCCTTGTAGTGTAGGCCGCCTCAGCATCATCTTCCAGGACCCTCGAGAGTCCAAAGTCAGACACTTTGCACACAAGGTTGCTGTTGATTAAGATGTTCCTGGCTGCGAGGTCTCGGTGCACATAGCCCATATCTGAAAGGTACTTCATTCCCGCTGCAATGCCTCTCAGCATGCCCACAAGCTGAATCACGGTGAACTGCCCATCGTTCTTCTATGGAGATAATCAGAAGTACCACTCAAGCACCAGTAAGCACAAGAGGAAATACGGAAGGTTTTTCTTCAACTTCCAAATAAGCATTATCATCCATCAAAACCCACATGCAGTTCCTAACTCAAGGCAAATGGACAATATTAGAAAACTACAGAGCAAGTGTCTAATCTTCTGTTCCAAGCAGATAAAGGCTTAGAGAGCCCTTGTCAAACACCCCATTTGGTTGTCTGTACTTATTTACTTCTTCTTCTTCTTCTTCTTATGGTAAGACCTTTGCTCTCAGTCACTGGAGGGGTCTGCTCATTACCCACACCCCACCTTAGTTAATGCTGCATATACTTGGAGGTGATTTAAAAGAAACAAGCTGGACAGGCACACGGAGCTGGTACATGATGTGTCCAGAGATAAGGGAGAATCTACAGCAGCAGACAGAGAAGGGAAGGCTGAGTTATGTCCAGGAAAACAGTAGCAGTTTGGGAGCTGGTGGCTTCCATCAAAGGCATCGAATTTAGAGCGGTCACATGGGCACATAATGCTACACTGATGCTGATTGGGAAATGGAGGAACAGCGTGACTCCTCAAGGCACAAGAGCTTGAAAACATGAATGAGCCTGGTGGAGAGCGGAGACGGCAAGGGAAGTTCAGCGGGCTGGGAGCGCTCATGTTTACTGCATGGCCCCGTACAAGGACCTTCAAAACCATCCCTCTAGCCTTCTTAGTCAGCAGCAATAAGCATGCTATGAAAGCCACAAGCTGCCATCTCCTCTGGGTTTAATTAGATACACAAACGTGCTGCATTGTCTCAAAGATGCAATTTGCTAAGCCGTATTAGTTGCCCATACTTACAACCTGAGGATGTGCACAGAAAAGCAAGGTCTCTTTTCCTGAAACTCGGACCTGACAACACTGGCTGTCCTCGCTTGCTGTGGGTTGGCTGTGACCGCAGCAAGAGCGTCTCTTCCTTGTGTCTGTTAAGAGTACGTGCAGACTCCTACACTTTCACTGGGGCTCTGCGCGGATGCAGACGGCTTTCCTGTCTCTGCTTGATACTGCGCCTTGTCAGGGCGTTGCTACGGTACAGGGTTTCCTTTCCCTTCCTCCATCTGCCTTGCCTTCTCATCCTTTTCCCCTCCCTTCTTTCCTTTCCTCATTTCACACTTTCTTTTGTTTGTTGTTCAAATTAGCATATACCTAAATAAAAATACTGGTCTGGGAATACAATCTGTATTTGTTTAAATTTTCTGAACAGACTCTACACGCCAGTTAATTTTGGAGTGCAACCTTTTGACTCTATAGTTTTATCTATCCTATTTACAAATACGGATTTAAAGTTGATCAAATTTAACCTCAATGTTGCAGTCAATGGATGCATACCACTGTCAAAAACAAAAGTATTTTCGACTCCTACCTTTAAAAATGTATCTAAGGAGCCGTTCTCCATGTACTCTGTTACTATCATCACTGGTTTACCTGAAAAGAACAGAGTGCTATAAAATATGATCAGAGAAGACTGCTCTTTAAATTTGCATTGTATATACAATAAATCTAGATGAAGTTATTAGTGTCCAAATTTACAAATTTATATATTATATTGATAAATATAAATTTATATATACACTCATATATTTTTAAAATGTCCCCCAGTAGCAAGCACATTCTTAAGATGATGATATCTTACGCATTGAATAGGTCCAATGAGAACAAAATGTTACAAGGTTAGTAACAGACAAAATAAACAGATATAAATGAGCACACACAATGACCAGTAAAAAATGCTAAGTAGGAAAAGAGTTTAAAGGGCTGGGGAGAAAGCTGAACAGCACAGCACTTGTCTGGCAAGCATGAGGTACTGGCAAGCATGAGTTCGATTCCTAGTACAAAAACATAAAGAGTTTAAAAAAGTTTAAACTCTATTGTAATGGAGGTAATGATATAATGTATCAAATAATATCCAGCAAAGCATCTGGAACATACTAATCTGTCTGTCAGAGGAATAAAAGTATCCTGTCTAACCATAAAACATATTAGAATGAACTTCATGATATTCCCTGGATGGGTACCTGTGTTTACTTGAGAACCGGTGCAGGACATAGAATTACGGCTTGAATACTTACACATACCTCGTGGTGTCAAAGTGCACATACAAAGTGCCAAGTATGTATGAGAACGACAGAAGCAGGAAGCAAAAGAATTTTTCATTGAAAGATCACTAAAAACCCACTCATTAGGAAATTAAGATGGGGGACTCTAATTTCACACAGATAATAATATTTTGAAATAGCTTAAAAACAAGCTATTTTTAAATAATAAGCTATTTATGATTCCTTGAATTTATGTTGTACTTTCCTACCTATATGAGCATATTCTCATAACGCCTTATTACTACTTCTCTGAATCTTGTTTTTTCATCATTCAAAGTGCTGTTCTTGTGCCCCTTTCTATGTGAAAATTTTCCTAGAAATCATTACTTCTTTTTTTTTCTTTTCAAAGTTTTATTGATAAACATATAGCAATGAGACAGTTTCAAATCAAATCGAAAGTACAGTTTCAACAAATAATACACTGCATACATTCTTCCTAGTGGTTAATTGCTGTACAAGATGCAGACTTGTGATCCTACTTACAAACATCATTAGAAAAAATCATTCTATTCATTAAGAGAATGCAACTAGAAATCATTACTTCTGATGGAAGAGCTTTTTCTCCCTGCCTGTTCAGTGTGGAAGAGTAGCCCAGAAGTTAGCAGGACAGACTTGGCTGTACTGCGTGATATTCAATATCAAAATCATTAACATGGTGATTACTGATTTCAGGTCTCCATTTGACTGGATTATGAAATACTTAGAAAACTGGTAAAGTAATATGTCAGCTATGTTCATGAGAGTGATTTCAGAGATCAGTGTGTGAGCCTATTCTTTGGAGAAAAATCTGCCTGCCTGTGGGTCACACACCCAATTAGCCACTGACCCAGACAGAATACCACATAAAAGGCATATTGTTTTTTCCTTTTCAGTTGAGAATTGGCATAGGTCTTGGCTTTGATACCTTGGTAATTAGAACCTGAGATCAGCAGCTTTTGAATAAAGGATGGCTCCTTCTCCCTCAGGGTTCCTAAAATGTTGGCCTTGAG
>NW_004524767.1:3810381-3838862 GCF_000260255.1 Octodon degus | reverse complement strand
CCACTCATTAGGAAATTAAGATGGGGGACTCTAATTTCACACAGATAATGTTTTAAAATAGTTTAAAACTAATATTATTTTAATGGAATATTACAGAGTCAGGTACATTTCCTTTGTCCTTTCTGAAGTTACCAAAATTTACACAGAGCTGGCCTGAAGTAATTCAGTGGACACATTTGTGGAGACTGCTCCAGGAGAACTCCCACGTGGTGCAGTTGGGTAGGGAGGGATGCCAGGCTAACAGGAAAAGCATCTCACCCTGGGGGAACTCACAGAACTCAAATGCACTCAGAGCCTTGGAATATTTTCCTTTTCAGGAAATGACAGGAAATGAGGTGAAGTGAAGACTTTTCCTTGTGACTGGCCTCGGTATATCGTAGAGGCCGGCCTCTAACTTGCCAGGTCCTCCTACCTCATCCTCCCAAGAGCTGGATCACAGGGGTGCACCACTGTGCCCAGTTGGCATGAAGGGTATTGATTTTTCAAACGAGACTGAAATGTGATACCATAGGAGGAAGAAACAAAATAAATGATTTAAATTGTATTTTCAAGTGACTCTCCCAGAGTGATAGGAGAAAATGCTAAAGATGATTTTTTTTTTCTCAAGTGAATCTGTAACCTATGTTTGTAAACAGAGCGTATGTCCAAATTAAGCCTATTTCAGATTTGTAGGTTTATCTAAAGTCCTTTGTTCCTAAGAACCAAAAATGATTGCACACCTTCCAGGGTGACTGAAAAACCTTTGGCCCCATGTGGCTCATGCTGGCACTGCGATACTCATCTGTTGTATGCCCAGATGTGGAGGCTGCAGGCCTCTGCATCGAGGAGGAGGCATGGCACTGACAGAATGGAGGACCCTGACATGGCCACCTCCTTAGCTTTTCACCAAACTGAACAGAACCACTCCAATAAATGCACAGCTACACACCTACAACATTTACTGGCTGAACATAAAAGCTGACCTACCCCGAAGGCCACGTTGTTCCTAAGACAGCCCCCTCCCCTTCCACCACAGGCCTATTTCATCCTTTCTCTGCCTAGCCTTTCATAGAAAACCACTGAAAAAGGATTGGGAAAATTTAAACTTTATCTGATTATCTTCCGTGGTCTTCTCAGCTCTTCAGCTCTTCTCCTATGAGGCAGGCCCTGTCCCTGGAAGTGAGACAGTCACCTGTCTGTCAGGTCCTGCTGTACTGCATGTCCCTTATGTTTGCAGGCTTTTCTACACACCTACTCACAGCGCTTGTAGTTTCTTCTCTCTTGTCCTAGGATGCCTTCTGCCTACCGTCTCATATTTGAGACTCCTCCTCCAGTTGCGGGTCAGTAGTAAACACAGTGGCTCCTCAGAATGCCTGGAGGACTGGCTTCAGGACTCCAGCTGACACCCCAATCTTCAGATGCTGGGGCCCTTTGGTGAAGCTGTGTCATGTCCACAGAGTCAAGAACATCCACTCTCCACGTGGTTTATGGCACAGGTAGATTGCTTAAAATAGCTGAAACCCAAACTCCACGTAAATTGTGGTTCTGTCGTACTGTTTAGGGAATAATTGAGTTAGGGGGAAGTTTGCACATGTCCACTACTGAAATGACTTTTCCTCAGATTTTTTTTTTCTGAATTTGGTTGAATCGTTGGCAGTGAAAGTTTCAGAGGGCAACCATAGTTGCCGCAGCTCACTTCAGGACTGACGGGCAGGATTGTGCAAAAATCCCTATGTAAAAGTCTCTCTTGCTCAGCTAAGTTTGTGTACCCAATCCAACCTCAAATTCACCGAATTTAGAAGACAGAATCTATACCATGAAGAGAACGCACTGATCAGAAAACTTGGTACCACTGAATAATTCAGATTTGCAAAGAAAAAGTGGTCATTTTTTAAGGCGATAGGCACCTGGTACTCATCCTGTGAGGCTCTTTCTTTTGTAGCTAACATCAGCTACTCTAAAAAGTCAGATTAATTGTTTATGGCAGTGTAGGTTGTAATGTCAGAAATCAAAATGTTAGTTGGGAAATAGGATGGAAACATAACAATCCTTGCTTTAGATGATGAGGAAAAAACAAAACAAACATTTGCAAACAAGTAGGGTCTCTTTTTAGTTGACAACAATAAGCCACTTTAGAACCCATCCCATTATTTCACATGCTTGAGCCATTTTAATGCTAATTACATTTAGTTTGGCTGATGTTTTGTCTCAGTTCCTGCTAGCCTGCAAGAATGACATTGGCAATAATTAATGTAGCTTACTCCAACCCTGGTTAATTCAATAAAACTGTATAAATCACTTTCTATTATCCGGCTTGAAGTACAGACAAAGACTAGATCTGCCAATAATTTTGAAAGTGTGTTATCAAAAATCCATATAAGAGGAGCTCATAAAGCATGTCAAAACATGATTTTAATCACAGAGTGGTTTTCACATTACTTTGTATTGTTTGCAGAGAGGCCAGGATCTGTGAAGTAGAAACACATTATTTGTGGAATCCACCATTTATTACTAATAAACAGAAAAAAACTTGTTTAGTGATTTATTGAAAGTTTACATTTATAGGATGTTCTATTTAATTTAATTCCTATAACATAATATAACAATGTACACTTTCTGAGAAAGAAAGTAGGGCTCAGGAAGTTTTAATATTACTAAGTTTATAAAATAAGACATAGGAAATGCTGAACAGAATACAATGCTATGCTTTCACTCATATGTGATATGTATAACTTGAAAATAATTAAGTTGTACATTTTGTTTTAATACATCAGAAATATTCCCTTTTTTGTTAAAACAGATTTTGTAATGTCTATCTGCATCATATTAAATTATTAACAATTGAGGACAAATGTAGTTCAGTTCATTCTATTCTTATAAATGGTCTTCACAAGCTACTCTAAAGTCACTCCAAACAAGTTTTCTGTGAAATGATTTTAGATTTCATTCTTACGAGTATTTGAAGCAATTAAACCCATGGAAGTAGTGAGAACAAAGGTCATTGTTACAGGCTGAGTGAACAAGAAAATTCTGGTTGCTGTTCAATGAATATAAAGATGCAGATATGAAAGATGAAAAGTTTATAGAGATGTCTTAAAATGTGCTAGACTTTTGCAATACTACACTGTATACTTTTTTTTAAAAAAAGTTAAGAGGATAGATCTCTTGATATGTGTTTTTCTTATAATTTTAAAAAATGAATTTGTTTTCTTACTGTATCATTGTTTGATGCTAACAAATCCCTAGAAAATGAGGTTATATGCTCCTCCTAGTGGTGCGGTCTTTTTCATATGGTATCTTATGGTTAACTAAGGCAAATATGATGATCACTGATCTAGCACTTGCTTTTCAGGGTAGGACTCTGACACGTACAGAGGCAGGGGCATATAAAGATCCCCGGTTGGAACCATTTGAAGTTTTGCAGTCTAGCAATACTACCAGAGGGACATTCAATTTTGAGAAACATTAGACAAGGTCACATCATAAGAACTGCAGTCAAATTTGTCCTTATTTTATTTGCATTTATACTGTCTGTTTTTCTGAAACCACGAGTTCACTAGTAAATACATGATACCTTTTAGGACTATCAAGGGACATTTCATTTAGAAGCATCATAACTCACTGAAAAACAGTGTACTCAATTCTCATGCCAAAGCTGATGAGTACAGAATTGCTTAAATATACAGGATTCTGAGAGAAAATACTAGGGTAGTATCTTCCCAGTGAATTCTTATTCTTCCTTAGATGTCCATGGATTTATAGTTTTAAATATTAAAATAGAAAGATGTTATTATAGCTCGTTTAAATGTTTAACTGTAATGTAGTCATTCACTCATTTAATTTTATTCATGTCTCTTAAAAATTTAGCTAACCTGCTCTGCCACATGGTAGACATGAAAGAGTTTAAATGCCTATATTGGTTTTGAGGAGCTTACTTTGTTAAAGGTGGTAAAACATGTGTAGGTGTGCATGCACAACATGACAACATGCAGAGAAATGTTGCGGCCATCATTAAGACTACTTTGGTTGAAAGTTCATTCACTGAACAAACATGTGAAGTTTCAAGGGATGCTGGGTCCTGATCTAGAATCAATCAATTGAGCAAAGCAAGTTCTTTTGCCCTTTGAAGTTTGCACTCTGAAGCTTACACTGCAACACAGACCTGGAAGGCTTTCTTTTACTCTTGCTAGTCCACATTATGGAGTGTGCGCTCTCTACCATGCAGATATTCAAGCTTGAAGAGAAACTGAAGATAAAGGTGCTCAGGTCATGAGAAAGATTGCGTGCAAGAAGCCCAAAGGGGAATTTGAAAGTAGAGAGGATGCGCCAGAGCTGAATAAAGTATCTGAGAAGGACAGTGCAAGAACTAAGCAGAGCTCTCTGAAAGGAAATAATGATGTGTGGAAATGTGTCCGAATGACAGTACATCAGGCTAGCTATCAAAGGATATGTACTTAGGTCAGGGTTTTGTTTTTGTTTTGGGGGTTTGCTTTTTGCTTGTTATTAAACATGACAGGCCAGCATTTTGTAAATTTTAAATGAAAGAATATGTTGACTGGAAACTAAACTCAGAAAGTACACAGTGAGGAGACTAAAGACTACTGGAGTGGTCCTAGTTAAGATACAATAGGATCCTGTGTGGGGGGGGAACTTGGAAGATAATAAAATAATATATTTGAAAGATAATTACAAATGCATAGCAAGTCAAACTTTTCTGGATATATAATAATCAGTTTTCATTAAATGTGTAGTCACCTTGGACAGAGACTCCTTTTAATTTATTTAAATGTATTAATTTTATAATAGAAATAAGCTCATTTGTACATGATTCTAAATTAAGAAATTCTAAAGCTATAATTATAAACTCAGTAGAAACATTTCTTTAGTCAGTTTGTTAATTTTCCACTGGTGGAAAAAGAAATTTAAAGAACTAAGTACACTGTGATAGGGAAATTATTAATTTTTTCCTTTTATTTTTTTCTGAATCTCATTAAATAGTAAAAAGTTGGCACTGTGTACACTTCACTAACGTGTCTTGCACTGCAAATGAGTGTTAATTGCCCCAGGACTTGTGGGAGTTTTACATTATTTGTCAAGAAACTTATTGAGAATATATCTGTGCATCTATTTATGAGGGTTCCTCTCTCATCATAAGCCAAAGAAGGAGTCTGCGTAGGGCACAAGTGTCGCGTATGGAAGGCAGTTACAGAAAGACCAAGGCTCTGAGTGACAAATAAAATTGCACATAGTTATCTTAGAGAATAAGTGTATATTTTAGTTGATTTCAGTGAATGTATCACATAAAAGTAAACAGTATCCAAATATAGAACTAACATAGATCTCCATTTACAGACTCTTGCCACTACTTTGCAGGTCTTGTTTTATAGTCTGAATACTGACTGGGCTAGCCCAACAGAACTCGTATCAGAGGGGCGACACTTCAGTCCCCCCAACTCAGCTTCAATCAGAAAAATCACGAGATTCGGTTGCACTTAGGTCTCATTATCTGTGTGCTGCAGGTTGAGAATAATTGCTGAATAAATTAGCATCAGATCAGAGAGCATGAAATTAAGGACACAAATAAAGTAAGTTGTGACATGGTAAATTAAAAATAAGTTGAAGATTTCCTAAGTTATCATCAAGAGATATATTTAAAAAGGGATGGTCTGGTATGAATTCATGCAGGCAACAAAGTTAAAAACACAGACATATTTTAAATATTTAAAATTTGCTCACCTTATAAGTGTAACCTTATGGTGGGTACCAATATCAAACAGAATACTTGAATAGAGTATTGGAAACTGAAAAATAGCTTTCCAAAACCAGCAGCTTTTTAAAGTAGAATTCAGATTCTACATAAGATCTTTTTATATTAATACTAGCTTCTGAAAACAAAAAAAAAAAGGTTTTAAATGCCCGATACAAGTTCTGCTGCGTTAGCCCAGTCAATATTGAGACTAGAAAACAAGACCTGCAAAGTAGCAAGAGTCTACTCTTGCTGGAGATCTATGTTAGTTCTATATTTGGATACTGTTTACTTTTATGTGATACATTCAGTGAAATCAACTAAAATATACACTTATTCTCTAATATAACTATGTGCAATTTTATTCATATACATCTACACACAAATTTGAATTTAATTTCTATGAGTATTCTTTATAGTAGATGTTTTCTTTTCCTTTTTGTCTGATATTGAGGCTCAATATAGTTATTAAGCTACCCACAGACTGGCATAGATTTTGATACAACATATTTACATAAATATTTAGGACATTATCTAGCTCTTCAAAGGACATGCATCATTTAGCCAGAGAGCTGAAACATATATGCAGATGATTACAAAATTAAGACTTTTGATTTGAATAAGACCTTTTAACCAAAAGAAAGAACATGATAGGTTCTCAAATATTCTCATACAGTGTAGGCAGAGCACTTGAGAATGAAAGACGACTTCCAGGCAAGGTGGGAAGCAACTGTCTCCTGGGGTAGATACAATGTGAAAAGATTTTAAGGAGCTAACAAGAGAAGGTCATGAATATGAGAGTGTACATTGCAGAGAAAGAAGCAACATGGGCATACAACTAGAAGGTAGAGTAGTGACATTAAAAATAATATCGAGGAAAAAATAATATAGAGGAAGTCTTAGCATACAAAGAGTTAATTTGAAATATAATTATATAGTTGTCACCACTTACCCTGTTCAATTCCTGTTGTAAATTTTACCTGTGTTAATTCATACTATCTCTACAATAACAAAATGATAAGACAATTACAATTGAGGATGTTTAAGTCTTGCCAAATCTCATAGGAGCTTAGAGCAGAACCAAACTTAAAGTAGAATCACTAGACCATAGTTCCTGTTTTTAATCAGTACATGATATGGGCTTCTGTGAGAGTAACGATGATCAGACACCGCTGAAAATACCATATCTCAACTCGTTCCAGAAGGTAGACCAGCTGCCTGCAGAGCATTCATTTACTCTGGGTAGCAAGAAGGCATAGTGAGAGTTTATTTTTAGCAAGTTAAATTTAGAAGCCAGGTAAAGGAAGACATGAAGGCATAAAGTTTTTAAAAACTTTGCTCACACTTATTACTAAGTACTGCAGTTGCTTGTATATTACATGATGAGATTCTTAGGAAATGTTCTTCATTTTTTTCTTTTTCTTTTATCTTTTTCAGAGAAGGAATTTCATCATTTATTAGTCTCGTCTCAGACTCCTGGTTCAGTTTGTAGTCTCCTAAGCTGGTGAGTATACAGTAGTTGCTCCCAGCTTTCAGGGCCAGTCACTGCCCATGACTGTGGATCCCCTTGGAAGCGCTTCTACAGAAACGAAATGCAGTCAAACTTCACTCCGCATTTTATCTTACTGTACCTGTGACCATATTTTTCACATTATATCTTCTTTGAATACTACCACACCTTTATATCAGGACATAAGTGTTGTACAATATTTTTTGTTTCTTTTAAAAATTATAATTTTGTCTTCTGCCTACTATTTTTTTTTGTTTCCCACCTTTGTTTAGAAACATTTTTTTCCTACTAACTCATCAGAATACCCTTTTCACTCCAGCAATGTCCTCTATGAGTTATCATGATGAGAAGAATATGGGCATGTGTTCAACTTGAGGAGGGAACATCTCTGTGTTCTGATGTTATTACAGGTTATTTTGTTCCTTTACTACACTGGGCTAGAAGCATCTTAACAGGAGTTGTGCATATTCTTGAAACACAGAAAACAACAATTTCTCATTAAAGTAGACTGATTCAATTTTTTTTTCTTCTATTTGGTACAGGGTCTCACTGTGTAGTGTGGACCCCTAGTGATTCTTCTGTTTTCAACCTCCCCACGGCTGGGATTATAGGCATGTGCCATGACATCAGGACTTGTTGGCCAGTTCAGTGCACCCAGGGGCAGGGCCGACATGGCATGTGGTACCAGGGATCAAACCCTAATCCCTGCACTTGCCTAAGCAGGTGCTTAGTCTGATGAGCTGTTTTGCTGGCCCCAAAATTTCAATCACTCACTCACAGGGAACTTTCTACTGTGGTAAATTCTTAAGATATGACAGGAATCCGATTCCTATTTGTAACCCACTACACATGAATTGAGAGTTGGGAATCCTTATAGACGAGGTAAGTGTTCTGTTATGCTTCCCCTTTTTACCGAAAAAAAGTTATTTTGTTGTCCATATTTAAGTCAAATGGAATAAATGTACATTAAACATATCCAGATTACAGTGAGAACATTATTAAGTGCATAGAGCATGTACACATATTTTGACAAATATATTTCAAAACATAATTAATAGAAACTAGAAGCAAACAAAAGCTTGGAATGAAGTTGAGGAAGTTATGTTGAAAGGGAAGAAATAAATAAAAATACAAGGAATGAAAAAATAATAATTGGACTAAAAAAGCAAATTCTTTATTATATGACTGGAGGACAGCTCAGAATGCATCATTGGAAGGCATCGACTACACAGCCAATTTTACAGGGCATTGGAAATTTTAAAAGAGATTTATAATTCTAGATATCCTGAGTGAAAACTAGACTTAACAGCAACAACAGAATTCAGTCTCAAGGATCTCTGCCAGCTTCTGAGGCAGCTGTCTTCCCTAAGACATTAAAATATTTTAAGTAAAAATGAATAAAATAAGTCATCTGGCTACTGAATTCCTTAAAAGGTGGCAGGGCACATATGGTTACAGAAATCTTATGAAATGTTAAACTTCTATCCCTTAATTTTGAAGTCATTATCTTTCTTTTTTAATATTGTTTAATGTATTTGGTACAGGGTTTCACTACGTAGCTTGGATCCATAATGATCCTCCTTTTTTATCCTCCCCAGTGCTGGGATTATAGAGATGCACCACCACGCCCAAACTCTGTGATGGCTCAGCCCACCCTAGCAGTGAGGCTGGCACAGCATGTGGTGCCGGGGATCAAACCGTGGTCCCTGTACTTGCCTAATCTTGCCTAAGCAGGTGCTTTACTCTGCTGAGCTATCTGGCAAGCCCTAGAAAATGATTTTTAACAGATCGTTTATGTTACTGTTGATTTTTGATAAGGAGTGCTAAAGAAAACAGCAACTGTGCTTGTATTTCTGAAAACATGAGCTTGCCTAAGCAGGAGCTGAGTCCACTGAACTATCTCACCAGCCCTTAAAGTCATTATTTCACTAGTATAAGAAGTAGAAAAGCAAGTAGAAAAAAAAGTTGATACTTTCCCTGCACTTAAAACAATCTTTATATTCTGGCATTGAACTCATAGTAAGATCAAATAATGAAATAACAATAAAAATTATTTTAAAAAGTCCTCATGATGTAGACAGACACTTACTTTTAGTCACAACACCTTCTAAGTGGATGATGTTGGGATGGTCGAACTGTCCCATGATGCTTGCTTCTCCTAGGAAGTCCCTGCGTTGCTTTTCAGTGTAGCCTACTTTCAGGGTCTTGATAGCCACAGGTAGTTCTCTCTTCCCTGGAAGTTTCAAACGCCCACTACAAACTTCACCAAATTCACCTTGCGAGACAGACAGGGGGAGAGAGAGCCATGAACTCACCAGAAGCTGTTATGCTAATAGTGTTGTAATGCACTTGTGGGGTATTAAGCCTTAGAGATAAAAAAGGTAAAAAGGGATCAAAGCTTCACCATCAATCTTAAGATCAACCCATCCAGAAGGTTACAGGAAAATATGATCAATCACATCTCACTTAGGAAGTAAGCCAACTATGAAATATTAAGAAACATTTGGCATTAAAGTAGGATTAGAGGGGGCCTGGGAGATAGCTCAGTAGAGTAAGTGCTTCCCTGGCAAGCACGAGGGTCTGAGTTCAATCCCTGGTTCCATGAAAAAAATAAGTAAATAAAAATAAATAAATAAATTAAATAGCATAGGATTAGACATATTAGATTCTGTACTTCCAATGAGTTGAAGGTCAAGGCTAAACACACTGTTCTACCTGCTCCAATAACTCTTTCGATGGTGATACAGGCTGCTTCAATCTCCTTGGCAAATTCATGGACAGCTTGGTTGGGGTCTTCATAGGTATGTGGATCAATATAGGTTCTTACTCCAGGCAGTTTAACTATAAAAATAAGTAGGAATTGAAATTCAAGTTATGGTGGACAAACAAAATTATAAACTTAATTAACATGCTAGTCTGGTTTACATCTCTAATTCCTAGAAACAGCCAAGCTGCAAGGACAGGTGGTCTCCTGAGTTAGGAGAACCATTTGTACAATTAGATCACTTTCACAATTTAAAACACCTGGATGACTGGCACACACAAGAAATGTGTTTGATGACATATAAATAAATATATCTTTTAATGATAATATTCACAAAGTTGGTCCCTAAGAGACTTGGAGAACATTTTACTTATGAATAAGGACAATGAAATGCCAGTGGTTTATTTGCTGGTGTACCATCTGCTTGACTTAAATATCAACACAGATTATTAATGTCAAGTCTTCACAAGACATTTAAAATATTAGTGGTACGGTGCAGTTAGACTGGTTAGAAGTCAAAAGAACAAGAGAGATCTACTTCTCACACTGTTTCTGTTACTGTACAACTTTCAAAGAGACTTTTATGTTCCCTGAGCCTTGGTTTTTCACTTTGAAAACCACAAATATCATCCTGATAGTGCTTTTTGACAATAAGCCATATTAATGCAGGGACAAGAAGATAGCATCTATGCTTTTCAGCATACCATGGTCATGGCAGGTTGGCAAAAACAAAAGAAATTAATTTATTTGGCAAATCAACATACTTTGTACTCTATGAGAAAATGGACATACTAAAATACCATAATTAGGACTCATTGAAACCAATTTTAAGCTCATGATTATTAAGACCTGAGTTTATGCATGTCTTAAAAATGTAGTCCTTTTTAAGTCATTTGAACAAAGGCTGCTGCCACAGGATCCTTTGAGGGAAATTCCCATTATATGCTAGAAGAAGAAACAGAAATTTTACGCGTTTAACCTGGCTGTGTGATTTTAATGAAAGATTTCTACTCTCTATGATGCTAGGAATTAGAATAAGCATGGAAATTGGATTTGGAATATAATAGCTTTTGTATTGAGGAAAGGTTTTTATTTAAATGACTATAATGAAAATATTTTTAAAGAACTGAAGGAAACATGGGGCTTTGCCACAGCCAATCACCAATGTCTACACCCACAGGCTTTGGAAGAATGTGTTAACAGACACTTGCTTTGTAACACAATATTTTTGGCAGTTATAATAAATCCTCTACCCTGAAAACAAGTAACAATAATATTTTTGTAAGTTATTATAAATACTCTAGCCTGAAAACAACAATGAAGCCTCCTCTTTTTGTTTGTTTCTTTTTCTTTTGTACAGTTTGCTTACTGTGCCCATTATGAAAATGCATCTTTTCCTCTTCGGGGTCCTGCTTTGCTTTGCTGTAGCCACAGCGCCTGGAACAAAGCAAGTCACAATTAGCCACCTCTGAAAGTGGTGACCCGATCGCACCAAGCCCAGATGCAGAAACACAAGTGAAATTGCTGCAACCCTGAGCTGACTTTCATGCTGCTAATAAGAAAAACCACTGATCCTCCCCCTGAATGAAAGGCCACTAATCCTCACTTTCAGCGAAGACTCTTGTCTAGATTTCACCGAGTCAGAAGCCTTCCAAAACAACTTTTGAAGTTCTCTTCCCCAGAAGAGATACATAGACCTTTCTCTGTAGCCTTTCTCTCTTCCCTCCTGACTCCCAAGTCGAGGTCACGGTGTCTCTCAGGTTGAGCTGCCCAGCTTATGCCTCTGCTTTCGTGGTCTCTGACTCCTGCATCCTTCCTGAACATTTTTCCAGCTTGGAGTCTGGCTTTCACTCCACTCTACCCAGATCTCTGTGGAATTCACCACAACTGGCACCACTTCTATACTTCTCCAAACTTTCTTTCCTTCTTCATCAGCTAATTGGCTTGTCCTTGCAAAATGCTTTCTCTCTGGACAAACATCTGCTTGCTAAGGATCACTGATAGCAGCTTAACTTCTAATCCAGTGACTCTTAGTTTTATTCATGATATATTAAAGTCGTTATTTTTCTGCTGCACATCCAAAGATCTGCATGTATTTCTCATATTCCTCTGTTCCATCCAACTTCCATCAATTTATTGAATAACTTTTACCCATTATATTGATTTTAGATACATTTTTAAGAGATATTCCATTGATATTTCAAATTCAATGGACCTGTGAAATAAATGAGTATATTTTTTCTTTTTTTTCACCATTTTCTCTCTTCCACTTTTTCTTGTTACTAACACCACCATGGCCTGGAGACCCAACCATTGATCTTTTATGCTTCTCAACAAATTAGTTATCAGAGTTCAAGCATTTTGCAGTGTACACAGTCCAGTCCAGCTCTTCTTTTTCATTAGCTCCACTACCTCCTCAATGAAGGCCTAATTATTTTTCATGTGGATTGCTATAAGATCCTTCAAAATGATAAACCCTCTCTCCCTCCTGTAGTTCCTTTCCCCAATTTTACTGTATCATAGATTTAGATAAGGCACTGTACACATGATATTTTTCTATTGAATTAGCTTCCTACTATAAAATCTTCAATATCATAAAGCAGCAAAAATTCCTGAATATCACTCTAACACATTTCCTGCATCACCTCCTTCAGGTATACTACATTTTTTTTCTACAGTCACCAAGATATTTCACATACTTCCATCCTTATAAGTTCATTATCTAAGAACATTCTAACAAACTCCAGTTAGCAAAGTTCAGTTAAATTTTTTTCCTTTTCTTCTTCCCAGCTTAATAAAAAAAAAATTCTCTTCTCTGAATACCTCTTGGATGGTATAATTTCCACTCTATGGTGTCGTACCATCAGCTGAGTGTTTTTAAACTCACCACTTGTATTGCTAGCTTCCAGAAGGACCGTAACCAGTACTCATGTATAAATTCCAGTACTGACTTAGCACTTGTTTCAAAGTTGACTTTAAAAATACCTATTACATCGATGAATGAATAAATGAATGAGTGAATGGTATTTTGATTGTGTCTACACAGACAGGGGTTTGGTAAAGGACTATGCTGATGAATACTGAATCGATGTACATGATTAGCCATGTAACATTCAATGACTGGCAATAATGAAAATACTTATTTCAGTGAAAGTTGAAGGAAGTGATTTTGCTATTCATAAGATCCCACCACAGAATTGAGTTCATTAAAATAAAATTTTCTTTTATTGCTGCAGTAAGCAAAGACAGTCAAATGGCAGGCTGACAAAGTATTTTCCTAACAAAGTTGTTTGAAAACAACTAGGAGTGTAAATGAAGTACCCAGTAGACATTTACCAACAGATAATTTCCTGGTTATATATTCTGGGATGATATTAGTATGATTTGATATGAAAAGAAAATATGCTTTATATTTTGTCATTTTTCTAGTGTGTATTTACTTATATATTACCACATTAACAAATTAACCTTAGAAAACTTTTTGGAAAACAAAATTATTTGGATCATGTTGAGGAATTTGCAATTTATTGGTGTGGCTATTAAATTTTTGAGTAGACATAAAATAATACACTGAATACATGTTATTTAGGAGAAATGATCCACAGCAGGAATCCAAAGGCTTTTTATTTGATTTGTTTGCTAATACTGTGCTTAGATGTGTTCTGTCATTCATAAGTCCTTAAGACACCTGCACTTACCTCATCACAGTGAAATGGACAGAAAAAACCACAGTTACGAAATTTCCCTGAAATTACATTTGATCTGTTCAGCTAAGATTTAAAGTGCTTTAATGCATTGTTCCTAATTTTTCTAGACATTATATTATTTTTCAGTTTTAATGCATGTTCCTCGAGAGAGAAGTTATTGGTACTTCTTTTTAATACTTTGCTAAATACCACTGTGGGACACTATTCTGAGGTGCATGTTATAAATAATACTGACAAAAGGCTTTGTTAGTAGAATTCTAAAGGGACCTAAGAGGTAGATGCATTCCTGCAGTTTAGATTAATAAACAAGCATTCCTGATACCATTAACTTTCTCAATTCTAAAAGAACCAAATGACAGACTTTATAAACAGTATACTGCAATAGCCACTGCCATTAAATAAGACTCTTAGATATTTAAATTCCATGCAAATTCCTCATGCGAAAATGGAAAGAAACCTGGATCTCATCTGCAAAAATGATTTGGGACTGCCTTACCAAAGAGCCGTTAATGCGGGACTATCTAGGGTGCAGGGCCACAGGGCCACGGAGGGAGTTATTAGGTCTGGAGCTCCGTAATGCATACGGCCACATGTCACATTAACGTATATAATTATGTTTGGACCCAGGAAAGCATCTTTAGAACATGCCTCAATGAGATACAGCAGGAGGAAGCGCGGCTAGCAGAGAGGCACTCCCGCTGTGGTGCCGCCTGCTTCCCTGAGCACGGGAGGGAAGCGCGCTCGCTGGTCGCCTCTGGACCCGGCCAGAGGCGCAGCTTTCATCAGTCAAGCAGTCAGTAAAGATGACCGCTCTACATAAATGATGTCTGCCAGTTTCTGGAAAAATTTTTTCTCACTGGAAAAGTTTCCTCATTTTATTTCATGCCACAATTCTAAGATACTTTCCAATTACTGTATTTAAAAATATATGCACAATATTTCTGGAGGAATCATCTTTTTCTCATCATGTATTTGCATGTTCTTTTAGAAAATGTGTTTTTATTTATTGTAATAGAAATGGACATTGGAAATTATATAAAAGCACAACTCATCTTCATTTATATTTATTAAAGTCCTAAAGAAATTCTTGTTAAATGAGTATAGTAATGACCTTATAAGTAATTAATGAATACATTTTCTCTGCCTATCCTAAGGTTGGGGGTAAATCACTCCCAACAATATTAACGCTATTTTAAAACTTTGGTTCCAGCACCACATGTAAATGTGAATATCTGAAATTTCCATAATGCATGAAACAGTCTACCATATTCTTTATGTATGGATGGAGGTGCCGGTGAAAATTGAATTCTGCTTATAAATTGAGGGTTTGATAACAAATTTAGGTTATAAGCGTTAATCATTGCAGAGCACAAGCATTGTGTAGTGGCAGTAATTTACCACAAGGCTCCAAGACACCTTATGAGCACTCAGCTTTTCCACTGGCTTAGGCTGCAGGTTTATTTCTTTTAATTTTGACCTATGTAAGGAGGGACAGGACACAGTGGGGCAGGGGGAGAACGGTACTGCATTCTGACCTCTTTCCAAGAACGAGTACCTACATTGTTAGTTTCTTTGGAAGCAGCCACATCTGTATTTTGCCTCTATTTTCCAGATTAATTAAGAAACACATTTCCCCAAGCAAAGCTGTTCAAAGAGCATCAAAATACAGCAAACAATACTATATAAGAATTTTGCTCACAGAAAATACAAACATTGAAGTTAGCTTCATTTAGAACATTTCTTCATACATTCACACTACTTTTTTCTAAACTAAAAATGACTTCCTCCATTGCATAATATTCTACTTAATGCCTTTTATGATTGGCATTCTGAAAATATCTTGTGGATTTTGAGGAAATACTTCTGCCCACTTGTGCACTTCAAGACTGTCTTCAATTAAAAAAACAGAATATAGTTTAAATAAAAGCTTGGAGGCTGGGGCTTTAGCTCAGTGGCACAGTTGGTTGCCTGGCAAGTGCAAGGTCCTGAGTTTAATATCAATCAATCAATCAATCAATCAATCAATAAATAAATAAATACTTAACTATGCCTCATAAAATATAGACTCACATCAATATTAAGTTATTAATATATGTAACACAGACTGTAAATAGATTAAAGTTTGTTCTAGGAGACAGCATTCTTCCATGAATATTGGACAAATTATTTTAGGGTGTCTGCTAGCAGAACCTTAGGACTCTCCTTTCTAGTTTCCTTATTTATAATACGAGGGTACTAGATTTGAAGTTCTCCGTAGATTTAAATAGACAAAATCACAGCCAATCTGTTATTACATGTTGGAAATTTTGAATCACTCTTCACATGTAGTCCTATGAAGACAGCAAAATGCTTCCTGAATAGCAGGATTATACTGTTAAGTGTAACAGCAGAACAAGAGCATTGCTTTCAGAGCCACCATTCCACATTCCATCAAGTTTCCTCCTACTGTCATAGAGGGTCATTTCTTGTTGATTTTCAACTATTTTGTGGATGTCCATAGCATTTCTTAAAGTAAACTTGGATATTGTTTCCTGCAATCTAAGATTCTACAATTATTAAAGAAAGGGGTACTAAGATCAACTCATACATTTAACTTAACAAGCCTTCAATTGAATTTAATATACTCTCCATTTATTTTAACCGTCACTCACATTTATGTCCCTGTAAGTACCTTAAGTGAGTAAAATTATTACAAAGTATGATGTTCTTGTTTATGTCACTTTTGTGCACGATAGGGGGAGAGTGCTTATGTTTTCTTAGCAGGCATCACATAAGGATAATTTTTAAAAATCTGTATCTGGAAAGTATTTATGAGGATATGTCTTTCCTACTTCACCTGTGAGATACTTACAGTTTACATAAGAAAAGTTTTTTTTCTTGAAAAAGACTAATATTTCAAATAATTCATGATCTGTTTCACCAGAAAATTTTTATTTTTGATTTCTATATTATGAGAATTTTTAATATCTACATTAAATGAGCTATAATTCACCTCTATGTCAATATTTATTTTTTAAGTAAGAAAGTTAATATTTAAGAATTGAATGGTTTTCTACATAAGATAGACAAATGAATGAAATAATCACTAAGGATTTCCAGTTTTTAAATACTGAATTCCTTTTGTCTTTCCCGCTAAGAAGTAGTAAAATATATGAAAACATTGGAATGTATAAAAAATAATGAAAGAAAGAAATAATATAATGTGTGTTGGCTTTTAAGAAATGCCAAGATCAACTATTACGGTATATGGGTTGTTTCAGGTGGACTTATACTAAGTATTATTCTGTAAACATCATTGATTTTTGTAATCAGAAATATAAGTGATTATTCAGGTATAAATGATAATATTACTTTAGAAATTAAATTTATATCATTTTATATTTTATTAAGTTTACTTTAATATAAATAAAAGCTAAACATAGAATGTAAATACAGAAGTTATTTACATGAAAATAATTCAACATTTCTTGCTTATAAAATATATCTTTACCAAAGTGAAGCAATGATCTAGTCTCAAGTGATGGCATGAAAGGAACAGACATTCTTTCCTGATGAAGATAACTCTGCTAAAAATGAGGGAAATCTTGGAATACTGGGCTCAAAATCTGGGCCTGAGCTTCATTCAGTAGCTTCTGCCACTGAGAATACAGTCAAAGCAGAACTGTTTGAAAAACTAGCTTAATGTCTATGTATGGAGGACATAATAAAGCAGCTAGTCCCAGTGATGAGGTGCAATTTGAGATCAAGGAACAAAGATGACAACGTGTGACTACAAATTTATTTTTGTACATGGTGCATCACACCATGGAGAAATGATAGAGCATGGCTTTCTGTTGGGAAATAAAGTCAACAAAACTCAGAACCTCAGCACTTTGCAGAGGTTTGGACATAGCAGGACCACAGATCTAACAGAAGGTATAAAAATCTCATGTCCTCAGAGTTCATTTCCACAAAGTAAATCAAGGTATTTCTACCAGCCACTGAGGGGCAATGAGCACTTGTAATGTGTATGCATCAGATTCTATTAAGGTCAAAACTAATCACACATACATTCATGAGTGAAATTCAAGAAATAAACAAGAGTACAAGATTGAAAATGTTTACAAATCTCTGCTCTATAATTAATTGCAAAAATGTCTGCTCATAAGAGATGATGATGATAATGTTCTTTGAAAATTATTTGCATAGTAATTGACAGGTATGATCAAGCATACAAAATAGGCAGCAAGGTTTCAGATTTCCCAGTTCATCTATAAATCTTCCAGCGAAGACTCAGCATTTTATTGAGTACCTAAGATCATGTGTAGCTAACTAGTCTTTACACACACACACACACACACACACACACACACTCACACACTCACACAAAGTACCCATGAGTGAAACCAAACATGCATTTCCTACTCAATTCCTGAAATTATTTGAGAAAAGATTTTAGGAAAAATATTATTTTTGGTTTTCTTGTGAATTCTTTGCAAAGAAAGTACTTTCCCACTTTCCTTTTTTCCAACTAAAGTGTAGAAAAATAGTACTTTAAAAATTAAGTATTTCAATTTTGATGTAGGGCATCTTTGTTAAGTCTTATGCTTATAAATCTTCACATTCACACTTAAATCTCTGAAACTTATTTAAACGTAGGTTTGGGTGTCAAGCTACATTTTAAAAAAAAGTAAATTTTACCTATTCCACTTCAGCGATAATTTATCTCTTATAGCAACTATATTTAAGACTGATGTTGAATAATCAATTTTTCATTTGTTGTAGCGCAGTAAAATGACAATGTAAAATCACAATTTGTGCTATAGAAATGCCTAGTTTCAGCTTTTATTTGTCTTTTCACTAAACCTCTATGCATACAAGAATTTCCTATATAAGTTAAATAACCTGGAAAAAATCTGTACTTTCCTAGTACCTTCAAGACTCTGTGCAAATACAAACTTTCAAGAGGTTGAGAGAAACACTTCTGAATGCCACCAGTCTGTGTCATCTCTGAACATCTCCAGCATCCATTGCATGACGCTCCACAGGAACACACAGTGCACAGTCAGCCACTCAACCAGGAGTTTAAATCAACCCGAATTAATCTATAACCATACAAAATGCCACCATGGAACCTTGCTATTTTCTAAAATGCATTTTAAGCGATTTTTCATGGTAAATTTTGACTAAAAATAAAAGACTGGTTCTTCAAAAATTTAGTCTCTTTAATCTACAGAGTAATCACTTGGAGTGTTTCACTTCTTAATTGGTAGCTCACTATTGTGTATAAGTCTCTGTAGATCTGTAAATAAGATTTTCTCATCCTATATTCCAGCCCTTGGTGTCACAGTTATTACACAGATACATATTTCAATTTTCATTTATAAACAATTAAGACTATCCTATTTAAACACTGATTATATAGATGCACTTTTTAACATCAGTGGTATCAAAATAGGAATATCACTTCAGATATCTGAAATAATTCAAAGTTAATACAATGACATAAACCATTTAAAATTACATGTGGTTTAATTCATCAGTGCCACATGTATCCGTAATGATTATGACAGTAGAAGATCCCAGTTGTCCATTATGGTCATTGCATGGATCTGGGAGACACAAAAGGTGACTTAACCTTGACAGAAGTAGCATTTTCACTTCAATGTGTGACATGGATTTTGCTGAATGGAACAACAGAAACAGTGACATGTTAAATGTAGAACAGATGCTACACTCTTACAGCTTCCTAGCTGAAATCAGAACCACATGAGAGCCTCAGAACATAAGTACGAATGCTTGACACAGGGATGGCATGCTAGATGCATAATATCTTACTTTCAGTAATCCACTCTGGAATCACTGGTTAATATTAACCTTCAGGCACCATTTTCATTTCCTCACTGGGAAAGTGTACCGCGTGCACCGAGTGTTAGAACGCACACACATGGAGAAAGCAAAGATGCTGGCGGTCACACAGGGCGGTGGACATCACAGAGGAGTGAAAGCGGGAGGGAACACTAACCATATTAGGCTTGGATGGGCAACAGCGCACAGGGAAGAAGCCCTCCCACAGCCGCATTCGCAGCAACTGAAAAGCAAACAAGAGAGCCCAAGATAAGAGATCCCACTCCCTCAACGACAGCATACAGACACTGCGGATTTCACTCAGGTGTCCGCTTTGCCTTGCAAAGGCAACACCCTTCAATTCATACAGCAAATTCTTTCACAGTGCCTTTTACTTAGGAAACATGCTATGGACTTAGGAAGTACTGAGTTGTACCAGACAGTGACTTTTACTTTACTTAAAATTTGGATTCAGTTACAAGTATGAGGCAATGCATTTGAATTAACTGTATGCAAGTAACACAGATGTATAAATAAAGAAGTATGCTCACCTAAATATCTTTCTCCAGTAATTCCCTCAAAATTTATGTTTGCAAGACTTTCAAAATAGCCCTATGACAACATAGTTTGCAGGTTCTCCGCAAGTTTATGGTGAGAAGGTTTGATTCATTAGATACACTGAATTTATTTATGTCAGTGGTACAACTTACAGTTTATTAATTTTTTATGCTTATGTGGTGTTTCCAATCACTTATGGAAGGTCAGCAATTTAAATTTATAATTCCATATTTTAAAAATACACTTCCAAATATTTTCAGAGCTTTAGCTATATAGAAAAAGCAAACTATAATACATGTACTTCTCTGGATATGTCAATGCTGAAGATTCATTTTAATTTTGCACATATTCTTAGAAATCTAGATAAAACAGAGTAAGTTGTTAAAGAAAATACATTCTTGATTGAAGCCACACAGTCTGAGGGCAGAATACAGCATGTAAATAATTACATGAATTATTTTATTTTTTGTGAATAGTATATCTATGTAAAGTGGTTTGAAAAGAACTTTAATGTGACCTCAGTAATGACACCATACATTAGCAAATTTTGTCATTGGATGAAAATCTGTACATTGTGACCTTATGTGAAATGTACTCCATTTCATTGTAAACAAGGTGAAAATATATTGTAAATATCCAGTAAATTTTCAAGCATTACTGAAGGCAGATAAATGTTCCAAATCAAATTATAATGGATCTTTTGCAAAGGAAAGATAAACTTTTTTTTAAGCATTAGCCCATGGGCCCAATCTAGCTTACTGCATGTTTTGGTAAATACAGTTTTACCATAACATGTGTATATTCACACTCATTACATGTTTATGAATTTTTTTATTTATGCTGCTATGTTGTGATAGAAAAGTTATTATTATTATTATTATTATTATTATTATTATTATTATTATTTACTGGGGATTAAACTCAAAACCTTGTGCTTGCCAGGCAGGTGCTTAAGCTGCTGAACTGTCTTCCCAACCCTATGAGAATATATATTAAAGAACATGACCAATGATTATTTTCACCATAGATGTAACGAAAGTCAGATTTCACTTTATTAAAATACTCTGAAAAAGTATTTTAGAGTAGGTAAGACATCTATCAAATATCTGGATAGATCATAAAATTTGCTTTATATTTATTTCAATAGTATCTTAAAGAAGTACTGACATCTTTAAAGGTTAACTTTCAGGGCCAGTGAGATAACTCAGTGGACTAAGCACCTGCTTAGGCAAGTAAAGGGACCAGGGTTCGATCCCTGGTCGCACATGCTACACCAGCTCCGCCCCTAGGTGTGCTGAGCCTGTGACTGAGTCTGGGCGTGCGGGCACATGACTGTAATCCTAGGACTGGGGAGGCTGAAAACAGGAGGATACCCATGAGTCTGAGCTATGTAGTGAGACCCTATGCCAAGTACATTAAAAAATAAAGAGGTAAATATAAATAAAGGTTGATTTCCATTTTTTTCTCTCCTAGCACTAGGACAAGGGGTAAGCAAATCATACCACATGAGCCATGAGCCAATCTGGCTTACTGCTAGATTGGTAACACAATTCTACTGGAACGGGAACACTTACTACTGGTTTGCAGTTTACTGCTGTTAGGATAGAGCTGAGAGGGTGGTACACACATGCTCTTGTCTGAAAAGTTCAAGCACTTACTACTTGGCCCTTTAAACAAGGCTTTTCCTCTTTTCTTAGGCTACTGATTTCTTGTGATAATGAGTACTTATTCTGTATTTTTTCAGTTTGCACATAATGAATGACAGCGCTTCATTATATTATGATTTTTATCTGTAAGACAATTACCTCGGTGTGCCGATATCTACTAACATAGAGGAGGTTGGTATGGATGCATTAATTATATGCATGTGGCTCCATAAGTAATAAATATTACTTGTTGACAAGAGTACATCAGTTGCATTTTAGTGAGAAAAAATGCTGAAGTGATCTCATAAAGTACAAATGTCCCACTGTGTCAAAGCTTATAAACTTATACAATATTTTGCTTGGGAAAGCAATAATGGCACTGTGATTGGGTATAATGTAATAGGATATCAGTGCTCTAGTAGTCAAGAAGCACATTAATAATTCTAAAACTAATAACATTTTACTCAGTCTCATAAATATATAAATGTATATATATACACACATATGTGAGCAATGTATCTTGTGTTAGTATATAAATTGCACATACGTGCTCTCACACACATAAAATACAAATACAAATGCACTCACATGCAATTTACTTTTTAAAAATTTTATGCCTAAAGAATCTAAATCTTCTTACCTATTATTAGAATTTTGCCATATTATTTGAATAAAACTTAAATAAAAATGTGAACCTATGTAAAACATAAACACATACAGCTTTCCTTTTTCTAAATTACTGTTTCCAATAGGGTACTGACATATTCTCTAACACTTTTAATGTGCCTGAATAAGTTATCTTGAGTAACTTAGTTAACATCTCTAGCTCTCTGGTAGTAGGTGTAGCATAACAATAATAGATCTTATTCTCATAAATTTTCTAAAACTAGAGAAAGAGTACACCTGTTTACCTTTGATTATTCTCTACCACATACACTTTGGGAAAGGCAAGAACTGTTACTTTTAGTAATATGATAATCAATGTGGTAGAATAGGCTCTTATTATCTCAGAGGAATTGATTTCTCATGATCCATATGACACTACTATGATAAATGTTCCCATTTATCATATAGCAAAGTGACTAATTACATGCAGATCAATTCATTTAATTACAGAATGATCAATGAAATTTTAAAAATCACCAAATATATTTTCCAATATACATATAGCAATCAAGGTATACTGTAAATTAATGTGCTATTAGGAACATTAAGCTGAGCTTCCTTCTCTGTGGACCTCTGAAGTAAAATAACAATATATCAAATGTGTTTCAAAAGAACCTCTGGGGATGCTGCCACGGTAGATGATATAGATAAAGAATAAGATTTTTCTCTAATCAATAAATATTCATATGAGCACAAGTTGAAAATGCTTATAAGCATCAGAGACCATTTAGAAGTAGAAGCCAGTAAGCACTAGAAATAGCAGCCAACCTAATCTGTGTGCTCTCCAGTTCAACACAGGGACCTCTCCACTGTCTTTATATTTTAACTCCGGGGTCTCCAATGAACCACATGCAGCTATGACAAGATCATTACCATCCAAGTTTTGAATAGTTCAGCCCTTTCAGGATTATTATCAAACGCTGTTGGTTTCTGTTTTAACAAAATACTTTGATTTGTCCTTCAAAAGATTAAAATAGGATAACAGAAACCTTCCAGGCCCAAAAAGGATTGAAATCAAATTACCTTGGCCAAGACTTACAGAGAATAGATCGATATATGTATGAGGTGTGTCGGCGTAACACAGTGCCCCTCCTATCACACAAGCTGATGATACCTCTGGGGAAGAGATAGTCAGCTATTCTAGATCAGAGAAGCAAGGCTGCAAGCTGGATAAATGATCACTTCAATTCTTAAGCAAGCATTCATCCAAGTGAATAAGAAAAACAATGAGATGTCACTAGACATATAAGAGAAAAACAAAAAGTAATTTCACAAAAGAAGAACTTTAATTAGGTTGAAAATGTTTTTACTTCACTTGCTAAAAAGTTTCTGTGAAACTAAAAGGTGATATCATTTACCCACTTAAAGTAAAACAACGATAGAGATGGTATTTATTGCTGGCTGCAGAAAGCAACAGAAGTAGAGTCATGTAATGCAGCTGGTGACCCTGCACATTGGCAGCAGTCACCTACAAAATACTACTGAACCTTCCCGGACTTATGGTGGCTTGGCTGACACATTTTCAGAAGAGATACACGTTTAATAAAACCATACTTTGAAGCTTGATTTTTTTTCTGCAGGCTACTAATGAGCTTCATACTCCTCTTTCCCAGTGCTTGGCTGAAGTAGCCAACCACAGCCTCTGCCAGCCAGGTGACAGGATGGTACATGACATGCTTGGCAGCACACAGACCTAGTTGCTAAGTCATGATGCTCTCCAGTTAGCAATGATAGGTGCATTCGGGACTTTGGATGCTGTCAATTTACAGTGGGCTAACTGGGAAATAATCCCATTGAAAGTTGAGAAGCATCTACACATCAGAACCTATCAAAGAGCAATCAGTGTTCTCTCCAACATCATCCTGTTGCAAAATAATTAACATCATGGAGTTTGCAGTTAAACCAGGTGGAGTCCTGGATACATTCCTTATGATATTGTACATTGGTGTAAAGTAGTTATTGATGAAAATGAGATAATAGCTATTTGCCTCATATACTATACAAAGCACAACCATAGGCTATATAACTTTGCTTTCAAGAATAGAAACCTGGATGGAAGGTCTCGATATTTCTTAGCCCTTGGAGTCAGCAGTTAAAACATTTTATGCATAACAACTTTGACTTGGGAGCAAAAAGTGGATGTAAGTAATATACGTAATGCTGCACATAGATTTTAAAGGAAGTAAATTACACTTTTTGAATAAAATATATTTATGGAGCATATGAAGAATGAAAATAAATATGGCTAGATCATAACATTGTAATTAGACAAAAATTAGTAGAAGAAAATAAAATGATGGCACAAAATGTACCAGAACTTGTAGAGCTGCTGTTTCTGGAGTGTACATCAATTATGTAATTCTTTTAAGTTTCTCTGATTCAAATTATTTTTTGTAGTTTCATTTTATACCTTTAAAACCTTGAATGAAGTATTCAAATAACTCCAATTATGATATTTACTCAAATACACAGTTATTCAGACATGATTGATTTTAAAATGATAGAAAAGAACAGTGGATATAAATAATAGCAATAGCAAAAGATATCAGAGGACCTGAGTCATTTGTAATTAATACTGAAAATGTTAGTGGCTGCATACATAGGGAGTACCTATGTCTTTTTGCCTCACTCATATGCTGGTATCCTAACTCATGAGGTAACAATGTTAGCAGAGGGCTTCTTCAGAAGATGATGTCATGATGAAACCAAGGCCTTAGATATGTGTGAAAAGACACAAAGTTCTCTCCTTTTGAGTTTATTAGGCTGTGGAAGAAAAGCCGTCTACAGGCTGGAAGAACATCCACACCATGAACTAAACCTGTGTCTTGGGTTGGGACTTCTCAGCCTCCAGAACTGTGAGAAATACATTTTTGTTGTTTCTAAGCCATCTAGTCTTTGTCATTTTTATAGAAGTTTGAACGAATGATAAAAATATCTGTGGAATCTTTGGATACATTAAAAATATCCCAAATATCCTTAGCAATCATTGAGAAAGAAATGAAAAGTGCAATGATGACACATGTGGGTCAAGCTCAAAGTTTTAGTTACAAAGGCATAAAATCATTGCCACCTCACAAATATAAATAATGCTAACTGGTCAAAAAGATCTGCTTCTCTCTATTCTTCCCATTCCTCCTTCTCCTTTCCTCTTCCTGGTTTTCCTTCTGAGTGTGTTTTTGAGTATTTTCAAAAGGAATACTCTACAAGAACACGTGCTAGGATACCTATGTATAATCCAATCATATCCACTTCCATGTGCTGGGATTCATGCGTGCAGTACTCAACCCCTCATCTCAGCAATCAGCTGGGATGAATAGGTGTACCCAGCCTTCTAGCCCCTGTTCTGGTTCTTCACTTCCTACTTTCTAGACAGTGTTTCACCTCTTCCAAGAAATGGCCAGTACTCCTTTCCCTCGGAGACTTTCTACAGAAACTGGACAGTGTGAGATGAGCCTTGGCCGATGAGGCTCAAACCTAAGCCTGGTAGCGTGTGTCCTGTTTATTCCTGAAGTTGCCTATTTCAGGCCTGAAATGTGCTATTACAGTATTCATTGTAAGTCTGGCAATTCCGGGATTCAGGGAGAAAGCGACTTTCTCACATAGGGACTCATAGCTACTTATAGATAAGAAAGAATTTGACACCAATGACAAACTTAAGAATCTCTCTCATTTCAGAGCTTAGTAATAATTTATTACAAATCTGATTACTGTGTTTCATAATGAACCACATAGAATATAGCACTTACAAAGGTCACCAGCAGCCAGTGTGCTCTGCCTTTGCTTGGTGACCGCCCTCCTACTGTGGCTCCACACGCTTGCCTACTTCTACTTAGCTAGCTTCACTCACCAAGCCTGTTTCTACTTCTACTTTCCATAAATGTAAACTTGCTACCCCAAAACAAAAAGGTTATCATTTATTATATCAAAATATACATTTTTTGTTTTTAAGGCATTAAGAATAGCATATCTTAAAAATATTCAATGACACAAACTCCTTTATGTCCCTGAAATGTATGTTTAAAACAAAGATTAATCCATATGTAAACAATTAAAATAAAACTAAAATAAGGCATGTAATTTTCTTTTTTCTATGTATTTGGTACAGGGTCTACAAGGCATATAGGCTCTCACTACATAGATCGGAATCATAGTGATCCTCCTGTGGTCAGCCTCCCAAGTGCTGGGATCACAGGTGCTTGCCATTATGTCCAGTCTCAATCACTGTCTCAGCGAGTCCCCAGGACAGGGCTGGCACAGCACATCAGGATTGAACCCCAGCTGCTGCACTCTGCCTGAACAGGTGCTTTAGTCTGCTGAGCTATCTGGCCAGCCCTAATTTTCTTGTATTAAACTAAACAAACAAACAAACAACAACAAAAAAGGGTGAGGTGTGCTTTCCTGTTATGTAAGGGGCCTTGGTGTGGGGTCCACCCCAACTACAGGAAAGAAAAGAATTACAAACCTAAGTGTTTCATAATTAGATACTCCTTTGATTTAAAGTTGTATAAACATGCAAATAAAGCTATTGCCAGTAAGATAGAAATCAGAAATTATCCTTATTACTTGCTCTGAAAACTACTATTAAGGCATAAAAGTACCCAACTAAATGAAAGCAGAACAAACAAACAATTAAAAAATGCTTGAAGTAAGAAATATTTACACTTTCACTGCCTTTTTTTCTGAGCTATGCTTCATGATGATTCTCTGAGTGTACTTCATTTAATCATTCTAATAATTATAACATATGAGGCCCCTTCATAAATTCCATAAGGTAAAGGCATGTCTGCAGCTAGCAAATTTTCAAGAACATGATGGCTGTGATTTTTTTCTTTAGATTCACATTTGAACTCAAAATAAATTTCTACAATTATTAACTATTTGTGTAATTTTTTTGCTACAGTCATAGATAATATTATCTGCATTACTAGCAAATACTTACTGAGAATCTATGTGCTACTCTTTAAGAACAGAGAAATTATCTGATTTCCGTAAACACATAATACAGTGTTTCCAAAGCTAGCTACAGGTTATAATAAAGAGGAGTGATTTAAAAAACAAAGCAAAATGTTCAGACCTTACCTTAAACGATTAAAGCACGGGCTCTAATATTCACTTTTTCAAAACTATTCACTTTAAATTTTCGCTCTGTTGAGAACCATTGATCCAATAGTTAATAAAAAGCTGTACTAAGGTAATAGTCTTGGGGAAATTTACTTAAGGAGTAAAACTGGTAAGACTGATCATTAGCATATTAATGGTCTTCATACTAATAAAAACTTCTAAAGTACCTGGGGGTTCTTAAAAACAATTTGTTTTCTAGTAATTACTTTAAATAATTCTCTTGTAATTTATTTGCAAAGTTAATGTTTGTTGTCTACAAATGAGGACTGGTTTTACTAAGTAAGTTTTTTTTTTCCTGTCCTCTAATACCTTAAATGAACTTTTCCTCAATATCTACCAGATTTCTTTTAACTGTAATATAGCATATTTCAAGATATTTTTGCATTTTTATATCTCACTACTAGCAATTGTGATTTTGTAGGAGTCATAACACCTCACAAAAATGCTAGCCTATCTAAGTAGCTGAACTCGGCCTCTCGAACTTCTCTTCTAGGCTCCTGCACCGCAGACTAACACCCAGGCGGCTATTACTTACAGACTGGCAGGAGGCAGCCTGCAGGAAGCAGCGCCTGCTCCAACATGGAGGCCGTTTGTCGGTGACTTGCTGCAGAGCTAGGTTATAGCTGAGCACAGTCCGCTTGCCTATGCGTTCTCTGTGAACCATACACACATGCACTGCTCATAAAATGCATGAACCTACTATTACAAATTGCCATCTTCAGTGCAGGTGCTTAATTCACAGGTATCAGTATATATATAGATACTCAGGGTGAGAATCTTTCCAATTAACTGCTAGATTAAAAAAATCTTCTGGAGATTGTCAGGATCATTGCCTTGCCCATCTTCTACATATAACTGTATGGCTTGTCACTGTCATGTTTCGTTGCTCTTCTCCTTTCCCTCTCTTAATTAGTTAGTCCTCGAGTTCTTGCTTTCCTTTTACTTGTATTATACCTTT
>NW_004524767.1:3807864-3808701 GCF_000260255.1 Octodon degus | reverse complement strand
AGTGTACAAAGAAGTAAATCTATTCAGAGGATTCTTTAGCGCCATCTCTTGAAAAATAAAAGCAGCACCACCACGTGCATTACTACCAATACAATAAAAAAAAAAAGTACCTTGAGAAAATCATATGCACTTTCATCTTAAGCAAGAGTAGTACAGAAAAAGTACAGCATGAAGCCCGTCTCCTGTGGAGCTCTTGATGAACTGGGAAATAAGGCCTGACCTGGTTTAGAATGCAGTTATGCCTATTTATAATGTCTGTCAGTGTGATGGAGAAATGACATTCCTCTGACAGCTCACTGACTGACAAAACTGACGTGGGCACTTAAGTATTATCTCTTTCTCTAATATTTGTATACAAAAGAGGAAAGCAGGGTGGAGGGAAGGAGGACAGAAGGTGTGCATTTTAAAAATAATTCTAAATGCTTTATTAACGTGTCATAACACAAAGCAAAATATTGTATGAATGTTATATTTCCATTTGGACTTGCAATAAAAATAAACAACACTGAGCAGTATCATCATCTTCTGAAATAGAATATATTTTCCAAAACTTTTACTAAAAACACTTGTGCATATGGATGTCAAAAATAAACTTCCTTCTTTTTAAAAGACTAATTTGCACAGGGGAAAGGTCCTGTCTTTGACAGGCAGGAGGGCGTGGGAGTTGACGCTGGCGAGCCCACAGGAGAGGCTGTGGCAGGCCGGGCCGCTGACTGCAGGGTTCCCGGCTACCCCTAAGCCTTGTGCTCCGGTCTGAGCCTTCTCCACACCTCCACCCAGTCAGAGCTGCTGAATTTTCTTTGTCTTCACTGTGCAACTTAAAGGTATCTTTTCATA
>NW_004524767.1:3805798-3807327 GCF_000260255.1 Octodon degus | reverse complement strand
GAACATGAACCAGTTCATCTTTGCAATCAACCACCACCTTAGTTTTGTTCTGGCCCAATCACAGCCTGATATCCATCATGAGTCAGCTTGTTTGTTTGTTCTTCCCAAGCACGTTGATGAACAAACAAAGGCCTCCATCGCTGGAACCCCAAAGCCATTATAAGCTTCTTCACAATTCCATCCAGTCTGCCTATAACACCTCTTAGGAAAGGGCGTCCGGCTATCTAGATGAAACTGCTTGCATTCAGTGATTTTAGTTTTTAAATTATTTTAAGTAGAGAGAGAAGCGAAGAAAGAGTTGTAAAAATGTGACACTACTTTTCCTCGCCTAAAAAACAGGACAATTGTGTATGGCTGATAAAAACATTTTAAAAGATTCTTAATTTTAATGAAAGTATCAAATAAAATGAGTGGGTTCAAAAAAAAGAGAAAAAATAGAGAAGTTAATTAATTATGAGACACAATGTAATTCCTATATTTAACTTCTTCCATTATGAGTCTTGCAGCACTTTTCTCCAGATGATTGTGTGTATCGGCATCAACTTTTTAAGGTAAAGAAATCAATGGACCCAGGTTTCAAGTTCAGCATTTCACTCTGGAGAAATGAAAATAACTGATATGACTAAAACCAAGAGCAGTGTCATTTTGTAATAGAGAGGGCATGATCATTGAGCCTGAGAATGACATGAGAGGAAGCTCAGTGTTACATTTTCACATCATTTTATTAAATTCCATGTAAGCACATTTTATTATTAGTACTGACTCTCAATGCTAAAATCATATATTGTCATAAGTGTTTAACATCACATACTATGAGGGTGATAAATGTGAATTATCTTAATATTTTATATACATATATCACGTAAGTGTGATTGACTAGGTTATAATTGCTTTGTAAATGCATTAGGTGCATGAATGGAAGCAGAATTGAAGACGATTTTCACCTCGGCACCTAAGGTGCCCTAAGATCATTCTCTGGTAAGCTTTCAGGCTTTGCAATCCACAACAGGATAAAGCTACCAAGGCCCGGGAACTAATGGGAAAGTGGTCTAAGCTGCACAGGCTTTACCAAGATGCGTGAAAACACTGAAGGGTCCCCTTCCTATTTCAACTTTTTGGGTAAAGATTTGGAAGACACAGATTTAGGCAGGACATCTTGGGTGGTAAAACAGGCGATTGGAAACAGAGGTCAGACAATAGTACATTTTGGCAAAGGCTTGGAGTGATTAATTGTAAATTGGTCAGATTCCAGAAAACGCCTGATTTATCCTGGCCCAATATTTTCCAAACTCTTAGAGTAGGTGAATCCAGGAATCCTCTATTTACACACATGAAACAGGGGCACTAGGGCTAGGTGAGAAAAAAAATCAGATACTGACATGAAAAGAACTCAGAAAATTCCCCTGCACGTAGGTGTCAGTGTAAGTGTACAGATGCCGATTTCTGGTGTATTGTATCCGGTTTTCACTTTCAACATCTGTATGTAACAAATGCTGAACACTTTTTACATGAAATATTGAATCCAGATG
>NW_004524767.1:3791261-3804473 GCF_000260255.1 Octodon degus | reverse complement strand
TAGACTATACTGTAGCTTGACTATTTTTATGTGAATTCTCCCACCTTTCTCCCTGCCTTGTATATCTGGCCTGTTAACCTCCGGCAGCACTGTTCTTGGGCCTTAGTCACCTCAGGCCTAGGGCCTAGGCATCCAGAGACGTCTCCTAAAAATGTTTATAAGCTAGAAGTCTAGCAGAATTAAAACTACACTAAAATTAAGGCTATAATCCTACCTTGTGTATGCTGCTTTTCTTTGTTCTTAGGGCCTGAGTACTCACTGCCTTTGCTTCCCTGACATGTGATAGTGTTTCCTCTTCTGAACTTTGTGAAACAAACAAGCAAATAAGTAGAATAAGAACTCAATATGACTATCATGGACACGTTGATCTTGACATTGAACGCTACAAATAAGAAAAGCTAACAGGTCATTAACAAAAATCAACATCAGTGAAGAAAAATAAAGATCCAAAAATGATGACTAAAAGGAAGTGGCACTGTTCTATGCTCCTGTTGTGTACAAGAGTAGGGCAATGCAGGTAGAGGGCAGAGATCTGAAACAGCCAGGGACATTTTCTGTGAGGTTAAAATGGTACTCAACAGGACGGGCCATGGTGGTGCACACCTGTAATCCAGTGAGAAGTCGAGACAGGTGGATGACTGCGAGTTTGAGATCAGTCTAGGGGCTATACAAGTGAGCACAAGGCCGGCCTAAACTGGGTAGCAAGACCCTGTCTCAAAAAAAAAAAAAAAAAAAAAAGTATTCCAGTAAGAAACTAGGAGGCAGCACTAAGTGACAGCCCATGAAGCAATCTGGCAAGCAAGATGACAGGAATGAGTGTAACGCGCTTGGCTGTGCTGACTACCACCGCCATTGGTACTCCTACTTGGAATAAAGGCACTTGGCTTTTTGAGCTCTTGATCTATGCCAAACATCTACTTGTGTCTTAGTTCGGTGCCTTTTAAACACAGGTCTGGGCAAATGTGGCTTTTAGATGGTACGCAAGTCATCTGGAGTTCTCTCTTGTGTATCTCAGAAATGAGATATGGTTCAGGAAACGAACCTCTTTTCTCTTTTTTGGTACTGGGGATCATACTCGGGACGTTGCATTTGCCAGGCAGGTGCTTACACGACTGAGCTGTCTCCTGGCCTCTAACCATTCGTTTGTTCATTCTTTCTTTCATTCCTTTATTTTATTTTATTTTTTGAGGTTAACAGCAAAACTTTTACTGGAGAAAGAAAGTGTCTGTCTGAGAGAGATACAGAAGGGGGGACCTGTGGCCTGTGGCTTGCCCCCTCTAACTGCTTTTCTTGCAGAATCTCTTTGTTCTACCTTTTGCCATGGACAAGGCCACTGCTCTCCGTGCTGGAGCTGGGTATCAGGTTCTGTGCCAGTCCACATTGCCACGGCCCTCCCAGGAAGCAGAGAAGTGCCTGACACCCAGCAGGGTCCGCCAAGGCCCAGTCTTCAGAGGAGGATGGCCTGGTACCTGAGCAGAGCTCTGGCAAATGGAGATTTAGACCCAGAATATATTTTGTCAGGCTTTTGATTTTTTTTCTGCTTTATATGAGTGAGAACTGTGAGACTACAGATTCTTTTTTTCAGAGATAATCTGCATCCTTGCAAATCAATGGTATTGATTGCCTACTGTCTCCAGTACTATAGAATTTTTTGCCCTTTGAAATGCAGCTTTGAGATAACTTCTTGAAAGTAATAATGATATTTGTATGTTTGATCTGTGAGAAATTGCAGGTGGGATGTTGGCCGCATTAATCAATTGAGTCAGTAGCCCTCCACGTTTGAGTTTCCTGGGACAATTTACTTCCCACCACAGGCAATTACCTGCCAGCCCGCTCCTCACCTGTCTGGCATTGCTTGTCTGAACCCCATTTGTCAGTTATTAATAAATTATGATCTGTTCTCTAATTATTTTTGATGCACAGTCTTTGAAGAAAAAGCATGTGATCATGAGAAAATAGCTGGAAAGAGACTCCCAGATAGGAAATGAATGCTCGCGTCTGCACTGGTTATTTCATAAAGTCACATTTACTGATAACTCAGAAACTGAGATGTACCTTAAATGTTCCCTTTTCTAAAATCAAAGATGATTCATCATCTTTTATTTTAAAATAATGATCAAATAGGTATACAGAATGAATTACTCTGTTTAGCTTTGTTTTCATTTTTGAGACAAGAGCGTTCCTGTGCAGTTCAGGTTGGCTGTGAGCTCGCTCTGGAGCTGAGGCTGCCTGGAACTCCTGAAACTCCTCCCCTCCCCTCCCTCCCCCTCCCCTTCCCCTTCCTCCTTCCTACCAGGGAATGAACTCAGAACCTTGCACTTGCCAAGTGGGTACTTAAGCCACTGAGCTATCTCCCCAGCCCCAGGCAGCAAGTTCTGAACTTACATAATCCTACATATGTTAGAGGGGTCAAAGGTATCAATATACCTATGAACTCCTAAACTTCAGAGCATCAGGAGAAAAAAAAAACTAGTTTTAACCCACATTATTATCCACAAAGCTACTTCTGCCAGGTAATATCAGGTACAATACAATATTAGTATCAAAATGTGCAGCTATAAAATAAATGCTATCATAAGCCTAGGAAGATTTCATAGCTCCTGTGTAATACTTCTTGAAATCACTGGGCTTATTTTGTGATGGCCTCCAGAGTTTAAGAAAACATATTTATGGATTGGATATTCTATTATGTTCATGTTAGAGATATGAATACTTTTTATTTTTCAAACTATGATTAATAGAGAAAAATGGACAAAGGACTACAAATGGGGACTGATGCACAGTTCATTTTTAATTTAATAATTTATGAGGTATTCATTCAATTAAGTCATGTAGGAAAGCCACAGAGTACTTACTGGCAGACAGAAGAGGGAAGATATTTACAATTTGTGGTTGAACGTGTTAACTCTGTGAGAAAGGCTGACAGGCTGTTGTATGACCTCAGGGGAATGAGAGAGCAGCTTGGCTAAAAGAATTGAGGGGGCTCTGACAGAATGAGAAATGTGGTTTTGGCCTGTGGGCAAGGTTTACTGAGAAATAGTAGGAAGCTTGTCTAGAGAAAATGGAGGCCCTGACACAGGGCATGATGGGAGCTTCATCCTCCTTCTCCATTCGTGTGCTTTGTGTGGAATCAGCCCTCAGTTCATGTGTGAGCAGGAGCTCCCCCTGGGCTGGGCCCCGTACTGTAAGGTAACTTTTCCACCTTTTGCTGATCTAAGGGCCCAGTGCTCTGTTGATTCACTTTGTGAATCTGGTATATTATTTCTGTCCAAAATCAGTTCAGTGCAGGGACCACTTCTGTTTCAATAACCCACCCACTGCTTGATCTCCCACAACTGATGAACCACTCGTCATAGTTCATTTCAGGTGGCTCTCCCTCCTCCACTGGACTGCTCGAAGTCAGATGTCCCTGGGCCCAACCCAGGACCTCATTTTGATCAGAACCTTTAAATATCATAGTTCAGAAAAGCTTTTTGGGTCATATGTCTCAAACTGTATAGCAGATGTCGATTTAACACTTTCACCGGTCAGTACCCATATTTTCCTTTTAAATATAGAGCTTTTCAGCTCCATGATCTATCATTCTCTTATGAATTGAGACACTGTGAATTTTCCTCCCATCACTTGGAACTAAATAAATCTAGGTTTTAAAAAAACACAGTAAAGGGGGCTGGGGAGATGGCTCAGTAGAATAAGTGCTTCCCTGGCAAGCACAAGGGCCTGAGTTCAATCCCCGGTTCTGTCAATTTAAAAAAAAAAAAAAATCCTCAGACGAATGTCCATTTTGTATCTGTGTATTCAAAGTGGTTAGGATAGATATATAGTTGCATTCTCTTAATGAATAGAATGATTTGTTCTAATGGTGTTTGTAAATAGGATCTCAAGTCCACATCTTGTACAGCAATTAACCACTAAGAAGAATGTATGCAGTGTGTTAATTATTGAAACTGTCCTACCGATTTGATTTGAAACTGTCTCATTGCTATTTGTTTATCAATAAAATTATGGGGGGAAAAAAACACAGTAAAAATTCAGGAAAGATCATTTAAAGCACATTTTCAAGAGCCTTAAACTCCAGCCTCATGTTTGCAGTTGTGTTGTCATTGGGTGTTTTCTACACCATAATTGGAACGCTTAAGATGAACACAGATCTACCAGGGGTAACAGCTAGAGTAAGTGATAAATTAAATACTTAAAGGGGATTTAGGGCACACGGCATTGAAATGAGCCAGATTTCACAAAGTCAACCATGGTCATAGATTTGGTGACACTAGTGTGTGTGATTTTACTTATTTATTTATTTATTTATTCTATTATGATTTTAGAATAAATAAAATTTACCAGGAATAATTTTTCAGTGAAGAGTGCAGAAAGAAGCCACTAAGGTCGAATGTATTTTTCACTTACTTTAATGTCCAGATGCTAGTAACAATAACTTCTAAGGGATATGCTATTCATATTACTAATCAATATGAAAACTTTTAAAAGGCTAACATCATTATTTCAGCAGAAGACAATCAGAGATCTTAATTACATAGTTCAGAAGTAGAATGATTACCAGTCACGGGGAAGGTTTATAGTGAGTAGGGAAGCTCTTAAAATCAGGGCTGAGTTCAAGGCCCAGACCTTCACTAAAGATCTGAGTGTGCTACATAGTTTTCTAGTGTGGAAGAAGCAAAGATAAAGTTCTCTCTTCTGTGAACTTCTACCTTACGCTCGGCTTGAAGAGCAGACACAAAACAAGCCTAAGTCCCACACAAGAAATAAACAGTTCTCATGTGGCAAGGAAGGAACCAGCTGTCATCAAATGCATGTGAGAGAATGAGATAGAACAAGGAGTTGCAGAAGTAAACTGGGCATGGTGCCTCACACCTGCAATCCCAGCACTCAGGAGGCTGAGACAGAAGAATCAAGTTCGAAAAAATCCTGGGCTACAAAGTGAGCTCAAGGCCAGCCTGAACTGCATAGTAAGTCCCTGTCTCAAAGACAAGAAATAGGAATCTGTTTCTTTGGAGCAGAGAACAGGAGCCAGCAGGAGGAGCCAGCACCAGTGCTCAGGATGGGCCATTTGTAGAACATTCAGCGGATCAGCAAGAAGACAACTCTGTCAGCTGTCAACTAACATGGGACTAGTGCTGCCACAAAGTGGTCCCTGGTATCACATGGAAATCCCCTAGAATGGCGCCCAATGTAGACGTTTTGCCATTAAAATCAGGCAGTGTGGTAGAGTCATCAGCCCTGTTACCCAGCTACTTACATTACCCAAGTGGCTTCTCTGAAGGTTTTAGAAAACTTTAAGCCTGTATTTAAATACTCACTTAAGATCCTATGATGTTGTGACGCAAGCCTTAGGCACAGGCCTGACAGTTGTCACAACATTGCATTCAAAGCATCTTCATAATTGTTTGAATTGGCTCCAAATGCGCTTGAAAAAGTTTCTAAGTTTAAGGAATTTTACTTTAAAGACATCGACTTTTTTTTACAAGTTGCTTTTTGAAACATGCAAACTGTGGCAGGAACAAAATAAGAACTTAAATATTTCTTAACTTAATGAATCAAATCATTCTAGGCTGAATGAAAAATTTTACCACAAAGGGAATAATTTCAATTTTGTAAAACTTGAAAACTTGTATCTGCATCTTTATCTGTATCTTATCTCTGTCTCTATCTGTATCTGCATCACCTATTTTAAATCTATTTCATAAAATTCGGCCTGCTTCTCTGGGTACTCAAGTGAAAGTGAAAACAAGTTGAGAAGAGAACATCGTCATTTTATCTGACATGCACAGCCTGCGGTACTGATACGCAGTAAGCACTAGATAAATCTTGCACTGGGTAAATTGTCATTTATTACCTGCATACTTTAAATAAATTAATTATAAAAGAGCAAATTGTGCTATTATTTTCAGACCAACAACAAAAAACCCTAAATTTCTATTTTATACAAAACTAGATTTTTATGTTTGAGACACAATCCTGCTATTTTAACTGACAATTTAGTGTCAAATACACTGCTCCCATTGGTTTCTGAAAATGTTTTGCCTCAGGAAAGTAGAAAACAATTGAAAGCATGAGTTTTAATGGTTTACTGCAAGGTAGAGGGGACAAAGATTTAATAGAAAGTCCAGGCACATGATTTGAAGACCAGGACAAATAAAGGAAGATCTTTTGATAGAAAATAATGCTTTTACAGAAAATAAGTCACTTGTAGGATTACACTTCTTAGCTCAGTGATATCTTATTATCAAAATCACATATAAACTGCCTCAAAATCATACACAAAACCAAATAACAAAACAGACTCTTTCTCTTCAGTAGATATTGTCTCCTTTCCAGGTTTAAATTGGCAAAAAGATTTAAGGATTTTTGGGGTTATATGCCAGAGCACGTGTGCACCTATGTGGCTCTTACAACTGAGTGTCCATGTGGAATTAATTTAAAATAGAAAGTAAGCTCTGGAATTTTCCTGAGATGCCACTGAATCCATGAACATGTGACAAATGAAGGATCAGAAATAAATTATTAGAAAACATTCCCTGATCCCATGAAGTCTATGTTGGAAAAGGTACTAAGAAGAATCATTTCTGGATATTAGATGTTTTATTTTGTATATTAGATGTTTTATTTTGTATTTTTTATACTGCTAAATCTTATTAATTTGAAGTTTATATTAGACAAAGGAGCAACTAAGAATCACTGCTCAGAATTTAGGACTTACGCTTCAGGCATGGACACAGAAGAAAAGCTGTCAATTTAACTCAAAAAAAGAAATGGGATAAAACATATTAAAAGTGTGTCTTAAAAATATATCTAGAAGAGTTCAGGGATAACAGCCTGACTGAAAGGTAGGTTGACTAAACAGTTTATGCAGATAGGCTAGTGCAAAGAGATGAAAAGGACACAGGAAAGCCATCTATGTCTAATGTTCCCAATAGAAGAAAAGGGTAAAGATCAATTACAGTGTGCTGGGAATATCAGGAGGTTTAATTTAGAAGAATTCTAGGATAATTAATCATAGTTTGCTGATGACATGTTAATACTTGCGTAACCCAATGACAATGACTTCAAAAGATTGTTTGGAAAAGAAATAGTTAAAAAAAAAATTACACCAGCACAAAATGTTTTATAGAGTAATGAAAACCTTTAAAAGAGATGATTACCTTTTTTAAAAAATAAGACTTCCACAAATTTTGTACTTGTGTACATCATTTTAAACTATGCCTAGATGGGCTGGGGAGATAACTCAGCAGTGTATATGCCTGCCTGGCAAGTGCAAGGTCCTGAGTTCAATCGCTGGTACCAAAAGAAAAAGAAAAAATCCAAAAAAACTATACCTAGTTAGGAAGATGCAAAAAATATTTGTGCATAATCATCACAAACCTACAAAGATTAGAAAGTCTCTGTATTTTATTTCTTTTTCATTTTTGAATGTATTTGAGAATAAAATAAAGTTGATTTTTTTTTAAATAAATTAGTCTTACAACATTCAATATGATGTATAGCCTAGAATTATTTTTTCTTCCATCTGAATAAAGTACAAATTACTAATAAATACTGATCTTCAAGATACATCTTTTTCAGGTCCTAATGATGAAAAAATTGTCAAAAAATAATAAGCACAATATCAGTATTTTGTAGTATGTCAAAATTTTTATATCATCCCTAAGAAATCAATTTATTTTTAAATACAATATATATTACCCACAAGCACATATCTGGTTGCAATGTCTAATTATAAGTTGCCTATGAAAAATAGTTAAAGTAAGAAGATAGCGCTAATATTATCATGTGCTTTCATTGTATGCATTTATTGAGTATATTTGGGAAAAATGTAATTTAACATCCTTATATCATTTCTAGCACAAGCAGTCTTTAATAATTTGCTGGAATTCAACAGCCTCCCAAATTTGTGCTAGGTTTTGGCTTCTCTTAGTTTTACTTTCATTTGGCAAATCAAGACTATGTAGGTAATATTGGTTGGGTAAGATTAAATCCAAGACAAAAATTTGAAGTAATGCCTGAGGTAAGACACAAAAATGTCTCTGAAGAATCATATCACTTAGCTTTTGAATAATATGTATATAATTATAAAAAATACTTTTTTAAAGAAGAGCAAAACACATTATAGCCAAAGACATTTCTGCCATATTACTAATGTCCCTTGAAATTCATGAATATACATTGAACAAAATGACGTGGTAACAATTTCACACATTAAAAACTTGCTTATAAACTTTTTCAACCTCTCATCTTTGGGGGAAGTAGTTAACCTTTCAGATGAAAAGATTTTACAGCTGAACTGGGGTAAGCACTTTATCTTCCATAAGGCTGGAATTGTTCTGGCATTCTTGTGGGACTCCAAAGAGCAGACACAAACGGGACCCAGAGTCTGCGCTGCAATGGGCTGGGCTTAACCTCCCTCAAGCAACAGAGCTGTCTCCCAACTAGAAATTCTAAAATTCAAAGTAAGAAATTGATTTTAACATGTGTTCTTCAGAAAACTCTGAACAGTCTTGAAGAAGAGTTTAGAAGAAAGAGAAAGAATACTCAAAGGAACTAGCAATGTTTAATAAAAATAAATTGCTACTTCTGTGATTTCAGGGTCTAGCCACAAATCTTTTCAAAACGCAACACATGGGATACTGAAAAAAGCCCAATTCTTCATATTCATGAGTTGGATACTTCATGAAATGTCAACAGTGAGTAGAAAACTAATAAAATAAACATGAATAAATTGATTTTTTGACTGTTTTTGGAACTTAAAGCACATTTTCATGTTTTTGTCAGGTCCAACTATTCCCATGAATACTTTCATCAACTTTTCTATAATGCTTGTAAATTTTCAGATGGAGAAGTCCTACTAAAGAATCTTCCTTTTCACCACAGTTTGGAGAAAAAATATGAAAATATAAAAATATGTCTGTTATGGGAATAGAGCATTCTTATCTACTTACTTCTATTTTATTTTTAAAGGTGTTTACTATGCTTAGCTGTATTTCATCAAACATCTCTACAAATTGTCCTTTGGGGACTATGTATCTTATGTCTTCAAAATAAAAATAAAGGTGGAGACATGACACACCTATTCAAGTATCCTTTGGCATAGAAATTTGCTTTAAATCAGTACACATGATTTAAAGCAAATCATGGACATGTTGTAATTGAAAATATTCAGGAACTGAAAATAAAAACAGTCACCAAAAAGTTTGGTTATTTCTCAAACTTTCCATTTGTCAGAGCATCTGCTTTGTAGAATTATTCAATCTATTCTTAAATCTCTACCAGGCACAAACCTAGGTCTTCCTAAGTTCTAATTAAAATTGAAATAGGCAATGATATATGTTTTTGCGAGAGGACATATGCAAATTAAACATAAAGTATATCAAAAGAAGCAATGTGATTTTATTAGCAGAATAAATGAGAGCACTTCAATCCTACTATTGTGACAAGAGCAAACCTGAAAAAGAGAAACTTTGCTGCTGAATGAGCACTACTTTGGTCAAGATATGGCTGGAAAACGCCATCCTGCACTGAAGTTATTGAGGGACACACCACTTGCCTGGTTTGTTGGGGACGTGCCTAACATGGAAACAGTCAGATCCACTGGGGAGGACGTCAGCTGCCAAAGCTGGGAGTCACAGCTTCCGCGCTTACCTTCCACTGAGGAGGAAGCCGAGAACCACCGCCAACAAAATGACTCCCACGGTCACTGACACAGCAATGATAGGGATCTGGCTCTGATCGCTGGACGCTGCAACTGCTGCTGGGAACACAGAAAACAGAGCTTCGGTTAGCGTGCCCAGAAGCGTTCGAAAGAAGGCTGGCTAATAGTCGGTAATCAGTTCATAGTTTAAGCAATTCACTCACATTTGGCCGCGATTTCTCCATAATATCTCCTCCCAGAAGTGTGGAAATGAAAAGACATCTTTAGGAGAAAATATTTACTCTCCAAACAGAAATTTGAAAGCATCACTAAGTCACTGATTATTTCCTTGTCATAATAAAAATTTAATGCATACTGTTTGCATAGCAGACATCTAGGCGTCTGAGGTGCGCAGGGTAAAACAACACATCCTCATCGACTTCAAACGCCTGCAGCTAAAGAGGAGGGTGCTACGAGAATAAGGCCTGATGTTTTAGAGTGAGTTTGTACATCCTTGTTCTTTAAAAAGAGAAAATATTATTAACTCAGAGAATATTTTTTCTTCCCATGGATGTAAAGTCCAAAAACAGAGTGACTAAAACCCAACAGATGTGAAATACAATATTACTGGTCTGAATATACTTTAAAAGTAAAGTGTAATTCCAAGTTGAATATAATCGGTATATATACCTCATAAACAGTATCACTTTTTGAAAATTCTCAAGGGATAAATTTCAACTTCCAGAAACCTGTAGTATGATAAGATTTGCTCAAATGAATTTTTTGCATGGATTTTGATAAAATATTTCATATTAAAAATAAATAAATATTTTATATTTTAAGCCATTGTGCATTTTAACAACATGGTTGCTATAAAGTTGATAATAACTTGAATACATGCATTATTACATAGATGTACCTACAGAAGCAAGAAAATTCTTCCTTCAAGCTGATAGCTGAGACCTTTGGGCTACGGAATACAGAGCAGACAACCCCCGCTATGGCTCCCAAGAGGCCTTCACGGGTGGCTGGTGTGCTTCCTGTTTAAAGGCAGAAGCATCCTGATAGCTTCAAAACCAGCAGTCTTTCACCTCCATGTTATAAAGTTAAAATTATAAGAACAAATACCAATCACAATATGCCTTCTGTTTTTTGTTTGTTCTTTGTTTTTGTTTTGTTTTCCCACCACATAGCAGATTTTGGCCCAAACATAGCTTTGGATTGGACACCATTTCCCCTTCTGGTCTAATCATCTTGCCCTGGAAACCTTCCTCCCAAACTAAGTAACTTTCTGATCACTTGCTTGGCCTGTGCAGCAAGTCGACCTTGCGAACAGGCCTGGAGAATGCAGGATCAGGAGCCGCAGGGCTGGGGAAGGCTCTTACTTACAGTACGAATCCACGTTGTTATTCTTTCCTCGGTGGGAGGAGAGTTGTAGTTTTATGGCTCCCTGCTCTAATTTCTCTTTTTTTCTTAGCTGGGTCCATGATTAGAAATTTGGTTCCACGAGCAATACAAAGGGGACCAAAGCCTGTCCTATGCTCACTCCCGGCATTGCCCAGGACTCACTTTCTTCCCCCACACTAAGATTGCTTGCGTCGCTGCTCCTTCAGTGATGCCCCATCCAACACTGACAATCACGCCGACCTGACTCAGCCTCGCGCAAGTTCAGTATCATGTCCAGTGGGCTGCCGTGGCTGCTTGAGTGCCTTTGACGCCTTCATTAATTTTCCAACAAAATCATTCTCATAATCAACCTTTCTCCTCTTTGTAGCATACTAATTCATTTCCAATCTACATTTTAGAAATACTAAACCTTATAGAGCAGAGCAGTCAACTTAGACCTCACGATTAACTGTAACTGCATAACTCCCGTTTGCTTTTCCTAACTCTGCTGTGAAATGCTTTCATGGCTCTTCCAAACTCTTGTGCTTTCCAGTCCTCACTGCAGCATCAGGGGCTTCTATAACCTTCTAGGCTGTCTTTCCTGTTTATTTGTTTGTTTTTGTCTATGTACAAGTCTGAGAAGATCTCACTAAGAAAAAATAAACTCTTATATCTAAATTCACAGGTGTTCAACATGAATTTGAAAAAACTAGGGCAGGCCAAATAGCTCAGCAGATTAAAGCACCTGCAAGCAGACACAGGGGCCGAGGGTTTGATCCCCAGGCCTGCTGTGATGGCCCCGCCCCCAGGGCACACTGAGATGGCAATTGAGACTGGGTGTGGTGGCGCACCCCTCTAATCCCAGCTCTTGGGAGGTTGTAAACAGGCGGATCAGTAGGAGTCTGATCTAGTAGTGACACCCTGAACACCCTGTAGACCCTTCCCTAAAATACAAAAAAAAAAAAGAAACAAAAGAAAAAACTGTCCTGTATATACTAGACATAGGCCAAGGAAATTATTCCACCACTAAAAGAGGTGTTTCATTAACTTCTAAAAAAAGAAATTCTCAGGGTCATTATCTTTTAGTAAAATTACAGATAACAAAAGCAATAGCTAGCATAATGCTTTAATTACTGACAGTCTTAAGTAAATAATAGATGTCATTTCTATTTACTATGTCTTGCTTAATTTATTCTGTTTATTTGGTGTGTGTCAATTTATTGGCTCATGTTCTAAGAGTCAACGCTGTTAAAGTCATTCCACAGCTTTTCTTTTTCCATTGAGTTTTATGCTTAATATTTATTAAATGTAATAAATATTTCATGCATCTTGCAAAGGACTATGATAAAGAACTTGACAATGTTGGACTCATATTTCGCTCTTAACATTATTTTTTCTTGCTACCTGTGATGGCTGAGATAAGACCTTTCCTTTCATTCCTCTCCAAAGCACTGAGGTGTACCGCTGTTTCTCCACACTCTTTCCACATCTTTTCAGTGAACATGAGCCCCCGCTCCTGACACTCCCCACTTCTCTCCTCTCTTGCTATTTTCCTTCCTCAGTTTCTGTCTGCCCTCAAAGATGCTTCTTTGCTTACAATATAATTCACAAGTATCAGCTGAAAGGTCAAAAATTTATAAACTCATTTGTCACTTAAGCATCTCTCTACATTAAAAGAAAAATAAGAGCCTGCTTTTCTTCCTATTTGGATTTGATTGATATATAAAAATAAGCACATTAAATAGTGACTCCTAGGCCTCCTCTACCCTCCAGAGCAGGGCAAAGAAGAGGTCAACAAATAATCACACTACAGATCAAACCAACAAGCCAATTATGTCTGTCTCTGGTTTAACGATCACTGAATCTTTCTTGGTCTCTACTTGCTCATTGGTTAATAAACATCTTTTATGGTTCTTTTGTTTTTAATCATACATCACTTCTTTCCTTCCATTAAATACTTAGCTGATTCAAATGTCTGTGGTCAAAATGCCAGAATACAGTCCACGGTGTTTTAGGGTTCTCTCTGTATTTTATGGACTCATATTAAATACCTGAAAACAGGACTTTGATTATTTTTCCCTTACCAAAAACCTACCAGAATCCTAATACCTATAGAAAAGATTCTCAAGTACCTTTATTCTGAACTGAACAACTAATTAGAAAATTATTATTATTATTATTAT